>NC_062263.1:16052991-16362824 GCF_916048215.2 Malus sylvestris
TCACCTTCAACACCACAAGCCGAGCCAACCAAGGCAACACAAGCTACAAGCAAAGCGGCCTCACAACATGTGCTACTTCTAGTTGAACATCATTTCAGATTGGGTACCGCCTCATATCGAGCATCAGTTCTAGACGACATCTAGTTACTTCGGCCCACACATGGACTGAATTTCAAGTCTCCAGCCAAAAGACTCTCTTGACTGAAGACTTGGGGGACTACTGTTTATACCATATTTAGGGCCTCGTATTTAGATCTCGTACAAATACTCAGGGGACTTAAATGTAATTATGGGATAAAGGAAGGGGCAAATATGTAATAAGTGAGGAGTCCTTATTCTATAAAAGGACCCCTCACCCTCACAATTGGAGGGAGCTCACTCTCACTCTCGGAGGCCAATTCATAGGCCTGAGATCCCCTCTCTCACCCTCAAAAACTCTCAGAAGCTCTCACCCTCTCCCTCTCTATTCCCTCAAATAAATACATAATCAGTGTGGACGTAGCCCAAACATTGGGGTGAACCACGATAAAATCCTTGTGTTCTTTGTGTTCTTCGTGTTCTTGAGCGTTTGTGCAGATTCACGGTCGGATTTACGTTGTTCCAAGACCACTCCGATTTTGTGCATCAACAAAGATAAAGTTTGTTTGATTTTTGTGTACATCATCACTGTAGAACCCTAACATGGGGAGACACCAACGTGCGCATACTTCAACTGTTTTTGACTTTTGAATTCTATACTGCTTTTGTTTTCTCTTCTTCTTATCTAATTCTTATCTAATGATAAAGGAAGATAATAGTTTTTATTTTTTATTTTTTTATCTTTCTGTAAAATAATAACCAGTTCCATTTACTCGATGATAACTTGGACCAAACGACAAGGTCTACATCAAATTACCAAACTCTACAGAGCAGATAAAAAATAAATAAATAAAAGATCAAACACACTTTTAACGACATAACTATGCCTTACATTTTCTTTTAACTATTTATGACAGAAAGTAATAGTTAATAGTTGTGAGATAAAGTTCGAGCCACTGTTGAATTTCATTACAGTGTTGTATTTAGGATTGTGGCTTTTTATCTTTTGTCTTCTGTTTTGGGTTTAGGGTTTCAGATGGCTACTTTTAACAACATTCTCTTCATAAAAAGGAAAAAGAGAGAAAAAAAGAAAAAAAAAGAAAAAGGAAACAAGACATCTACCAACCCAGATTTAATTGGTAACTATTTAATTACCAACTTTGTCTTTACAAAAAGGAAAAGAGAAAAAAAAACGAAAAAAAAAAGTCAACCAAAATTCAAAAGAAAATGTAACATATGTTATGAGGGTATATAGGAACACTAGCATGCTTAATGCTTTCAGCCTTATATAAAAGTCAACCAAAATTCGAAGTAGGCTACTTCCTTGCATGCATTGAATATATGACATAAAAATCGTGCCAGATTAATCATTTTCTGTAATAAAACTCGTGACGACCTCTAAATGCATCTAATGAGAGAAGCTAAGTTCGGGGAGCCAAAGTTGGTTTTAGCTTCCCATTTGCACCTTCCGGATAGAAAAATAGGATGTCAATTAAAGGTATTTTGCTCAATCTGACTAAGAATTAAGGCCGCAACTCAAATAGGGCACACACGTCCATCAAATAAATAGTCGAAGGCCATAAGCAATCAAATAATGGCCTCACGCTTGTTACAAGCTGAAGGAATGGCAGCTCGGAGATTAGCAAAGGTTCAATGAAACTGAATAATAATGTTGTTCGCGTTAGGAATTTCCGTCGGGGATGTTTCCTGGCCGACGAGCACACAGCTCCCCTGGAGGTTGGCGCCGGTTGAGGGCTGCTATCTGGCTTCTGCTTCGCTGTCGGGCGTTGTCGGGCAAGTCTAGTCGGGCAAGTCTCGTCGGGCAAGACTCTTTGGGCTAGGCTCGTCGGGCAAGGCTGAAAGAGAAGGACAGCGTTAACTTTTGAGAGGTGCCTTTGTGGGGCCTTAGGTGTAGGCCTTGAGGCTCACAATCAAGGTTAACATTTAGGTGCTCAGGCGTGCCACTGCTATCTTTAGCATGGCAGATGTAAAATGGATGTCGTGTTTTAGTTGCATATATGTATGTATCCAAGAAACCGTGTTAGTTATAACAGGTGCCTTTGTGGGGCCTTAGGTGTAGGCATTGAGGTTTCCCATCAATAACTAAACCGGTGCTCGAACACATCATGTTTGTTCTCGTGATTGCCGGAGTTTTCTAACTATTATACTTCTGATTACCTGAGTCCAAGAAGTAGAATGAACCCAAATAGGTGCCTTTGTGGGACCTTAGGTGTAGGCCTTGAGGCTTCCCATCAGAGTTCATTCTTATACTTAGACTCTTTAGATCGCAGAACGGAATGAATCCAAATGGATGCCTTTGTGGGGCCTTAGGTGTAAGCCTTGAGGCTTTCCATCAGAATCCATTCCATGCTCAAGCGTTCTATGGTAATCGTAATATAATAGAAAGAAAACTAGAGGGTAGGTCGATTACTTGCGCCCCAAGTAACTTCGGACTTCTCGTTTATCAAGGACTGTCGTGGATGGGTTAAGTCCACATAAGGTTCTTTTTTATGCCTTGAGGCCAAGGACTTTTAACTGATCAGATTTACATGCCCGAGGGCTTAGGACTTGGATCTGGTTTGAACACTGAAGATATATTCAAATCGGATTCAAGTACTGAGAAAGCCTTTTAATAGTCATATTGCTAGAAATAACTTGCATATAACTGGAAGTATACAACATATTGACAAGACAAAAACAAAGCAAAGAAGGTCGGGCAAGGTTAACCTTATCGGGTAAGGTTGCTCGTCTTGCAGGTTCCTATCTTTGTAGTTTTGTCAAAGGTCTGAAAGCCCAGAGGGATAGAGAGAGAGAGAGATTACAAAAAATGAATCGATACTACAGCAAGGTTGAACAAGGTAGCAGAGCTATTACAAAGGGTTGAAGAGAGGGTTATCCCGAGAGGGATGAAGGCTTGTCCCGAAAGGGATGAAGGCTGACTACAGCTTTGTTTTGAAGGCAAATCTGGCTTTGAGCAGAGTTTGTGCTTGCATTTGTTTGTTTGATTGAGTGTCCTTATTCCTGGTTTTTCTTTCTTCTTATATAGACAACTCGGCTTGGTCTTCTGTAGCAGCAGCCTTGCCCGAATGTGGAGTGAGGACGATGACTCATCAACTATTTTACATATGATGCCACCGTAAAGTGCTTTATGGGCTGTGTAGCTGATCAGTCCACACCACTTGGCCTTTGGGTAGGTAAGCAAGTGGTCTTCAAGTGCTGCACTAAGTCAGAAAAGACCATTTCTGCCTTCTGGGCTTTGACTGGGTTCTGGCTATCTTTCCCTTTGGGTCTCCTTTCGGGCCAGCTCTTTCCTTGAGCCCAAAGTTCAAGTTTTGATCCAAACAGTGCCCCCTTCAATTAATATTTAGCCTGGAATTCCAGGCGCCAATATTGATTGAAAAAGGCTCTTTATAAAACCCACGAACCCCTTGCGGTTGAACTCCTCAATCCCCTGTGTTTACAGCAAGAAATCCTTCTAAGGTTTCGCCCTCGTCATCTTCCTCGGTATTCCCTTCTCGAACTTCCTCAAATGACTGCGGAATCTAGCCAAACCCAACCCTCTTACGAATCTGGCGAAGGAATCGCCACTCTGCATCGTCTACTCAATGGGCTGCATCGCCCTCGGGCAGGTCTGCATTCCGAGCTTTTCTTTGAGGTGCATGGGGTACAATCATTGGGTCCCGCCTGGATTTCTCGGGTCCCTTCAGTGGTGGAAAGCAACATGCCTAGAGATAACTGGTTTTCCCCAAATCCCTACTCGACTAGGTCGGGCATCTCTTCCTCCAAATGGTTATCAGGCTTTCCTCTAATGAACGATCCTGCCTGGGCTCAATGGATTGATGATTTAGAGCCTTTTTTTTAAGAGGAAATGGATGAATAATGGTATTTATGAGTTAATCATGCTTTCGAAGACCTCTATTATTCCCAAGCCCGAACTGCTTGTTTCTGCCCTCCTTTTCTGGAATTCGGGCACGAATACTTTTGACTTCCGTATGGGCCCCATGTCTCCCACCATTCTTGACATGGCTCAGGTTTTCGGTTTAAGGCCCTCGGGCAGGATAGTAGACGTTACTCAAGACTGGGTTCCATCCTCTACCACTGGAAGCTCAAGTTCATCTGCTACCTTCCTCTCTTTGAACTATAACTCTGCAACTTTCAAGAGTTATGGGACCTCCTTCAAAGGATTCATCCCCTTCGTAAAGGAGAATTTTGGGGTGGGCTCACCTCGGGTTGATAAAGATCAGGAGCACATGTATTTCCTCTTATACTAGCTCAATAAGCACATCTTTCCCAACAAATCTAAAGGGGTAAGGGTTGAATGGATCCCCTTAGTAGAAGCTCTTCACAACTTTGATGACGTAGCTACAGGTCTATTCCTCCTTTCCCATCTTTATCATCTTCTTTTCGAAATGACTCAAGGCGAGCCATTTGAGACCAACTTGAATGGACCTATATGGATGATACAAACTTGGCTTCAATGGTACTTTCCGGAATTTCGGGCTGCTAATCTGGAGTTCCCGGAGCGTGTGGCCCCTGCCCGAATCCTGGCTGAAGTTGTCCCTATAGATCATTCCACCTTTGCCTGCTTCTATTTCTTCAGAGTTTGTAGGACTCGATCAGATTTAGAATGGGGTGCGTCGGTCTTAAGAAGATATCCTTGGTTTTCTGACCAAGTCTTTCAAGATACCCCTGGCGAGGATACTACCCCCTTTTGCAGGGAGAAATTTATTAGTTGCATTCAACCGAGAAACCTGGCCTGGGGAGTTCGGGGCAATAGATATGACCGAGGCTTGGAAGTGTACCATCCTAACTTCTGCAGCAGGCAGTTAGGATTTAGACAGGCCATTCCTGTCCCGTTCTTCGACTCTGTCCATTGTGGCACTTCATTCCGGTTACCAACTCCATCTGAAGTGACATTTCGAGCTGCCCGACGCAGTCTTGACGTAATGAGTCAAGCGGCCCGAAAGTCCATCATTCTCAATTTTGAGTGCACCTCGCTCTTCTCTTCTTGGTGGGAAGACAAATGGACTAAGAAGTATGGAGGAGATTTGAAAGAGACTCACGATCGCCTTTTCAACCAACTTTCACTTAAGTCATACCCTGGCTCGGGCGATCTTGAAAATTGGAAGGAGATGATCTAAGAGAAGAATTGGTCACTTCTGATAGGTATTTCTCTTTCAATCTGATTTTGCTTCCTTTCTGGAGTCCCTCTTTCCTTACTTTTGCTGAATTCTGCAGCTCCAGTGGATGTTGAATCGGAAGTCATTGAATCCGATGATGACTCTGCTGATGCTGCAATTCTTCATGGAGCTGCCGCAGAGGCTGGGAGACGAGAAGCTGGGGAGGGTGCAGATGTTTCAAAATCCTTTGGGGATTCAGGAGCTGAAGAAACACCCGAGGTACTTATTAAAGCACCTAAGCGAAAGAAAGCGGCTGTGATTAAGACTTCAGATCCTGATCCAGTACCTCTACCCAAAACCACACGACCAACTCTTACTAGAAAAAGTAAAAGAGCAAGAACTACCGCTCATCCTAAGTCATCAGCCCCATCTGCTCCAGTTCCTGAGGCAGGCAGAAAGAAGTAACAATCCTCAAGTGAGTTTCTGTTTTTCTTCATCAAACTGTTACCTTTCTCCTTTATCTAATTGTCTCCTTTACCGGCGAACATGACCCCTAGCATCTAAAAGACCAATCCTTGCTTCTAAAGAGGAACCACTGAGAGCTGCAATGCTCAAAAAGGCCGAAGAACTGCAAAATACTGCCCTTAGAGAACTTGAGGTATGATTTATATATTTTTCTTTAGGCCTCTTCTTGCTCTCATATAACTCCAAATCTGATTATTTGACTCAGGCCGCAAGAAAGGAAAAGCTCTCTCCGCCCGAAGCCTCTCCACAATTTGCCCGAGAGACAAGCCTATCTCCTTCCCAGGTCGACCCTTCAAATGTGCTTTCTCTTCTCTTCTAATTCTTGGATAACTTTCCAATTTCTGGACCTAATGTCTGAATATTTTTAGGCTGGAGCATCTGCTTCCTTGCCTTGTTATGGCCTTCCTCTGAGGTCTATGACTTCTTCTACTGCTCTGGACGCAACCCCTTCTTCTCAATTCGATCCATCTACAGGAGTTATGTTGCACTTCGTGGATGAGGACAGTAACTTGGTGAGTTACATATTCCATATTGAACTTCTGTACATTGCTTTCCAACTAACTTTTACTCACGTTCGCTACAGCCTTCTCCGGTATATGAGCCACCTCCTACAATAGTGGTTTCAGATAATGAACCCATAGTCCCTGAGATCCCTATAGCCCCAGAGGTAGCAATTTCGCGGGTATTCGCTTGCCCGACAGTTGATAAACCTCTTTCTCCTCCTCAAGACCAAACTCAGGTATGGGAGTATTTTCTTTTTGTTCTTTCTCTTATGCTCTATTTACTGACAATTACTGCTATCTCTGGGTACCTCTAGGGCACTGGTACAGGTTCAGGTGCAGCTCATCACTCTCCTGCTGGTGGTGAGGAATTTTCCCTCCAACCAGGAATTAGTCCTCTTCCTGGTGAAACCCCGGGGCTGAGTCAGGTACATTTCATCTCTCCAAATCCTCTTTTGCCTCAAACTGTATTTAAATTGCCTTGACCTGGTCTTTTGGCTTTCTGCAGCAAGCTCCAAGAGAAACTTCCCCTCCCCATTTGGTCCGTAAATCAAAGCGCTCCCATCCTCACTCATCCTCTGGAGGTACTGTGATTCCTCCTTCTGGAATTGAGCAGATCGAGCAGGCAGAAATTGCCCCCTCAATGGGCATTCCTCCATTAGAGAAAGCTGCAGTGCAGGATCCTCCTCCTTCCGCATCTCCAAACCCTGCTAAGATGCCCAGACTTTTTGAAGCACTTGGACGGCTTGAGACACGGTTGAAATCTTCAAAACATTCTTCAGCCACCCCCATTTCTTCAGGGCAACAACGAGTCCTTCAGGAATGGGCAAAGAAGGATTTCACCGCTTCATTCAGCCTCAAGGCTCTTTGTGATTTTGAAAAGATCATAACTGAGTCTTTCAAAGCCGGTCGGCTATCAAAACCTCAACATGATTCTTTTCTATCTTTCTTTGAGAACCTGAAAGCCCTTAGGGAACAATACCAGAGAGCGGATAGACAGGCTAATCGGGCAAAATGCTTCATGGAGAAAGAATCAAGCACCTCTGCCCAAGTTGATCGGTTGATGGAAGAAAGCTTGCAGACAAAAGAAAGGGTCAGAGTTGTTACTTCTAAAATCCAACAGCTGGAGGAGCAATTGGTTGCTCTTAAAACAGAACAAGCAACTCTTCTAGATACCCTTGAAAATCAAATTGAGGGAGTGGAGAAGTCAAATTCGGAGCTAGAGCGTGCCCGGTCTCAACTTGTAAATAACCATACTGTTTTGGCCGAACCCAGTAGGATATTTTCCATTATGAAAACATATCATTCTCGAATAATCACCCTATGTGAAGATGTAAATTTTTTAGAATAGGATGATTTGTAACTCTTTTCTTATTGGAATGAATATGTAATTTGCTTCCTGCTCTGCTCTTTGGTACTGTTTTGAATTGACTTTGGGCAGCTCTTTGCCCCCCTTATTTACTTTCTTCTTCTTCCCCTGGTAACACCGATCTTAGGACTTGATCTTGGTCCCTTGATCCCCTTCATGGCACTTTATTCATGCAGAGGTGTTGGGACAACCTGGGCCCTTTCCTTTCCCTGCAGTACCAACTGGTGACCCTGGCTCTTGTAAAATGAGGTTGATCATATTGATAGGTGCCTCAGGGAAAGGGTTAATATCTACCATCATACTGGCTTGGGGCGAGTCGAGTAACAGATTCCCCTTCACTATAAGATCTTGTATCCAATCTTTAAACTGGACACAATTAACTATGGAATGGTTGAAGGTATAGTGCACATTACAATACTTTTTCCCCCTGAGTTCTTCCGGCTTGGGCATTTTTTTGGCATTGTCGGGCAAGATTACTCTTACCCGTACCAGTTCTTCGTAGATCTCAGGTGCCTTGGATAGATCGAATGAATAACTCTGGTACTTGGGTGGTTTTATGGGGACAAAACCACCATCGTTCATTACAACCTTCTGATCCTTGACAGGTTGGACTAGCCCATTTACCGTCAATGGCTTGAAAGGTGTGGTCATCTCAGCGGCACACACGTCCATGTCCTCTTCATCACGGCCACCCTCATGCTCTGGCCTGGTTTCTCCCACTTCCACACGATGAATTGCAGCCTTATTTTTTGTAGAAATAAGGAACTTTGGAAGTGTGCTTCACTTGTTGCTCTTCTTGCAACAGCCTCTCATACTTCGTGGCAGCAATTACCAATTCTTGCAGCTCATTAAACTGTGCATCATAAAATCTTTTCCTCAAAGGTAATTTCAAAGCCTTTTGAGCAATCGATACGAGCTGCGCTTGGTTGACGGGAAATTGGCATCTCATCCTTGTTCTCCTGAACCTCATCATGAAGTCCTCAGTAGACTCATGATCGTATTGTTTGACTTCAACAAGGTCATTGATAGTCAATTCTGGTTCTATTCTGTAGAACTGTTCATGGAAAGCCATCTCCATTTGCCCCCAGTTGGCAATAGAGTTAGGGGGCAATAGAGAGTACCACTGAGATGCTAACCCTGCCAATGAATTCCCAAACAACCTCAATTTGTAATTTGGGTTGTCCTCATATGCCACACAATGATTGGAGAATTTGAAAATATGGTCCCTGGAGGACACGCTGCTGTCTTCACCCGTGAATGTTGGGAATGTGGGCATCTTGAAGTTGAGAGGAAATGGATTTAGCTTGTCAATATATTCAGGATAAGGTTTTTGGTAGGTGATCCTGAACACTGGGCGAGCTCGCGGTTGAGCATTTTGAGCAACCGTCATTCTCAACTCAGCTAATTCCTCCCTCAGCTGTTGAGTAGCTAGAATATCATTATGCCCGAGGAGAGCAGATTCGATTTTTGGGCTCCGGTCGTTGCCCGCACTTGCTTCCCTCCTTGGTTCGGGCTTCCTCCAACTAGTTCCTCCACCTTTATTCACCAACGGGGGTGGCCTATAAAGTGAGGGTTTATCTGAAGTAGTGGAGCCCTCATTTCCGCTAGTCTCTCCCATCATAGTTGGCATTCCGTACCTCGTTCTCTCTTGCTCACTTGGCTTCCTATTATTGAATGATAATAATGGGAAGCTGGGAAGCTCCTTCTCCAGAACTGGCTCCATCACCGGTTGACTCCCTTCAGGAACTACCTTTTTCTTTCCCCTATCTTTTTCTTCTTCTAATAGTGGGAATAAGGGAATGATTGGTTCATTTCTCGTAACAACTTGGCTCATCCCACTTCCCTGAGCCCCTTTTGGAGTAGAGAACTCCAAATCAAGTCTTCTCTGTAGATTCCCTGTTAGTGTACAGAGCCTACTCACTTCTCCCTTGGTTTCCAAGGAGATTTTCTCCATGCTTTTTAGCACTTGGATCATCGTAGCCTGTAGTTCTTCATTAGTTCCCTTTCCTTCCGATCTCTTAGATGCGGTTGGGCTTTCTGGGACCACCTGTCCTGATGGGGAGGAAGGGTTTTCTGATTGATCTGCCATTTGTAGAAGACCTTCCTTTGGATTCTTTTTGCCAAGTTGATGGCTTTTCTTTTTGGACATGCAAGATTAAGAAGTTTGAAATCCCACCGGGCGTGCCAAAACTATGTTCACGTCAGGAATTTCCGTCGGGGATGTTTCCTGGCCGACGAGCACACAGCTCCCCTGGAGGTTGGCGCCGGTTGAGGGCTGCTATCGGGCTTCTGCTTCGCTGTCGGGCGTTGTCGGGCAAGTCTAGTCGGGCAAGTCTCGTCGGGCAAGACTCTTCGGGATAGGCTCGTCGGGCAAAGCTGAAAGAGAAGGACAGCGTTAACTTTTGAGAGGTGCCTTTGTGGGGCCTTAGGTGTAGGTCTTGAGGCTCACAATCAAGGTTAACATTTAGGTGCTCAGGCGTGCCACTGCCATCTTTAGCATGGCAAATGTAAAATGGATGTCGCGTTTTAGTTGCATATATGTATGTATCCAAGAAACCGTGTTAGTTATAACAGGTGCCTTTGTGGGGCCTTAGGTGTAGGCCTTGAGGTTTCCCATCAATAACTAAACCGGTGCTCGAACACATCATGTTTGTTCTCGTGATTGCCGGAGTTTTCTAACTATTATACTTCTTATTACCTGAGTCCAAGAAGTAGAATGAACCCAAATAGGTGCCTTTGTGGGGCCTTAGGTGTAGGCCTTGAGGCTTCCCATCAGAGTTCATTCTTATACTTAGACTCTTTAGATCGCAGAACGGAATGAATCCAAATGCATGCCTTTGTGGGGCCTTAGGTGTAGGCCTTGAGGCTTTCCATCAGAATCCATTTCATGCTCAAGCGTTCTATGGTAATCGTAATATAATAAAAAGAAAACTAGAGGGTAGGTCGATTACTTGCGCCCCAAGTAACTTCGGACTTCTCGTTTATCAAGGACTGTCGTGGATGGGTTAAGTCCACATAAGGTTCTTTTTTATTCCTTGAGGCCAAGGACTTTTAACTGATCAGATTTACATGCCCGAGGGCTTAGGACTTGGATCTGGTTTGAACACTGAAGATATATTCAAATCGGATTCAAGTACTGAGAAAGCCTTTTAATAGTCATATTGCTAGAAATAACTTGCATATAACTGGAAGTATACAACATATTGACAAGACAAAAACAAAGCAAAGAAGGTCGGGCAAGGTTAAACCTTATCGGGTAAGGTTGCTCGTCTTGCAGGTTCCTATCTTTGTAGTTTTGTCAAAGGTCTGAAAGCCCAGAGGGATAGAGAGAGAGAGATTACAAAAAATGAATCGATACTACAGCAAGGTTGAACAAGGTAGCAGAGCTATTACAAAGGGTTGAAGAGAGGGTTATCCCGAGAGGGATGAAGGCTTGTCCCGAAAGGGATGAAGGCTGACTACAGCTTTGTTTTGAAGGCAAATCTGGCTTTGAGCAGAGTTTGTGCTTGCATTTGTTTGTTTGATTGAGTGTCCTTATTCCTGATTTTTCTTTCTTCTTATATAGACAACTCGGCTTGGTCTTCTGTAGCACCAGCCTTGCCCGAATGTGGTGTGAAGACGATGACTCATCAACTATTTTACATATGATGCCACCGTAAAGTGCTTTATGGGCTGTGTAGCTGATCAGTCCACACCACTTGGCCTTTGGGTAGGTAAGCAAGTGGTCTTCAAGAGCTGCACTAAGTCAGAAAAGACCCTTTCTGCCTTCTGGGTTTTGACTGGGTTCTGGCTATCTTTCCCTTTGGGCCTCCTTTCGGGCGAGCTCTTTCCTTGAGTCCAAAGTTCAAGTTTTGATCCAAACAAATGTAATGGGCTAATAGTATACGTTTACTTATTTGAAATAAGAGAAGTCAAGAAAAAGAAAGGGCTAGGAATCTTGTTTTGCATAATGTGAAATAGTTGTGGTTATGCGCTATCCACCTATTATCTCATATTACGAAAATGAGATCACTTTTTGGAAGATCTTTGTTTAATGTATTGAAATAAGTTAAATATAAATTTGAAACTACGCAATTTGGATTCAAAAACAATATTGAAATACAAATACAAGTAGATGGTGATATGTGAAAAAAGTTGAGGTTCCAACATAAAAACAATTGATAATATGGGGAGTGGCCCAACTTACTTGTCAGTCCATGAAAGGCCCCTTCTCCCATCAACGTGAGATTTATTCTTAATACCGTCCCCTCAAGTGTGGTGAATTTTCAAGCTAAATATGTGAACAATACAAACAGGGTGACGTGGAGCATGTGGGACAATCTGCTCTGATACCATAAAAAAGTTGATGTTCCACCATAAAACCAATCACTAAGAGTAGCTAACTTACTTATGAGTTCATGCAAGATCCCTCCTCCCATCAATGTGGAATTCATTCTCAATAATATAAACTTAATTTAATTTTAAACCAAAATATATGACCTTGGGCGTGTGCTTTTTATTGTTCAACCTTCAAATTCTTTGTTCAATTAGTCGTCGTTTAAAGTTTCAAATTTCAACTAATTAAATAGACAACATCTAGACATTAATAACAATAAGACTTGAAATTAGTTTTTCGTATGACTTTGTAGGCCTCATGAGACCCTTATGCCATAGCTTGCTTGATGAAAAGTGAAAGAGAAACATCGTTTTGTTTGTTTTAATTAAGCAGCCATTGTTTCACCTGATGAATTGTTTGAAACCTTTGAATTCTTCAATTCTATATTACTGAACTGAATAGACAAACGACTTACGCTGCAGCAGCCGGCATGAGAATTGTCTTATTATATATGAAAATAAGTTAAAAAGTGCAAACATGAGATATGCCAAAAACAAGTTACACGCACAAGCCAGGTAGCTTATTTTTCAGTATAAGGTGTATTAATTATGTGAGAAGCCAAAAAATAAATAAAAAAGGGTAAATTACATTTTGCACCTTTAAGTTTGGGTGCAATTACAACCTCATACAATATTTTTAAAACATTTTAATTACATACATTTACTTCTATTTTATTTCAATATCGTACAACCGTTAAAAAAATCTATTAAGTTAGCAGTTAAATGATGATGTGGCTAGCAAACTTGTATAAAAATATTTAATTAATAAAAAGATCACTACTTTTCTTTTGTATAATTAAAAACATAAAAAATAGAAAGAAAAAAAAAGAAGACAATTTGAACGAAAAGTTTACAGTACTATTCACTTTATAGAAAAACCATATTTTTACACTAAAAAATCAATCATGGTACTATTCACTTTACCTTTTATTTTGTCATTTTTGTTACAACTCAAAGTTTCTAAGCTATTTTAATTAGAGTTTTCATAAAAAATACCCTAAATCTTCCACTGCCACCGCCATTTCCACCCAAACTTGCTACAAATGCAGAGCCCAATCTTCCTCTCCGATGGCCTCCACAGCTGTCACTATCAAGGCCAACCGCAGCAGCCAATCTTCCTTTCTTTTTAAAACCTAGCAGAAAAGTTACCACACTTTTTCCCAAATTTAACTATTGCAATTAAGCTTTCCCACAGAGTCACGAAGCCCTCAATCGAATGCGGAGAGCCACCTCCGTGTCCGTCACCGATGCCAATCGTCTTTCGCTCCGTGTCCGTCACTGATGCCAAATTTAACTATTTTGTCATTTTTGGTAGGGAATTTTAACGAAAAGCACCCGGTACTGTTCACTTTAACGAAAAACCACATTTTTACACTAAAAAGTCATTCCTGGTACTATTCACTTTACCTTTTATTTTGTCCTTATCATTAAAACTCAAAGTTTTCAAGCCCTTTTCATTAGTTTTCCTTTTTTGGTATTGTTATGCTTTGAAAAAAAAAAAATTATGTTGTGCTGTAAGAATAAGCAGCTATGAAATAAAGCAGCAGAGTGTTTGATAAACTTTTTTTGTAAAAGGGTTTATGAAAAAAAACAGTATTATAGTGTTTGGTAAACTTTTATGTAAAACAGCTGTGACTGTGTGAAATGACAAAAAATGGTATAATACTAGATGTGCCATTAATTTAATTTTCTCCATCTGCATCGAGTAGTCTCTCTCACTACCTCACTACTAAACCAAACTTTCCAAAAACCAAAAACATCTCTCTAGAAGTCTCCCCAACAACTCCAATTTTCTCTTCTTTTTTTTTGCTCCTTCTTCTTTTTTATTTTCTGCTCCGTTCCTCAATCTCTCTCACTTGTCATCTGATTTGTATCATACATGGTCTAGCTGCTCGAGGAGTTCATTATATACATTGAGCAGGGCCAACGCTCCAGGATGCTAGTTTCTTTCTTCTTCTAGGACTAATCATTTTTTTCTTTTTGAAACTGTATAGTGTGAATTTGATCATACGAAGTAGTTTTGTGTATTTAATTTTGGGTATTTGGAATAACTGAGTTTTGGTGTCTATCTGAGTAATATGGGCTCTCCTAATTTGCAGAAATGCGAAGATTAGTCACCTTTAAGTGGTGCAATCTGGGAAATCTGCGATGCCAAAACCGAATCTGAGAGATGGTGGTATTTCTCGGCACGATTTTGTCAAAATGGGAGTGAGAGATGACGGACAAGAGATGGGAGGAAGGACAGAGGCAGAAACTGACAAACTTGAAGATTGAGGCTTGTATAAATGCAATGTCCTAAAGATAGAATTTCGCCTCTACTCTTGTGCTTGAAGTTCAATAGGCGTTCATCTCCCAGGATTCAACAATCTATAATCCGAAGTCAAAACACTTCAATCTTCATACTCTGGCAAACTTTACATATTCTGTACTCTCAAGACACGACTCGGAATTTGACACATGACACACGAAGCATGAGAGAAACAAAGTGGGGAAACCCTATTTCTCAAGAATAAAAATTAACTCTAATTTTCTAGTCTTAATGATAATGGTTTCGTGGGTTTATATAGAACCCAAGTTCTACTTGTTAAAGAGATGTAACTTTTCATCTATAAGTATACATCACTTATCAAGGGAATACACCTAAACAACATAACCTTCTAAGAAATTGGTTAACACTATTTTCGTTCAATTATTAAAATTATATATTACAATATTTCATATTATAATATATAATTTCCAACAATCCCCCACATGAATGAAAAATTAGGAAGAGTTTGAGAGTACAGGCATACAAGAGATGCATCGGGAGAGATCTCTTTTAGACTTGAAACTACCCTAGTGATTACTTATCGGATTTACTTGGTGACGCAGTGAATATAGAATCTTGAACTGTTCACCGCAGTAGTAAACCGAGACAATAAGCAACACACATCACTAATCCTAATATATTCCAGTTCATACGGTTGTGTTCATTTTGGTCCTGAACAAATCCCAGATTCATGAGAGCTTTAGAGAATTTAGCCATCTTATATAAAGTGACCCACTTCTACTCTCACATAGGTGACCACTGATTAAGAGTAGTTTGCTCTATTCCTCTTATTTATAAGATATCACTGTCATTAAGTATAAATATAGAATCTAAAACGTATGCAGACAAGACACTTCTTCCGTCATAGGAATGAAGTATATAGTGTGTTAACTTCTTTGAATCATACCCAATCAGTTTGCCTATTGAACTTAAACCATGGGATCTCCAATCAACTAAGTTAGGTTTCCGCTCGGCTGATTCATTAGTTATATTGGCTTTAGCCTCATTCCCCTCGATGATCAACTTACTCTCTAGTCTAACCTTTAATAATTGGTACCATTTAGGTTGACTATCTTTAATGGTGTGCACAATCCATCTTATGAAATTGTATTTCATATGAGAGTAGTTGTTTGACATTGTTTGAAATGTCAAGTCCTCAAAATTATATTAGGACTTAATTACTATGTAATTTGCTAACACTTGGGTAAACTCCCCCACATTTAAGGTATTTGTAAGATGGTCTTTAACCTTGTCATACCTTAAACAATTACTCATTACAAGAGATGACATTTTGATTGTCTCACTCAATTAGCAAATTACATTTCCATTCTTGTTATGCATATCTCATATCTCAAAGATAAATAAACGACCCCCACAATTCTTTCATAATTGTGGTTAATTCTTAAATGTATCGTTGAATTGATCACATTTGTAGTTTAAGAAGAAGGAAATGATTAAGATATAGACTCTATCTTTATATATAGACTCTATCTATCATCTTAGGCTTTAATATGCCTCACTACTCAGTTCTAGGCAAAGCACTTCTTGGCTTTCATCCTATGCTTACTTTCAAATTGCCATGGATGACGGATTTGGAATCCTCACAAAGGAAATGTCATCCCCTTTTGAGTTTAGGCTTTGGCCTATCAAAGTGACTAAGCAAAGTATTCTAATACTTTCGAAGTCTCTTTATTTCCTTCAACATAGGTCTTGTCCTTTATGAAAGACCCCCACACTTTCATGATTATTTCATTATATTAGTATCACTTTAATTGACACTCAATATCATCATGAGCCTTTTGAAATTTATAAATATATCACTTCGAAGAAAGCATATAAACGATTTTGCAACATTATTATCACTATATGATAATACATCCAGTCGGTATGTAGAAGTTTACTTACCAGCCCATGAACACATTTGAAAATGTCAATGACTAGTTGGAAAGGTCATACCATTTCACTGTCAAAAGCAGCACTTCAAATGACATGCTTTTTCTTTGAATCTCACATGGCAGATTTCAGTTTTCAATTCCACCACATTACAAAACCATCCATTTGTTAAATAGTAGCATCTTTCTGCAACTTAACCGCCACATGGTTATATATGACTCAAAATCCTTGACTCAAATATAATGGATATAGAATCGCAGGCATGGAAGGCTGGAAGCCGCGGTCTCACGGATTAACACCCAATGATCAATCCCAGTTATGCTACGGTTTGCATCCTCCTACGTATAAAGATATAACTTTCCTGATATAAGAGCAATCCTTTTAATAATGAATTTCTCATAAACTGATATTGCTTATTAGTTTGATTCACTCCAAGAATCACTTAAGAAACCATGCACTAGTTTAACGAGATGCAACCAGAGGTCCCCTGTCTTAATCATAATATTAGTTGAAAAGATGCAGTGGTAACTTACCAAACATAACTGATTGGCATCACAACGGTAACCGTTTCGCACACCCATATTACATACAACTCCTTAAACATAAAAGCATACAGAGGATATTATATCATGCCTAATTATGCGATTAGCGACAGTTTCTTCATGCTTCAATATCTCAATTAATTTCTCATGAATAAACAGTCATATATATAACATATTATAAATCATGCCGTCAAATTCTTGGCCACATACTAATATAAACAAATGATTAATGCATAATGAATTCAAACAATTCCACTGTCATTAGTTAACAGGACTCTGGATGTATATGTGTTAAGAAACTTTATTCAGATTACCAAATCAAACAACCATGCTACATATTAGATCTCAACTTATTAAAATAAGAAACGCACAAGTGTATTTTAATCATCAATAATTCCCCTAACTCTTTCGTTGTTTTGAATGCTAAACATACAATCTACAACATATGGTTCTGAAAAGCAAGAGAAATTATTTCAATATGCTAGCATAATTTTTTTTTTTTATGGTGAATCATTCTGCATTGAGAGGCTTTGAATTGAAATACACACATTTTATCATGTTTTGTATTCAAGGCAAAGCAATTTTCCAGAATTTGGAACTCCACTTGACCCCAAACAGCACCGTCAGTTTACGTACTGATCACTGTATCAATTGCAATGTTTCTTCAATCCAAAACCAGTCCTTCAATGGCAATTGATCTTTCGCTATTTTGTATACTGAATATACAATAAGCAGCGTGCATCTTGCCAAATGATCTAACACCAGACTCACCAACAAATAATCAACTTCCTTGCCGCTTTCTCTGTTTTTCAATTTAATTCTCACAACCATATTTTCCAATTATTGCATAATTAAACTTCTATCTTTAGATTGTTGGAGCAATATTAGAAAATATGAGAAATATAAAAGAATTCCAATAATAATAATCATAAAGAAATTTCACAACATCAATTATATATGAGATTAATATAAACAACTAGAGATAAAGTTAGAAAAATTGACATACTTGAAGATTGAAGCTTGCATAAATGCAATGTCCTAAAGATAGAATTTCGACCCTACTCTTGTGCTTGTAGTTCGATAGGCATCCATCTCCCAGGATTCAACAATCTATAATCCGAAGTCAAAGCACTTCAATCTTCGGGCTCTGGCAAACTTTATATATTCTGTACTCTCAAGACACAACTCGGAATTTGACACATGACACATGAAGCATGAGAGAAACAAAGTGGGGAAACCCTATTTCTCAAGAGTAAAAATTAACTCTAATTTTCTATTCTTAATGATAATGGTTTCGTGGGTTTATATAGAACCCAAGTTCTACTTATTAAAGAGATGTAACTTTTCATCTATAAGTATACATCACTTATCAAGGGAATACACCTAAACAACATAACCTTTCTAAGAAATTGGTTAACACTATTTTTCATTCAATTATTAAAATTATATATTACAATATTTCATATTATAATATATAATTTCCAACAAAAACAAGATCCTAGGGTATGGAATTCAAGGTCAATAACAGTGATTGTTGAAGCTAGGAGTGAAAGGCGTTGTGGCGGGATCGACGAGGACGACCTCCCAATTGAAGTCGGTGACGTTTTCCAGTTGGTATTATGTGTAGTTATTTAATTATTTAAGGTCATTTTGGGTCTTTAAAAGTTTCATTAAAGGGCTTAGCGCCTCTTGCAAATTAGGTTTGCGCAGAAACTGTGGAAGCAAAAAAAGTCGGTTTTTCAAAGCTAGCTTTTGCTGCTTTGAACTTTTAGCTTTTTTTTTCATCCAAAACTGTGGAAAAAACTGAAGTTGAATGTTTACCAAACACAAAAAAACTCCTAGCTTTTTTTTATACCCACTTTTTTTAAAAGCACCTTAGTACCGAACCAGTATTTAGACCTATGACCTTCCTGAAAGGTCTTTTTTTTGGAAGGTTAATGTCCTTTTTTTTGGAAGTGAAATATTTCAGGCTGACATCCCATTGATCGCCGTTCATCTTCCAAAAGCCTTGCTTTGTTTTCCTTTTGAAGCGAGGACTATTGTTGGATTTGTAATCACACCAGCTATAAATCATGTTGTAACCTTTACCGTCAAGATTTAAGAGATCAATGCACGATACCAAATTTTATATTTTGTGTAGATCATTATTATCTATTATACAAGAACCCTAAATGGGAAAATGATAGCTGGATTCCTTGAAAGAATTTTTTTAAAGTCCTCAGCCCCAAGCGGCTAGGTATGGAAAACTCATTTGAACTTAAAAATTTAACTGTTTCTAGTTCCAATGTTCGGAATATGGACTTGATCAATGCCATTTTCTTTGAAGAGGAAGCACGGCTGATCCGTAAGTTACTTACAACCACCTGAAGGTTTGTGTTCCAGGTAAATTTATAATTTGTGTTTGGCGAAGTTGCATGGATGCCTTGCCCACAAGGGCAAACTTGTTAAAGAAGAGAGTTACCACGGATGCGTTGTGCATGTTTTGTGAGGGGGTGATGGAAACAACGGAGCACATGCTAAAGGATTGCCCAGGGATGGCGAGAATTTGGCTTTCGAGCCCATTGGGTATTCGAGTGCATGAACCATGTCAGTCTGTTGGCAAGATTGGATTTTGAGCTTAGTACATGCTTTTGCAGAGGAATTTTTCATTGTGACGGGAACACGGAAGATATACCACGTGTTTTTATGTAATTGGTGAAAAAATTTATTTTTTAAGTTATTAAGTTTTTAACACACAACTCCTACCATTTGTATAGTGACACGTGGTGTACTACCTCGTGTGCCGGTCACACTGAAAAATCTCCGGCTTTAGCAAGGGAGAGTTTTGACTTGGTTTTGATGCTCATTTGGAGGATTTGGCAAGAACGTAATGCATTCCTTTGGCAGGGAGTATCATGACAACCATTCGATATTCATTTGTAGCAAACAAGCTTAGCTGCATAGGTACAAAAATGGCATGGGAAGAAAAATGAGGCAAAACATGTTAGTATGCAGAAATGGAGGAAACCTGAGGTTGGGTGGTTAAAATGCAACTTCAATGGGGCGTGGGAGGAGAATGGAGATTAGGAGGAGTGGGCGTGGTGTGTAGAGATGAACGGGGAGTTCATGGCAGCAATGTTAGCAAAACATGCTGGAATTTCCTCGCCATTAATGGTAGAGATGATGGCCGCCTGTGCTGCTGTTCTGTTCGCCCAAGACTTGCAAGCCAAATCGGTGGAGCTTGAAGGTGATGCACATGTGGTTCTCGCGGTAATGCAACGAAGTATCAAGAATGATGTATCCCCTTTGAGACATATGGTGAATGATGCTCGACACTTCTTGCATTCGATCCCCCACACAAGGTTGACTTTTACTAAAAGGGAAGTTAACAAGGTTGCACACAGGTTGGCAAGATTGGGATTATTTATAGGTGAACAAATGTTATGGTTTAAGGAACATCCTGATGTAATCACGGACCTTATGTTTGAGGATAGTATAGCATTGTATTTTGTTTGGTGCAGGATACTCTTTTTCTCTTCGACTGGGTTGAAATTCCTGGCAAGGAATTTATCAAGCCCTTTTAATGCACCATATCCCCTATTTGTACGTATTTCCATCTTCGTATCAATGAATGTCGTACTTTGACTCAAAAAGGAAGACTGAAAATAATCTATTAGTTTTTTATTTTTTATTTATTTATTTATTTTTTATTTTATAAAGGAAAGGTTCCACAAAATTAAATAGGAGGAAACTTACGGAAAGTCATTAACAATTCAAGTCATAAACCAAATGTGTAAACGTGACTTATATTAAAAGGGTACGTAAAGATTGAGTAAATATTAGGAGTCCTTTATTAGGAAGGATATATGTTTATGTCCTTTATTGTATCCTTACGGAACAAGGACTGTATGTGTATATATTTTAATTACATAATACAAAGAAATTTAAGTCGTAAAATTCTATTTGGCATCTGAGCCTGGTTTGTCGTAACCCTAACACGTAGAAAATTTTTCTATTACTGTGTTGCATTTGGCTGACCTTGTTCCTGCATTTCTTCTGCAGTAATAAGTCAGGTCGTGGTCTAGCAAAAGTGCAGCGGTGTAGTTCTTGTTGCTGTTGTGTGGTGCTGTGCTGTGTACTTTGTGGTGCTATGAAAGTTTTTTTTTTTTATTTCTTCTGTGAGTCAGAATGACAAGTGTGAAGATGACTCAAGGCTGAAGTTGGAGAGTGGTCCTCGTACACCAACCAACAATCCAGTTTTGAACCCCGTAGTCATCCAGAATGATGCTTTCGTCGTACCAAATACTGTGAAACTCAACGGATCAAACTATCCTCTTTGGTCCAAGGTATTGGAGATGCACATTGCTGGACGTGGTAAAAAGGGGTTCGTAATAGGGAGTATCAAGGAACCCGGCGAGGACAGACGTGGGAGATTGGGAATGCAATAGTGAAAGGGTGGTTGATCAATTCTATAGAGCCTGCTATCATGAGATTTTTCATTCACCTTCGTACAACTAAAGAGGTATGGGAAGCAGTTGCTCGAACATATTATGATGGTTCTGATATTTCTCAAATTTATGAGTTAAAGGTGAAATCATTTCGGCTTCGTCAAGAAAGTCGTCCTATTGGTGTGTATTATGATGACCTCAAGTTCATTTGGTAAGAGTTAGATCAACGGAGGCCAATCAAGATGGAATTTGCTGTTGATTTCAAGACACTTCGTGAAGAAATCCAATTGGACCGTGTGAATGCATTCTTGGCGGGTTTCAATGATAACTTTGATAAGGTACATAGTGATATTTTACGTACTTAACCTTTACCATATGTCGAGTACGTTTTTTCTATTGTTAGGCGTGAAGCACAATGACATGCCACTATGATGGGTGGGAGTAACATGAGCAACCAAGGAGAGACACTGTCGGTGGCTATGGTGTCTTGGGCACCTGCTGTTTTTCGTCCTACTACTTCTTCTAATTCATTTTGAATTTTCATCTTTTTACTCGAGAAAACAAAGCTGATTTGAAGTGTACTTTCTGCAGGTAAACGCGTCATACTGAAGATACATGTTTTTCGAAGCATGGGGTACCTGATTCGTTTTCGGAATTGAAGAAAAAATGCGTGCCAATGAGCGTGCAAGTGCTGGGACAAATGGAGGTCGTGCCTTCCTTGATGCTGCCACACCGAATCTTAAGGACGCTGAGACTAGCTATGGTGATCCGAGTCAGACACTGTTGACTCGTACTGCTCATGGTAACTCGTCTTCAGACACAGGTATTATGAGGCGTGTTTTTTTAGCCTCAGACATTGAGCATCATATAGGTTGGATTCTGACCTCTGGTACAACAGATCATATGACATATGATAAGAATGTGTTTTAAATATATGACAACATCTCATAAAAATTGTGTGGCAATTACAAACGGTACCATTGCACTGGTTGTTGGCGTTGGCACTGTGTATCTCACGCCCTCTCTTCATTTACATTAATGCTTACTTGTGCAATCTTTATCACATCATTTATTATCAATACCGCAAGTCATTGAGCAATTGAATTGTGTTGTTCTAATGTATCTGTTCTTTTATCTACTTTAGGATATTAAGACCAAAGTGATAATTGGGCATGGCACTAAGAGAGAGAGAGGTTGTACTATGTGGATGACATCGTTCTTGGCAGAGCTAATGTAGCTTGAGCGTCTCATGCTAGTAATTTACAAGAAGTGTGGTTATTGCATCGCCGGCTAGGCCATGCATCTTTTGGGTATTTACGACATATGTTGCCTAGTTTATTTAGTGGAATAAGTGAATCAGACTTACATTGTGAAGTATGTATTCTTGCTAAAAGCCATTGTGTTTCGTTTCCTCCTACTATGAATAAAAGCTCTTTTTCTTTTGACCTTGTGCATTTTGATGTTTGGGGGCCCTCTCCAGTTGTTACCTCTTCTAGAATTAAATGGTTTGTTACATTTGTTGACGATTGCACTTGTATAAGTACTTTGCTAACCGCAGATAAGGACTTCTTCACAAAGTGGCACAAGTGCTCATAGAATGACTTTGCCTGTCTGAGATATCCTTTGATTCACCTACTTTAATCAGATCTGGCAAAAGCAACTACAACATAGGAGGAGTTAGAAGGTTCGGATTGATCAGAAGATTGGGGAGTAACTCACTTAGTGCTTATGCCAATAAGTCGATTCTAGTACATATCTCTTCTAAACCTTGATACGAAATAACCCCCTCTTCTCTAACAAGTCTTTTTTCAGGAGAACTGCATGTTCCACGAAGGGCGTAGACCGACCGATCAGTTGAATCAAAGTAAGCATTTTAGGCAACCTTGACAACGACCTCATCGTTTACTTCGTTTAACCACCAAGGGCTGTCACCGATGGTGCACACACCCAGATGGGTGCAAATGACTCGAAGAGGATTGTTAGTTGGGCTTCGAGAAAAAGAAGAAGAGAGCATGAAGGTGACAGTGAAGATGACAGTGAGGGTGAAGGTGAGGTTGAAGGTGCAAGTGCTGGTGATGTCGTGGGTGCAAATAATTGATGATGCTGGATGATGTGATAAAGTGGCCAAGTGGATTTAAGCAATTTAGATTTAATTTTAGCATGTTTTAATTAATGTTTTAGTTTGTGTTTTATGTTGGACGTTTTTTATGTATTAATGTTTAGGCAGTTGGACGAGTACACTTCATTTTAGTATGTATTAATTTATGTTTGTGTTTAACCAATTAAGTTGGTTTTAAGTTTGAAATGTTTGCGTTTACGAAGGTTATTTTTAGTCTGTTGGTTGGGATGGAAAACATCACATTGCACTGTACAATTTATTTTGTCACTTTCAGTTTCACTATCTCCTATCACTTGTGCATGACCCTTTCCAACTACTCCATCACACACTTTCATAAGAAATAAGTATCAAATCATATATTGTCACAAGTATTCATAAACCATAAAGTTGTTTCAAAAATTCTCTTTCAAATTATTTAGCTTCACTTATCACTAACAACAAATCATCTGGAAGGAGATAATGAAAGCATCCCTAACCCTAGTACATTCTTCCACACCAAGTAAAAAATCGTCCAAATTATTAAAGTTTACTTTCTAATTTCCTTTGTCTGATTCTAGTTCATTGTCTAACTTATTTGTTGAAGTGGGTTTCACAGTACTCCAAGGCTCTTGGATAACATTGATCACAAACATTCATATCTTGTAATAAAGTATTCATAAATTGTCACTTTTTTTTTCTCAACACATAAGGGGTGGTTTGAAACACTATGGTTCAAATTCATTCCATTTAACTGATCCATAACAACAAATAACCAAGAATGAGATATTATATTCATCCCAAGCAATGAAACTCGTGTTAACAAAGTAAAAATATATACACCACCATATATTCTTCAAAATACTACTTGTTTTATCGACTACAAGTCTACAAGATTACATCGACAACCATTGAATCATCGAAAGCCGCCTACACATTGTGCACCCCATGCAACATGTCGACTGCCATCCTTAATCGGAATGCAAGGATGTTTTGTGGCTTAATAAGAACGAGGGGAATGCCCATAGACAAGAACTCTATGACTTTTATATTGAACATCCCACAGTCCCCCCCTGTGCCACCAACAAGTTTCATAAACAATTCACACACAATTCAATCATTTAACTTAATTAACAATTCAATAAATTTTTAACTGACCCATTATCTTGTTGTGGAGCCCTTTGACTTGCAACAATGGGCCAAGGTTCCTCATTCACCTCCCTCAACATGCTTTGTAGGATATCGAGCAACACATAGAAGATTGGAGCCAATTTTGTTGTCACTTTCCAAGAATGCGTTGTTAATCTCAAGGAGTCATACACTATGATTCTTGCAGCTTTCAAATTCATCTCCATAGCAACCTAATGGTTATCAAGGTTGAGGGTCATGTACACCCTCTCAACATTGACCAGCCAAGATGTAGAAAATGGCCCCCCTCCCTTTTCACCGTTTCAAAATGACAAGTAAGAATGAAGTGGACGTTTTGAGTTTATGCCCTCTAGTTGCTATTTGAGTTGTCATTTGAGTGTGGTCGCGCTCACAATAGGTTTGTACACCATCAAAGTATAAAGTAAAAGGCATGTACACCAATTCTACTGCCCGAAATCACACTTAACATAACAATTACACATACTTACATAAGTAGCACATATTATGTTGGATATTTTACCAAAAACCAATCGTTTGTGTCGGTGCTCAACACTGTCCTTACCATCCGAACCTTTTGGACATGCTTTCGGAGGAGATAAGCTATAAATGAATATGCTACAATACAAATTTTGTAATTAAACTTTCACACCAATACAATCCCAACAATATGGAAACACTACATCAACAATACGCTTTACGAACTTACATCGGTTGATAGCCACCCTTCCTTGTCAAGGAGAAAGTCTGTGTGTCTAACAGTCATATTCTCCAACTAGACTAACAATGTAACAAACAAAAAATTACCTTCATCATTCTAGTCGTTTACTGCATATAAATTCCAAAGCACCATAAGCAAAACACAATGATCAATTACTTATTACCGGCATTCTTTAATCTATGAAATTGATATAAATACTTAAGCGCCTCAACCACACAGGCTGAGTCGATTGCTTTAAACGCCACTCCCTTTTGTAGAACAAGCTCCCTTGGCTCACCGTCTTAGAGTTATTCACACTTTGTCATGTCAAATATCAATTCCGTGTGACGCACCATTTTTGTCTTCTTATTTGCCCCCCTTTGGTGCCCCTAATCTTTGTTGCCGCCTTAGTGTACCAGACTTTCCTCTTCATTCCAACATGCTTACCCTTAGGTGTGTAAATAGCAACATCATCATCATTGAAACTTTGGACTTCTACGTGGTCATGCGCTATCCTTTCTCCAACCAGTGCAAGTATATGTTTGCACACATCTCCAGGACATTCCAAATTAGCAGTCCTTATAAGGTCCTGAAAACCCATTTCCTCCACACCTACCATAACCTCATTCCCTCTTGATCCCTCAGCTTCCCCCACTTCACCCCAATTTTGACCACCTTTTGATTCTTCTTTTCTTTCATGGACACCATTTCGTACAGTGCCGCAACTTTGACCACCATCTTCTTCTTCTTTTACTTATTCTTTACCTACTTCTTTCCCCTCTTCATCATCTACATGTACATCTTCTTCTTCTTGTTGTTCTTCTTATTTTTCTTGCCTTTGCTTTTCTTCTTTTTCTTCTTCCTCTTCCTTAACTTCCCGTTCTTATTCTTGTTTTTCTTCTTCCTCTTCCTCTTCTTCTTCCTCTTTTCCCTTAACTTCTCTCCTAAATTCCTTCACCTCCTCCGTCAACTCTTACACCTTCTTCAACACATTTCCCTAAAAAATATCCTTCTCATAGGCCAAACACCCCACTACCACCTTCAACACCTTAATTTGTGCTTTAAGCTAGCTGACATCATTTGCATCCGAAGTGAGGGTTTCCAGCATCACGAAATCAGCATCATCACCCTATGTCCAGTGGCCTGAGTTCTTCTCCGTTTCAGTGGGCACTATCTCCTGAATCCCACCGCCTACCATTTATCACCAGTCATCAAAATTACATTTTTGCAAACAAGCTTTCATAAACATACAAAAAGGTTCACCATTCTTCACACAAATATTCAAATATCTACACAAGTCCTCATAAGTTAATAACTTTTCAAATAAGGTCATACATCTATATTCTCAGTTATGTACATTTCTCAAAACATGTATTCATAAACACTCATAAATGTGCATCATACTTCAAACAGATATTAAAATAGCTCCACAATACTTCATAAGTTCATAACTTTTGAAACAAGGTCATACCTCCCGACTCTCAGTTATGTACGTTGGGACCTGTTCATAGATTAGCTACTTATTTGTTGTTGACCACCGAAGAATTCTTGGGATGGCTGCCAGATCAGTCATCTTGCAATAACGTAGTGGCTTTTCCAGTTGCTCAATTTTTTCTTATGCCCACACCTTCACGTACACTGAATTAGTGCTCACCACAATCACCTCAATCAAACCAACAAATTGTACCTGAAAGGCATAACTAAACCCTTTGCAGCCCCATCCGGATCTCTGCATCCTCTTATTCCCCTCTCTTGTTCCTCTTCATCCTCCTTACGTCCTTCCGTATCACCATCCTTTCTTTCTCTCCCTCTCCTAGCAACAAGAAAACAAAGGTTGTCCTATACTTGTTCGAACGATATCACACCCCAAGAATAAGTGTTGAACCTATCCATGTCCTCAACGAGGTCCAAGTACTTTAGGTTCATACTCACATTACTCTTCGCCCTTATCAACACACCTTTGGTGAAGTAAACTAGCCTAATCTTCAATGCACCATCCTCATCCTCGCATTGTTTAAACACAGTTTCAAGCTCGACACATGTCATTGAAACCTTTTTCATAGCTTTCTTGGGGGTGGTCTTCACTTTACCTTTCCCCTTCACAACCTTACCTTTACCCTTACCCTTGCTATTCTCTCCAACAAAACCAAACTTCTGAGGAAAATACTTATTTAACAGCAACCTTTAAATCATAGGGTTTGTCACAACGAAGCCCGGTAATGAGGCAAAAGTCTTTCTTTGTGAACCTGGTGACCTCACAGCCTATTAAATATGTAAGTCCCTCTAGGTCCTTCACCCCCTGATTTGCCACTTTACATATCGACAATTCATGCAAGTTGCCCACTAAAGGCTAATCTATTGACACTCTCTAAGTGTCCAAAGCATGAGTCCTTAAATTTAGCAAGATGTGCATCATTAAACTTGTGATGCAACACTCCTAGGACATGACTAGCTTGAGAAAGGTTGTTAACGCTTCCTCTATAAGATTCTTCCTGTTTTGTTGCGGGTTCAACCCCCTGATTTGCCATCTCCTGTATACATAAAAATACAACCATTCATCACAACCAAATTGAACAACATACACTCTGATAACAACCAAATACAACAATGTTTATCCTTGATACAACCTGTCAACAAATTATCATATCTATACATCTACTTGACACATCCTGTCAACAAATTCTCATAGCTATACATCTACTATGAACTTACTTTCATGAGTTAAGAAATAACAAATTAATTCATAAAATTAACAAAGATTCATCGACAAAAAACATTCCCAAGTGAACAATATAAATTCAACAAAACAAATTGAAGCACATATATCTTGTTCACAACTTGTCAACCCCAGTTCATAAACTTACATCTCACTAAATTTTTCGATGACTTCCACATCAACTAATTTCATCAACCCACTTGCATAATGAACCATAAACCCTAAAAAATATACACAAGTTTACGTACATAACAAAATTATTTTCTAGGGTTACAAATTTCCAAACTCACCAAATTTCAAATTTAGTTTTTGGAATCAAGTTTGTCGTCGACTTTCGCGGAAGCAACCACTCTGAACCCACTTCAATCAAGGAACCACTGGATTTTTCCTGTGTAAGCAACTGTTAACCCTCAAACCAAAGATGGTTAAATATCGAACTGCATTGAGCCTAAAGACAACAACCACACCAGTACTCTGACTGGGTTTCGAAACGGAAACGAATTTTTCGAACGGTACCCAAGCTTTGAATAAGTACGATCTCGGGGTGAGAAGGAGATTTTTTAGAGGAAAAAGAAAAAAAATTGGTTTCAACTGTTGCTTCTAATTTCAACTGGTGCTTCTAATTTTTTGAATTGAGGTCTTTTTTAACCCGGTTTCACATTAAGTCCTTTATGATGGATTCGTTTTTCAGCCATTCAAATTTAATTCTACGGTCCACATTCCGTCCGCAATGCTTTGTCCACACCTTAGAAATTGCGAAATATAGTTAGAGAAAGTAAACTCGGCCTGAAGCAACAAACTTTGCATTGAATTCGAACCTTAGGATTGGGCCTCTGAGTTCGACGACATCAAACCTCATTGGCCCATCATCTCTACTTGTAGCAAAAATGGACGGGAATTATTCAGAAACCTCCGGAAGAGTGAAGAAACAGAGAGTGTAGACGTTGACATCATAAATGCAAAGAAAATTGAATGGCATCAGCAATCTCTGGGAGGCCACTGAGATTCCTCACATCTCGGAGCCCCAAACATCCACCACATAAATGGAATCAAATCAATAACTCAGCCAATGCTTCTGTTCCTGCTCTTAGATTCGTCGTCCCCAATCTCCATAATCCTCACCCTCTTCCTCTTCGCCCTCCTCTTTCGCTTTGCCTTCCTCCTCTTCTTCCTCGCCCTCCTCTTTCTTCTCTGCTCGGACATTGTCCACCTCCTCTTCGACATTCTCTGCTCCTCATGACCACTTCCCAGGCCGCCGCCTCTGATTCCTCCCAGTCGTCCTCCTCCGCCAAAACGGTACGTCTTCGCTCTTGGACCAGTTTACATTAATGGGTGTCTATTAATTTACTTCTCTCGATGTAAAATTCAAATCTTTAGCATTTTGTTCATCAGTTTACAGTTATGATTGCCTCTTAATTTATAGTGATACATGTTAGATTTTAATCATTGTTAGCATTTGTTTGATCAGTTTAAAGTAATGGGATCTTATAATCTATCGATCTCGATGTAAATTTGATCCTTTTGCATTTCATAATTCAAATTGCTCTTCTTTATTTACATTTCTCAATGAATTTTTTCTTTATTTCGTTATGGGATTTGGAATTTGGGTTTTGGGTTTTGAGTGTGCAGGTGAGATTGGTGATAAAGGGGAGAGTGCAGGGTGTGTTTTACAGGGACTGGACTGTGGGGAATGCAACCGAATTAGGCTTGAAAGGTTGGGTTCGGAACCGGAGAGATGGGTCTGTGGAGACACTGCTTTCTGGGAACCCTGATGCGGTTAAAGAGATGGAGCAGAGGTGTCGCCGCGGCCCTCCATCTGCTGTTGTCACAGGGCTAGAGGTTTTTCCTAGCACTGAGGACCCTGGCACTGGATTCGAGCGCAAACAAACGGTCTGATCAACTCTGTTCCTTGTGAAAATTTCAATATCCATTTCCTACTTTAGTTAGTTGTGTAGTGTTTATCATAATATAGTTTGTCCTTCCAAGTTGTGAACCCTTAGAGGACCAATGTGTTTTCTGGTTCCTGCTTAAATAATGTAGCACAAAGTGACTTCTTAATATACATCGGTTCCTAACTTTCTGTTTCATGTTGTTAAGTCGATGAGTATGTTACTTTTGAATCACCAAAAATGCATGATGGATTAGGATAACAAGTATGCGTGACAATCAGTGCATTGCCTAGGTAAATCAATAAGGCAGCTATTTGCATTCAGATGAGATTTACGAAACATGTTTATTTTTGGTTTGGTTTTTGTTAGGTACTCAAGCCCAAGGGAAGAGCCCAACCCAAAAGACTAGTCCAATAGGTGGGAGGACCCCAAGGACTTAAGAACCCCTACACCCCCATAAGTGTAGTCGATGTGGGATCATAACATTACACCACCCTTCGGAAGCCGACGCCCACGGTGGCCCTTACTCTGGTGGCTTTCACTCTTAACGGCGGTGCACCCTTTGGTCATCCCGTTAAGGTAGCCCTTTCCAGGTCGCCCCCTCCGCAGTGTCGGGAACCTAGGCTCTGATACCAATGTTAGGTACTCAAGCCCAAGGGAAGAGCCCAACCCAAAAGACTAGTCCAATAGGTGGGGGGACCCCAAGGACTTAAGAACCCCTACACCCCCATAAGTGTAGTCGATGTGGGATCATAACAGTTTTCACCATTATAGCATGGTCAAGAAACTTTTTTCGTTCTTTTTTCTTCTTTCCCAATAGGGACAAAGAATTGGTGTTCCTCTTGGTTCTACACGTCTCTTCTATAAGGGAGTTTTTTGAACTTATTGGCTGGCTTTTGCAGAATTCTGTGGGTGAAAAAACTAGGATATTGACTAAGAGAAGACAAAAAGACTTGATTGCTTCCTGGTTTGCTTGCTAGGCTGACAATCCACTACTTCTTGCTCCTTAGTTTGAGAATTCTTAGGCATTAAGGGGTTTCTGAAACATCCTCTGTCAAGGAAATTACAGTTCTTACTGGTATTTCCTTCTACAAAGCTCTTGCACATATAATTCTCAATAATAAATTAGGTAACATGAAAGCATCATTTAGGCAGCAGGTCGGTACCTCAAAAAAGATTGGTAAATAACCATGGGTAATATACAAGAAAAGGCGCTGATGCATTTCGAGAATATGAACATATGTAATGTGGATGGATTGAAGAAGGTGAAACAATCTAGTCTTGGAATGAGATGCTATATGAAATAGTTCATGTTTTTTCTTTCAATGATTTTAGCGTTTGCTACTAGCATAGATGAAGGTTTAGCATGACCCCTGCAGAATTGTTCTGCTTCAATAAGGTGTAGAGCGTCCCAACGCGGTTCTTTATATTAATGTTCTGGATATTAAGCTAGCTTCTTGTGGTTTCTCTAATGAGAGTTGTAGATTACTCTGATAAGATATATGTTACCCACTGGTTTTGAATTACTAGTGGATTATGGAGAATCCTAGTATGAGTTTAATGGAAGTTCTAGTATAAGAGTTTTTGCATTATCATGTGGTGGCGAGAGGCAAGTTATGTTTTGAGTTCTAACCACCATCACCTTATTCTGGAATAAGAACAGAAACGTCGAAGTTAGGGAGCTTAGCACTCTATATACAAATGCCTGAGTTACTCTTTTTTGAAGTTTGTCCATTCCTCTTCTTCTCCAAGTTTTCCCCTTCACTGTGTTTGTATGCAGTCTCATTATGTCGAGCGGTTATGGAACCAAGAGGGCTTCCCGGTAAGCTTATGCTATGCTTGAAAGGAGATGGTTAAAAGTATCATACTCTTTGCCTAAGGGGTGATGAGCTAGTTTTATTCCTATTTCTTACTTCTTAGTCAAGGAAATTACAGTTTTTTCTCTCTTTCTGGAATAGCTCTAGGGACATATAATTCTCAATAACAATAGGTAATTTTATAACATCGTTAGGGTAAAGGATATCGGTCGCGGGTACCTCAAATTAACTGCTAACAGCCTCACACTGGGAATTTATGTGAAAGAGAAGAGCAAACAAGAAAATCCGAGCTAGGTGGTCATAACGAAGTACGTTACGAAATCATTGAAATGAGGAGACACGTAGATTGCTCGAAGTGCGGGAAGTGCCTTTATTTAAGGACTAAGATTCTCTTTCCTCCTTTTTCAATCCCCTTCCCTCCCCTTCTCTCACACTCTCTATTTTGTCTCTCTTTCTATAAAAAAAATTAATATAAGATGTTAATGTGATTTAATCGTGATCGTTCAAATAGGAGGGGAGGGAATGGGAAGAAATGAAAGAGAAGAGAGAATCTACTAATCTAATTTAGGTCTGCAAGGGAAGCGGTACGACCAATCTCACCATAAAACACAATGTAGAAGAGAAAGATGATACATTTAAAGAATAATCTATGAGTTTCTCTTGTAGGTGTTTATAAAAGTGGAAAACTAACCAAAACACCCTCAAAACTTTACTTTTAATCATAAGGACAAATTTTTTCAAAAATGCAAATCCTACCCTTCACACATATGTACAAGATTGGGTCAGTTTTCTGCAAAGTTCAAGTGGATACATCCAAAAGAAGAAAAAGGAGATTGACATTTTCAGAAAACATTTGCATGCAAAAGAATATGTGGCAAACATGCAACAACCAAGACAATACAGATTCACATGCAAAAGAAAATGTGGCAAACACTGCAGCAACCAAGACAACATAAATTCACATGACATTCAAGCAAAGACAAGATAGCCAGCTTTCAGAAACAGTGCTGACAGTTTTCAGAAACAGTGTGCTGTCACTATTCAGAAAATTGTAAATAGATGAAATGTTATTTTGTCTTTGAAGAATTAGATCTTGTATATAAGGGAGTCTTTCCTCCCATACAGAACAAGGTTTTCTCAACATCTGAAAACATCATACTCACTTCATACACTCAAGCATTCGTAGCCTTCATAGCATCCTTGTAAACACTTTTTTGTAATCACTTTCTTGTAAACAACCATCTCTGTAAACATTCCATATATCAATAAAAGTTCAAGTGTACATATTCAAGCAATCTCCAAGTCTTAAGTAAGTTTTCTTTTCCTTCTTTAGTGTGTTTGTTTAATTAGACTGCTAGTCCAAAACAGGGAAACACTATTGTGATTATATTATTAACCTGTTAAACTGACGATCATACTTTGTTCGAGCACTCTGTTATAGTTGAATGTTTGCCATACAAATAACTGGACATCAACCAGGGTACCTCTGAGTTCTTCGTACCTCTGAGTTCAACCGTTAAGGCCTTATACTTGTACTGTGAGTGGCCGTCATGCTGAAACATGTCGAGTTCCATGTGCAAGGTTCTATGTCTAGTTGTTATAATGGTCATCCGACTATTTAACCGAGCATGCGTTGCGAATTTGGTATCAGAGCCTAGTTTAACATTTTAATAATATAATTATAATAGTAAAGTATCTTGAGGATAGAAGTCGTAGATACAACTGATATCATATTTGTTTATTGCATATGAACAACAGATATTATTGTCCCTGTAGACCCTGTCAACCACAATTACCAGGTATTTATTGTCCCAGACATCCAACTATAACTAGCATAAAGAGAAGATTAGCATATATATCCAAAAGAATTATTAGTACTTTGAAGAAGCAAAAATTTTATCTTGGATATCTTGAACATCTTTCATTTATTCGTAAATATAATAACACAGAATTGCAGCATAAAGTTTTAGAAGCAAAAAGAACAACAGATTAAGTTTTAGAGACATTGAGAGAAGAAAGAGAGTTTTTAAGAAACCAGTTAGCCGTAACCCTAGAGAAAGGTAGACTATAGTTTATGATAGATTATCTTAATTTAGAAATTAGTGAACCTCAAAAAAGAAAAATAACTTTAGACCAAAATAGTTTAGTTTGTTATTTTCCATCAAGAAAGCATAATCATATTTTGCACAGTGAAGAAAATTCACAAGCCAATACTATTGTAGATCTTATTATTAGTCAAGCAGAAAATATAAAATTAGAAAATAATAAGCATAATCATTTGTTAAATCAGTTGTTAGAACATTTCCAGAAAAACTCCATAAAAATAATTAGACAAAATTTAAACTATATTACATCTCAGTTAGAAGATAATAATAGAAATATTCAAAGGTTTCCTAGCAAAAGAGAGATAAAAGAGCTTGTTGATCTTATAGATAGTAAGCCGAAGTAAGTAGAACTTAGATCATTAGAAATAGTTGAACAACTAAAATCAGAAGTTCAAAAAATTCAATTAGTACAAAAAGAGTTAAGTGAACAAGTAGATAAGTTGCATAATAAAATAGATAAGTTATTAGTTTAATGACAGATTCTAGAACTAGCAGAAAATATATTCAAGCTTTGAAAGAAATTAGTAAATTAGATAAAGAACCAGTAGGATTAACAGATTTTTCAACACAAGTATCCAGTAGTAATATTCCCATTAGGCAAAATAATTTGATTATCCAATTAGTTTTAAGTTTAGCTGAAAAATTAGATCAAGTTGAAGAACAAATAGCAGAAATAAACCAAGTTCTACATAACGCATCTTCATCACTTCTACCATCTTTGCTAGATAAATTAGAAAATTTAACTTTGAGTGCAAATAATAATAGAAGACCTAAGCTAAATCCTTTTGATAATAGAAAATGGAACTCTTTAGGAAAAAAGGTAAAGAAGTAGTTAGAGCGGAAGATATTTATCCAAATGAAGAAGAATCACAAGAATTCATTCGAAGAGGTTTTGAGAGAACACAGAAAAATAAATATAACTTGTATCAATTAGGTTTATTTGAAAACAGAAGTAGAATTGTAAGCAGCATCAGTCAACAAAGTTAGCTGTATTGATAAAGAAGTCACACTTAATCTAATTAGTAAAGAAGCAGTTACTCATTTGAGAAAATCACATTTCAACCAGATTCATATAGGAACAATATTAATTGGAATAGCAGGATTAACTAGAGCACAAGTAGGTACAAAAGCTTTAGTATACATATATGATGATAGATGGGATAATCACCAACAAGCAGCAATAGCAACAGCTGAAGTAGACTTAAGTTCAAACTTAGCAGTTATAGGTTGTATTCCAAATTATGTTATGACGATTAATGAATTTAGTAAATATATTAAAGTGAGCATAAGAACAAAAAATTATAATATGAAAGGAGAGTATAAAAATTTGTGTATTAGCCTAATGTATATAGGTAAAGTGTCTGATAGATATAATCATAAGTTTAATTTAGAGTTTCAAAATTTAGTTCAAACATTTAGCAGTAAACATGTAAATATGATAGAAGCAAAACCCGTAGATAATAGCTTTTTAGAAGGAATTCAGTGGACATTGCCTAATTTACAAGTAGCACCAAATAGACAACCAAATAAAGTACAAATATATGAAACTAGTACAGGTCAAGCAACAATTAGGTTTAGAAATTATAAGCAACTAGAAAAAATAGAAGAGGATGAGAGTGAAATTGAAAATGAAAGTATACATATGGCTTTTGATAATTTAGATATTAATTTGGTTGAACAAAATTTTGACTATATTGTAGATAAACTTATAGAAGATATTGATCATTTAGATGAAGAACAATATTTGGAAAAATATAAGACATATGATTTAGGACTACATAAAATTTCAGACAAAGAAATGAAAATTATAATCTTAGAAATAGGAGTAGAACACATTTTAGGATCAAAAGAGTATAATAATTTATTAGAATTGAAAGCAGAATGTAATCCAGCAGAAGAAAGTAGTACATCAGGCGTAGAAAATCCAGGACACGCAAGCAGAACAGATCAACAATTTTTAAGACCAACAAATGAACAATATAATGAAAAAGCTAAAGTAGACTATATGGAAGAAAGTATGATAAAACCTAGAAAAAATAGGATTCCATATTTGAGAGGGTTAGAACAAATTAATATAGTTGGTAATATATTAAATTTAGATAATGTAGATCCACAAGATTGGGAAAGAACGATTGAGAGATGGGAAAAAGGCTGCGTACATGCAGCATTAATGTTAGATTTTAGTAATTCACAAAACATGTTAGATTACTTTGAACATACTTTGGATGGTTTAGTTTTTTATTATTTCCAGTCATGGAAAGTTCAAAATCCAGAAAAACATCAGGCAGCTAAAACACATTTTAATATTGATGGTTTTGTTACTTTGATTAAACAAGAGTTTTTAGATCATAATATGTTAGATAGCAGAAGTGAACAAGAACAAATAAGAGCAATCAGAAATTTAGAACAATTACAAATTTGCGATTTACAGTATATAGCTGAGTATACCACAGATTTCTTTAAATATTTAGGAAGAACAGGTAGAATTAGTGATATTAATTTATTAGATACTTATATGACAAAAATAAAAGGACCAATAGGTGAAAAGATTTGGAATGAATGGCAAAAGCATTCGAAGAAAAATGATATTGCTATAGGACCTAGAATTCAACATGTATATGATATACTTAGACAATAGTGTAGTCAAATAAAGGCTAAGGGACAAATCAGGAAGCAATTTTACATGAGTTGTAAAAATATAGATTTACCACAACAGTATGGTTGCCATAAGAAAAATAAGCATAAGAAAATATACAAAAAGAAATATAAGTCATATAAACCCTACAAACAACATAAGAATTTCAGTATAAGACCTTCAAGAACATATAGGAAGAGAAAATATATTCCAAAACAATTTAGAAAAAGAAGTGGCAGACCTTGGATTAGGAAATATAAAGCACCAAAAGATAAGAGTAGTTGTAAATGTTATTCATGTGGAGAAGCTGGACATATTAGACCTAAATGTCCAAAATTAGGTAAACAGTCGAAAGAAAAAGTACATTTGATGAAGTTGTTTAAGTTAGAAGAAGATGAGGATATTCAGTCAATATACAGTTTAGATAATTTAAGTGATAATGAGAGTATTTATAGTATAGAGAGTATTAACATGATAGATTCAGATTCGGAAGATTCAAGTAGCACAAATAGTGATCTAGAAGAATATATGTGTGCATTCATAGAAGAACAGCATGAAGAAGAATATAAATACATTAATTTAGGTTGGCCAGAAAAATGTCATAAGTGTAATAAATTAGTTGCAAATAAATACTACAATACATACTCAATATTATGTGAAAAATGTTATAGTAATAGGTTATTAGAAGTTAATTCAGCAAAAACTGAAATATTAGGAAATATTGTTCATAGTATAGAAAAACCAAAAAGTAGTTCCTTAATCACTATAAATTGCTAAATAGAATTAGCAAAAGAATATAAGATACAAACCATAGCTATGATAGATACAGTAAGTACAAAGAGTGTCATAAGAGAAGAGTTAGTACCAGAAAAATATATACAAAAATTAGCAAAACCAGTAAGAATAACACAATTTGATGAGAGACCAGTTTACTTAACACATTGTATAAATAATGAGTTTATTAAAGTAGAAAAACAACAATTTAATTTACTATTAACATTTGTCTCACCAGTAGGATCATATCCATTTATTTTAGGATTGAACTTTTTGAAAAGTTTGCAAGGTTTTTTATTTATGAACCCTAAGGGTGCGTTTGGTACGTGGGACAGGACGGGACGGAACGGGACGAGGCGTTCCGTCCCGCGTTTGGTGCGCCAAAAATGGGTGGAACGGGCTGTTCCACGGGACAGATTTTGGGTGTTTTTGTGTCCCACCTCCACCCCCTGGAACGGGTTTGTTCCACGTCTGTGGAACACAATGTTTTACCATTTTAAGACAAATATACCCCATGTCTTTTTCAAAAATTACACCTTCGTTCCGTCCCGTCCCGTTCCGTTCCGTCCCGTCCCGTTCCGTTCCGTCCCGTCCCGTTCCGTTTCGTCCGGTCCCGTCCCGTCCCGTTCCGTCCCGTCTGCGTACCAAACACACCCTAACATAACATTTTTCAAAAGAGGCATTACAATAACTGATCAAAGTAATACTGTAGAAGCATACAAAAACATAAGTATGGAAGACTAGTGCCCAAGATAGTTATCATTTAAAAAACTCAAAAGAAAATGATGAGCATAATAACGTAGAAGAGTTTGATGAAGACATTTTTGAACATGAATACCCGATTTTAGAAGAAGGAACCTGTATAGAAATATTACAATTAGACAGACCAAAGAGTTTAGAAGAATTGTTACAATTAGCAGAACAAACTAGGATTATAGGAGAAGACCCACAGTTACATTAGAGCAAAAATAAAATACTAGCAAAATTAGATATAATTAACCCAGATTTAACCATTAAGACGGCTGATATGCCTTGTAGTCTAATAGATAAACAAGAGTTTGAGCAGCAAATAAAAGAGTTGTTAAATTTAAAAGTAATTAAACCATCTAAGTCTAGACATAGATCAGCAGCATTTATTGTAAGGAAACATTCGGAATTAAAAAGAGGTAAGGCTAGAATAGTTTATAATTATAAGAGATTAAATGATAATACATACGATGATAGTTATAAATTACCAAATAAGGATGAGTTTATAAACAAAATTCAAGAGAGTAAATATTTTAGCAAATTTGATTGTAAATCAGGTTTTTGGCAAATAAGATTAGCAGAAGAATCAATTGAGTGGACAGCCTTTACTTGTCCAGAAGGACATTTTGAGTGGCTCGTTATGCCATTTGGACTTAAAAATGCTCCATCGATCATTCAAAGAAAGATGGACCAAATTTTCAAGAAATATGATAATTTTTGTAGTGTTTATGTAGATGATATTTTAGTACATAGTAAAAATAAAAATGAACATAGGAAGCATTTAGAGATAGTATTACAAGAATTTATCAATAATGGAATTGTAATTAGCAAAAATAAAATAGCATTAGAAAAGCAAGATATAGAATTTTTAGGAATGTATATCAAGTCAGGTACAATCCAATTACAAGATCATATAGTTAAAAAGGTGTTAGAATTTCCAGATAAATTAGAAGATAAGAAACAGTTACAAGCATTTCTAAGATTGCTAAATTATGCAAGAAATTTTATCCCTGATTTAGGAAGAAAAATAGCAGTATTACATAGTAAAACTAGCAAAACGGGACAAAAATATTTTAATAGTGAAGATATTAAATTAGTTCAAAAAATAAAAGAAGAAATTACTAAACTTAAGCCATTAACATTACCATTAGATGATAGTTACAAGATAGTCGAAACAGATGCTTCATCATTAGGATGGGCAGGTATACTATACCAGAAAAGGCATAGGGAGTCTCCAAAGTCCGACGAACAAGTTTTTAGATATTCATCAGGAAAGTTTAGTGATGTACAGTCAAGATTACCATCAACAGATTTAGAAATTTTAGGGATAATTAATTCACTTGAAGCATTTTCTTTATTTTTACATAATGAAGTATTTATGATTAGAACAGATTGTCAAAATATAGTTTCTCATTATAACAAGATACATGCTAATAAACAGGCAGCCCGAAGATGGGTTAATTTTGTTGATTCAATTACAGGAAATGGTTTTAAACCAATTTTTGAACATATAAAAGGTAATGACAATACATTAACTGATATCTTATCAAGATTAATTTGTTGAACAGGTATGGAATATCGTGGACCATCATCAACAAATAGCACAAGGCCGCAAGGCAGAAGAGTTTCTTTCAATGGCATGATGATGCACCATCAACCTCCACCATTCAGTGGATTTCAAAATAGCATGAGCAGCCAGCATCACCACCAGTACCCACGTTCAACTTTAATGGCAATATTGTTGAAGGAATCAGAAATCCAACTCTGAGATACAGGTCAAGGGTACCGGGGCTTTCTGATAGGCAGCAGGTTCTCTTAGATAATTTCTGGAATATCCAAATTAAGCAGCCAAGCATGAGGTTAGGTCATGAAAAATTAATTAGAGCCTTGGAACAAGAGTTTGATAGCTTTAATTTTAATTTCCACGAAAACCAGCTGCATATTCATTCTCTTGAGCACAATCTTCAAGCCATTTATAGGGACCATGAGTCATTACTTGGTAAGTTTACCAAAATGAACCAAGAACTTCAATCTCTTAGAATGCAGCAAAAGGCAAGTGATACCTTGAAAAGAGAATTAAAAATAGGTTTAGAGATTGATCAACATAAGCATAAAGGAAAAGAGGTTATTGAACCCATAGAACAAGAGGCTAATGAGCCCATAGAAGAAATTAAGATTGAGCTCTTAGAAGAAGACGTTGAAATGTATGAAAAACAAGAAAAGTATGAAAGTTTTCTTAGGAATATATCTTCAGACTTAATATTAGACGATGTTTTATTAGAAGAAATTTCAAAAGCAAAACTGAGAATAATGCCAACAGATATGCAAAATGAGATCCTGAGCAGAGCATCACAGTCCATAAAAGAGTTACAATTACAATTACAATGCGCCTTGTATCAGTCCATCTTTGATCCAAAACCAGGGATGGATATTATTACAAAGATGTATCCTCCATGTCTTTGTGATAGTACAAAGAATTGTATTTGTAAACCAGAGGTTAGCGTAGCTGTGGTCAGGATTGACATGAGAGATTTTAAATCATGGCATTTTAGTTATGAGCATCAGAAAAAGCATAATGAGGTAGAAGTTACCCCTGCCCTACTATTAGAGTTTGGTTATCTCGATAAAATATTTATTAACCGTATTTCTCAACTAGAATCATTTCCTGAAAAGCTTATTAAAGTAGCAGAAGACTATCTAGAAAGGTGGAAAGAAATTTGCATAAGTTTTATTAGTAGTCCTTCAGATTGGTATGTACACATGCATAAGGAGAAAGCTAGGCATATAGCCATGATCAATGAAGAGTCCTTAGACTAAACCCTATCTCCTCACATAGGTGGACTCCTTCATACAAAGATATTTTAAAATTTAGAGGGATCCAAATGTTTGCTTTAGATGAGTTTGAAGATTTTAGGTATGATATGGTACTAGTAGCAGAAGAAGAAGAGATGTATATTTACAGCAAGACAAGAATCAGTCATTAGCCTTATTGGAAGCCCCAAAATTTCAAAGAAGAAACAGCGGAAATATATTACAAAGTGAAAGAAGATAGAGAAAGAGATGCGGAGCTAGTAGAAGGCGATGAACAATATTGGAATAATTTGTCAGAAGAAGAGCTGCATAACATCAACAACATGATGGAAGCCTGAAGAACTAGCTGTAAATTAGCATAAGATGAATAGCATCATAATGTATTTCCAGACAGAAATGTCAACATCGTTGTGGTCCGCATGTAATGGCATAAAAGTAAATAAAGAGAAGAGTTTGATCTATTATAGACTTTTCATACATAAAATGTCCTTATGGTTAAGAATGAATAGTACCAAGCCCTTTTCGTTAAAACTCCCTTTATAAAAGTCCTCCATAAACTGGAGGACATATAATCCAGTTATTACCTACTTCATTTCTCCTCTGTAGAAAGCAATTGATTGTCACATGGAACTTGCCAGATTTTTCTCCAACAAGTTGGTATGATAAGCTACTTCTTGTGTTTTCTGGAATCATAGTTGTAAATGGGCCGTTAGAGGATCCAATAACCAAGATCTATTGGCCGAATATCCAAACATAGGATACACCGGAGCATAGTACAATTTTCTCGGGAATATTTGTGGACTGTTACACAGAGTTTTGTGGTATGCTGCGGTGGGCAACTTATGTTTGGAGTTGTAACAAGAGAACTTAGTGCTACACATGCATATTACTGCATTTGAAGTTTGTCCTTATTTTTTCCTTTTCAAGGTTTCCCCTTCACCGTCTTTGCATAAGTCTCATCCTTGAGAGCAACATGCAACTCGGAAGGTTCCCGAATAGCTTATACTCTGCTAGAATGGAGACGTTTAGAATGAGAGTCGGTCTTGTAATTCCGAGGTTTGTAATTGCCACCGTTATGATTTGGTTCACTTCCCTTTTAGAGAGATGATTTTAATGATTGAAACTACGTTTCTGGTATGTCCTCGACACTATGAACATCATCCCCGTCCAGGTTCTGTTGTTTGACGCGTTTGAACGGGTTTTTGTCTGTGTTGGCCCTAAAAACTACTTAGCCTACTGGACGGATAGGCTGTCTAGTCTTTACGTTGAATGCGGGACGTGCCAACTTGATGACCGAGCTCGGTTGGCGAGTAAATGAATGGGGTGGTGGTATCAAACTCACTGCCGACTTTTGTATTTGGACGACTGCATCCTCTGGGTTCTAGAGCCTGAAGACAAGTATGAAGTTCAAGGATTGTTTGCACCTGGTTTGGCCTCTTCAATTATATTCGTGAAAATATAAGTGCTCCAAATCGGTATCATACTGTAAGGACACAAATAGTCAAAAGAGATAAGTGTCATGATTGTAAATGTGGTTCAGCCGTCGGAATGCCGAACTCTAAAATGCACTTGTGGATATCCAATCATAAAATAGGTTCGACTTTCAATGTGTCAAACAGTGTAACTTGGTAATACCTCATTCACTGAGAGACTAATAAGATGACCTTCTTTCAATAGCTCAAAGAATCCTTGTCAGTAGAGACTTAGATAGATAGTCAGCCAAACCAATAGCAATGTTGTTTATCCAAACTGAATGTGATTCTTGATTGCTTAACTCTATGGCTTTGATGTTGTTTATCTAAATTGAAGATGTAGTCGGTTGTCTCTACAATATTGTTTATCCAAATTGAATGTGTGTTGGTGAAGATAAGAATGTTAGTGTTTTTCTCAAGGTTTTGAGAGGGTTTCGCGTAGAGCAAGAAATTGCGCAGGGAAGATTTGTGTATTGTGTTGAAAGGCCCCCCAAATGTTGCAGAACCTTTTTTATTTATAAAAGTGGTTTTTCGTGCTGACAACCTTATGTCGAAGTACAGTCCTATATGGATTGCACTCCTTCGACATCCTTTGGTCCAATACCAATTCATCTTGATCTTCGGATTGGACTCGGCCACTCTTACCGGACTTCAAACTTTGAACCTAGTCCATTTTCTGTATTTAATCCATTATTGATCTTGATCAACTATGAATATTGATTCTTGGAGTATTACAAATGTTATCAACGTTCATCTTGATCCTTACCAATTTCACTTGATTTAGAACTCAACTGAATCCAACCTGACTCCCTAGGAGCCAGACGTTGATTAGAATTCGGTTATCCCACCTTGTGCTGGACTTGGTCATACAAAATCGTAGTAGGCACTGAAGGTCTTCATTCTAGGTCAAACCCAAAGTCGAATACGGTCCAGGCCCAATATTTTGGGCCCAAATAGTTTATCCTTAATTTGAAGTTGAAGAATGGAGGTGGGGGCTATTTCTGCTAGGGGCTGAGGCACTAGGCCTACTCTCATTCTTTAAGCCTTTCTGAATATTTAATATTATGTATTTTTTTTAATAAACTTAATATTATACATCTTTTAGTTTACACAAAATTCTTAAATTCTATTCACCAATAGTTAAAACAAGAGGTGTTTCTTTTCTTTTCACCCAACGACACTCACCTTAAAACTAAATTTAACTCTTATTTTGTAAACAAATCAATAACTCTTAAAATTAAAATCTAAAGACTAGTTTTGTTTTAATAAAAAAAAATTCTTTTACGTAATTGCCAACTGAAAGAATAATAAACTTTGAGCTTTTTCTCCTTCCCTTGTTGAATTTCATATGTTTTGTCTTCCAAATTTCCAACCAAAAACAATATTAAGGTTTGTAATCTCTATGTTCTCTTTAACTTTTTACTAACAATATGGTCTAAAAACATGATCTCCCTAGGATTTTTAATTGACTTTATGTTGGAAGGTTAATTTTTTTAATGCTCCTTAATTTTGATTAACTACTCTCTATGTTGACTTGACATTGGAAGGTTAATTTTAACATGAAAAAAATATTTAGCGCCTCAAAAAATTTAATTAAGTCACAACTCCAAGCATGTATTATACCCTTTTGTAAACATTATCTGCTTAACATTTATGTGAGGCACCTCCTCACGTAAAAATCTGCTCATATTTCTTCAACTATCCAAACTGGTTCTGTTGCCAAATTTATGAATCGTGTATGTATTTTCGTTATCGAGTCGAAAATAATATGATCTGCCAGAAGATTGAAAGCTCGATCTCAAACCCTCATTGACCAATTAAACAACATTCACATGGCTGTGTCGCCTTCCAAGTGCTATCAGATCCCTGAGTAGATAAGGCAAGGGCTAGAAGAAGAACGGTACGCCTTCTTTCTGGAGAAAGTACTTTGTGTCCTACAAGTCGGATAAAGTGCTTCTCAGGCCCCATACCTGGCAGAAGAATGCAACATCAAAGATCAAACTAAATAAGAACCCATAAAAAAGGGGTGCAATGACATTGACAAGTCGATTCCAAAACACATGCATTGGTCAATGCTAACTTCAAACTTTTTGAAGTTGGTGACAATCTTGGTAATGATCATGAGTTGGGTGTTTGTTTTACTAGCAATGTCTTCTCGTAGAGTAGGTTATATCATACACCTGTATCTCTGTGACCACGAAATAGTAAGAAATGTCGAAAGGGATACATCCACAAGGCAACTGAAGAATCTCTGTATTTTTGTGAGATCATTCTACAATTTGGATCACACACTCAAATAGAGTTCATTTGACCATGAACTAAATTCAAAGTCTGACAACACAACATACTAAATTGTCGTAACATATAAGGTGTTGCTCGTTGCGGTAGATGAAAATTTAGTTTATATTTGGATTGACGAAATCACACCTACAAAACAAATAACACCGTTAGCCTAATTGATGAATAACAGAGAAAAGGGGGAGGGTGTCTGCCAAAGAATTTTCGATGCCTAAGTAAAAAATTATTTGAAATAAACTAGAACATAGATAATTCTGAGTGGTAAGTGGAAATTATCAATCTCCTTGTTTGCCTTGGCTATTTACAGGAGAGACTCCTTGCATGTAGCCGGGAGGTGAGGGTGCAGGCCATGTTAGGCAGACCACTATGTTCTGCTAGCATGGTGCAAGCGACACTCCGCATGCTGCTAGAGGAAGTCCCTGGTGGTAGGCCTCTGAAATTTATCCAAGTAAGGAGAGCGTCACTAATACCTTTAAACATGAAGAGAGACGTTCTTTCTAGTCGCCATGACCCCCCAATCTCTTCCCATTCTTTCTTACCAGAAATGTGACGATCTTTATCTGCCCATTTTAGGCAGCTAGCATCCACATTAACGTCGTTTATTGCTCATCCAAACTAATGCCCTTTGTTTTCTGATGCATTCAATAATTGGAATACATGCAGTCACTCGGTTTTAACTTTTTAGTTTGGGGATGCTATTACCATTCTCATCACTCGAATCTTTCATTTTAATTTCACAGTTTTTATTGTACAACGTTGACTATATTAACCTATGAAACTATGACACACTCAGAGTATAGAACAATGGCAGAAAGAATAACGAAGAAGAGAAGAAGAGAACTCTGTATATTTCGAAGAGTAAATTGAAATACAATTTGATACCAAATGACTGCTACATCAGCCATTTATAATAGCTAATATCTCATTACAAAATGACTCAATTACCCTTTATAACAACCTCATCCTAACTACCTCAATCCAATTGACTAACCAATGACATAATGTCACACGGATTAGTTTACATGAATCAGCATGACTATATGGTTATTACTCCCCCCTCAAAAGAAGCTGAGCTACTGAAGCTGAGTTTGCTGCAAAATCAACTCCCAAGCCAAGTGATATGCAATGTTTTTGAAAAATTGGACTATGCAATCCCTTTGTAAACACATCGGCTACCTAATCATCTGTTGGAATATAGTGAACTGTAAGATCTCCTTTTTGAACCTTCTCACGCATGAAGTGATAATCCGTGTCAAGGTGTTTAATTTTGGAGTGGAAAACCGGATTTGAACTTAAAGCCAATGCTGATAGATTTTCACAATATAAGGATGGTGGGACTGATATGTATTGATGAATATCCTTAAACACTGAGCGGATCCAAAAAACATCAGCTGCACGGTGAGCTAATGCCTTGTATTCTGCCTCTGTAGAGCTTCTAGAGATCATGGATTGCTTTTTAGACTGCCAAGAAATTGGATTTGTCCCAAGGTAGACAACAAAACCTGTAATTGATCTTCTGGTGTTGATGTATGCTGCCCAATCTGAGTCAGAATAAGCAGTTATATTGAATTCCTTGTATATATCTTAAGATTCTTTTGACCAAAAACATGTGTAAATCAGTTGGTTATGCCATGAATTGACAAACCATGTAACTGAATGGGTTATATCGGGTCTAGTAAAAGTTAGGTACTGAAGAGCCCTAACTATGCTTTTATAATGACTATGATCTGATAACACTGTTCCTTCACCAGCAAGAATTTGAGTATGAGGCTTAGATGGTGTTAAAGTAGACTTGCAGTTATCCATGCCTGCCCTTTGAAACACATCTTTGGTATATTTAGTCTGTGATATAAACAAAGAACCATCATCTCTATACTGTGTTTGCAGCCCCAAAAAATATGTTAATCTCCCCATATCTTTGAGATCAAATACACAAGCAAGATCATCAATTACAGATTGTATTTTAATTGAGTTTGAACCAGTGAGAATTATGTCATCAACATACAATAATAGAAGGATTATGTCTCCACCATCAACTTCGACAAAGAGACTGGTATTTGAAGGGGATGATTGAAATCCAATAGTTGGAAGATAGCTTGTGAATTTCGAGTTCCAAGCTCGAGGAGCCTGTTTTAAACCATAAAGTGATTTGACCAATTTGCAAACATGATCAGGACATGTAGCATCCACAAATCCTTGTGGTTGTTTCATATAGACCTCTTCTTTCAAGTCTCCATGAAGAAAAGCATTTTTGATATCGAGTTGCCTTAATTGCCAACTAAACTGAGTAGCGAAAGCTAAGATGAGTCTTACAATGGTATGTCTAACCACTGTACTGAATGTCTCTGAGTAATCCAAGCCTTGCTCTTGAGTATACCCCTGTCCTACCAATCGGGCTTTGAACCTAGATATGCTACCATCTGGATTTTTCTTTACCTTATACACCCACTTACTTCCAATAATAGATCGATTTGATGGTGGTCGAACAAGTATCCAAGTGCCTTGAGTTTTCAGTGCATTGAATTCCTCTTGTATGGCAATTTGCCATTCTAGTTTCAATGATGCAGCTTTAAATGTTCTGGGTTCTTAACAATCCGTGATGTCAGCAAACAAATGTGCACTCAAGTTGGTAGAGAAATCAACAGTAGATAAATCATCGAGATGTAAAGAATGCAACTGAGGTAAAGACGCTAGACACCCCACATAACTTTTCCTAGTAATGGTACTAGTTTTTAACTTGGTTTGGATACAATTCCGATTGACATCTGTGATGACTGAATTATTAGTATTTGGAGGTGAGGTAAAAGGAAGAACTACCTGGAGTTGTATAGGATCAATGACATAAAGCAAATGAGTAGTGTTTGGTGAAGAGGAAAGAGCATGAGATGTTCCAGAACCCTGATTTTCTGACTCTGTTGATACATGGTCTTCTGATGTATTAGTATTTGGAGAAAATATTTCTGTACCTGACTAAGATAAAGAGCTCTGTGATCTTGCATGATCTGTATTTCCCTGTATATGTGACACTAATATAGATACAATAACAGGTACACTCTTTGGTTGTTCCTGTTCCTCATGTCTATATAACCTTGCAGGACTTGTGTGTTGAACCATTTTTGTAGGGAATAAGGATTCATCAAAATAGACATGTCTGGAAATAAGAAACTTATTCGTTTGCAATTTATAACAAATCACTCATTCGTACCCATGTGAATAGCCCAAAAATGCACACATCATTGATCATGGTTGTAATTTATTAATATTGTATGGTCTCAGCCAAGGGAATACAGCAGAATGAAAAATCTAAAAAGATTGTATATTAGGTACCTTCTTATATAAAGCCAAGTATTGAGAACTGAAAGACAAGCTTTTGCAAGGCAGGTTATTGATTAACAGAATTGAATGAGCACAAGCAAAATACCATAACACAGAAGGTAAACCAGAAGCACTGAGAATAATGATTGCAGTTTCCAAGATATGTCTATGTTTCTTTTCTGCAACTCCATTATGTTGAGGAGTATAAGGGCAAGATATTAGTTGCAAGATACCTTTGTCAGCAAGAAAAGAAGTAAAACTCTTGCTTGTACATTCACATGCCCCATCTATTTGCAATGACTTAATTGTTGTACCAAATTGATTAAGAACAAACTTGTAAAACTTAACAAAAATGGTAAACACATCAGATTTATTGCTCATAGGGAATATCCAAACAAATATTGTATATTCATCAACAAATGTTACATAATACCTATATCCCTCAATGGATCTTACAGGTGATGGACCCCAGATATTAGTATGCACTTTCTAAAAAGGAGATGTACACCTATCAATTATAACATGAAATGGAGTCCTAGACATCTTGCCTTGAATACAAGAGATACAAGTATTATGAGTATCATCTATTTGAACTGGAATATTTGATTGTTTCAAAATTGTAGTCATCTATATGAATAATCTCTGATGCCAGACATTATTCTTCAATGTTTTGCCTAAATAAGTTGCTGGATACTTTGTTATGAACTGAGAACCCTTTGCACTTGTGACCACAGAGATCTGGAACAATTCCTCAGGCTACTCTTTCCATGGTACATTATCTCCTTTGTTTTCTTGTCCTGCACAAAAATTCAGAGTCATCACAGATAAACCAGCTTTTGTTATCTGCACATAACTGTTTCAGAGAGAGTAAACTCTTAGCAATATTAGGCACATGTAAAACTTTATTAAGAACCAAAGAATGTGTAGAAGTCTGAAGCGTTGTTGAACCAATATTTTTAATTGGTAGACCTGTACCATTCCCAATTGTTATCTTCTCAGATCCCTCAAAAGGTGTTACTTGAGAAAGAGCATTGATATCAGAAGTTATATGATGTGACGCACCAGAGTCAACGATCCAAGTATCTTGAGGAATGAATTATGTAGTCTGTTGTGCATTCAATGTAGACAGTGATAGAGGTGGAGGCTGTCCTTGATAAGCATAGTTTCCCTTTTGATAGCAATCCAAGGCTGAGTGACCTTTCTTCCCACATATTTGACACTCTACTGCAATACCTGTGGTTGGTATATTTGTATTCCTATGAAAGCAATTAACTGCAGTGTGTCTTCTTTTATTGCAAATCTGACATTCAATCACTACTGTAGTTCTAGTATCAACAATGCCTACTTAATTATTATTTCAATTCCCAAGTTGTCTTGATCCCCCTGAATTTCCAGAGTTATACCTTCTTCCTCTGAAGCCATTATTATTTATGTAATTGTTTCCACCTCTATAGTTGTTATTGCCTCTATAGTTATTTCCAAAAGATCCAGATTGTGCATTCAAAGACTGTAATCTAGGTGCATTTTGACCACTAGAATTTGCAGAGAAACCATAACCATATGAATCATTTGGAAACTGAGGTGGTGGTGGGGAATAATACAGCTTTTGAAATTGAAGTGGTGATGTGGAATAATATGGTTATTGAAATTGAGGTGGTGGTAATGATGATTGTGGATCATAAGGGATAACAGTGATGCTACCAGCAGTGATAGCTGGAATATGAGCATGACTGTGAGAATTTGAAGATGATACAGAAGAGCTAGAACCAGCGTTTAAACTAGAACCAGTGTTTGAACTAGAATTTGACCCTTGAATAAACAACGCAGACAGATTCTGAGTAATTTCATTTCACCCTCAATTTCCCTCTCAGTACCAAGTAATAGTGCCCTGAAGTCCTTCAAAGTGAGTGTAGACTCTCTGGCCAATATAACAGTACGAATAACATCATATTCCTTAGGTAATCCAGCAAGACCCGCAATCATAATGTCATTATCTGAGATAGATTCTCCTACAGCGCTGAGTTGTTCTCTAATATGCTTGAGCCTCAACAAATATCGATCAATTGTATCTGATCGAATTATGCATAATTCAGTTTTCAAATGATTGATTCTAGATTTAGACACAGTGGCATATCGATCAACAAGATTAGTCCAAGCCTCATACGCAGTTCGACACCCAATCACATATTCCATAGCCTCATCAGTAAGAGTGGCAAGCAACAGACTCAACAAAGCCATATCAATTGTTTCCCATTTAGTATATGCGACTGTGATCTCCCTTGCAACCCCATTATCTGAATCAACAACAAACTTCAATGGACAAGGAGTTGTACCATCAAAGTGACCAAACAACTTATATTCCCTTAACACTGACTGAAACTGAAATGCCCATTTGGCAAACTTATCATCCCTAAGCTTAATAGTAAGCATTCCCAAAACACCTTCAACTTTAAGCGAGGATGCAGCCATGAATGAAAGATTGACACTTTCACAGATCAAGACACTTTATGATGAAAAGATTGATTCTAGAGAATGACACTTTAGACAAATCAAGAAAGATTGACACTTTCTTGCAAGCAGACCTTGAAACGAAGAAAGACTAACACTTTCTTGAAACTGTTATACCAATTCACAATATCGCTATCAACACTTCAATTAACTATCTCACAACTCATATATCAGAATTCATTCACCAATTCAGAAGAAAACATAACAGAATCCCCAATTCACGAGAAACATGATAGAATGTCAAACTCCATTATTTTACAGAAATGAAATCAACATTCAAGAAAACCTAGATGAAGAAACATGAACAATATCACCTGATACGAATCAATTCTTCAAGCAAGACTCACGAACAATCCTACGAACACCATTGTAAACTTCAGTAGCCGAAGCAACCAAAGAATCCACACCATATTAGTGGAAGAAACCCTTGGATGAACCGCCAAGAATCTTCACCAAAGTAGCGGAAGAAACCCTTAGGATCAGAAACGGCAGTGAACCTTCTCCGGCAATGATACCATATTAACCTATGAAGCTATGACACACTCAGAGTATAGAACAATGGCAGAAGAATAACGAAGAAGAGAAGAAGAGAACTCAGTATATTTCGAAGAGTAAAATGAAATACAATCTGATACTAAATGATTGCTACATCACCCATTTATAATAGCTAATATCTCATTACAAAATGACTCAATTACCCTTTCTAACATCTTCCTCCTAACTACCTCAATCCAATTGACTAACCAATGACATAATGTCACACGGTTTAGTTTACATGAATCAGCATAACTATATGGTTATTAGACTAGTGATCGGAAATGTCTAAACTTTAGACCACATTTGTGACATCCCACATCGCCTAGGGGAGTGATCCTTAAATGTATATTCCCATCCCTACCTAGCACGAGGCATTTTGGGAGCTCACTGGCTTCTGGTTCCGTAAGAACTCCGAAGTTAAGCGAGTAGGAGGCCATAGCACTCCCAGGATGGGTGGCCCCACTGGGAAGTTGCTCGTGAGTTCCTAAAAACAAAACCGTGAGGGAATGGTAAGCCCAAAGCGGACAATATCGTGCTACGGTGGTGGAACGGGCCCGAGATGTGGTGGATTCGGGCCGAGATGTGACAAATGGTATCAGAGCCAATCCCTGGCCGGAAGTGTGCCGACGAGGACGTCGGGCCCCCTAAGGGGGGTGGATTGTGACATTCCACATCGCCCAAGGGAGTGATCCTTAAATGTATATTCCCATCCCTACCTAGCACGAGGCTTTTTAAGAGCTCACTGGCTTCGGGTTCCGTAGGAACTCCAAAGTTAAGCGAGTAGGAGACCAGAGCACTCCTAGGATGGGTGACCCACTGAGAAATTGCTTGTGAGTTCCCAAAAACAAAACCGTGAGGGAATGGTAAGCCCAAAGTGGACAATATCGTGCTATGGTGGTGGAATGGGCCCATGATGTGGTGGACTCGGGCTGGGATGTGACAACATTCAAATTCATTTTTGCATTAGTTCAATCTTGCAATGGATATGATGTTAGAGAAATAAAAACACAAAAAATATTTGCAAAAACAAATATTTTAGGTGCAATAGATGTTCCTGGTTCGAAACTCACATCTCCCCGCTCTTCTTAATATTTTTTTTTTAAATGCCACATTCAAAAAGAAATTATAAAAAATTTAACCAATTTAGAAATAATTTAATAGTCCGGTCAACATTGTGGTACGGGATAAACACATTCATCTAATTATTATATAACTGACAGATTACTAAACGATTTTGGATTGAGTTAATTTATTACATAGATAATTTATTTTAAATAACTTAATCATCTGTTTTTAAGATCATTATGTATTACGCACAATCACAACCAAAGACAAAAAAATTAAATAAAAGTCCAAATAGTAAGGTTGCTAGAATTTGTTCAGTTTAACAGTTCCCTTAATAAACTCAGTTGGATCTAGAAGGTTACATCTTTTCTTTCTCAAAAAGAAAAGAATATTACATTTTATTTACAGGCATATATTATCCTGGCCACATTCTTCCTGACTGCTTCCCAAGTTATAGTGAAATAAACATATAAATTGGATGGCGGTTGATACATATGAGTAATTGAGTATTGCTGGTCTCTAATTTCTCTTTTAGATAAGCCCGTACAAGAAAACATGTGGTCAACAGGACTAAGCGACAGTAATTTACCAACTTTTTCACACTTTAAACACAGTAATGCATGCGCATGCAGCAGCACTACTGCTTAATTTTAAGCAAAATATAAGTTCTCTTTATTCTTTTTAATCTGTGTACAAGTTTTTAAATTTGTGATCAACGTCTGTCTATTTTCACTAATATTTTTGGAAGATGAACAATATTCTAATCATTGAAGAATGACCATTACAAATGTATATTTATGAAATGAAACTACTACGGATAGTCCAATAGTTGTGGACAAATTTCAGGCAAGTATTCCACATCGTCTTAGGTTTGCTCTTGGGGCTATGTGAATCACACGATGGTGGCCAAAAGAAGATTGAAATGTCTCTGTGAGTCTTCTTGACTCCCGCAAAAGTAAGTTGTTGTGTTAAAGCCACCAGCTGATTTGAACACCTCCACTAATTTTGAGTTGAATGGAAATAATTTTATCATTGCCAAATATAACATAAACACATGTTTTTAGTGGTGTGGCAATCCCTACATGATTATCTGCACGTTTAATTCACTTTGTTCTCGTTATTCCTCATGCAATTGGTCCATTTCGCGTCAAATTTATGTCAATTTTATGCTGATTTCATATGATGGTCAAACTTAAAATTCCTAACAAGAACACAACATTAATAACCATATAGCAATACTGATTCATTGGTTAATCAATTGGATTGAGTTAGTTAAGAGGAAGTTGTTAGAGAGGGTAATTGAGTCATTTTGTAATGAGATATTAGTTACTATAAATAGCTGATATAGCAGTCATTGAGATATTATTGTACTTCATATACTCTTCAAAATATACAGAGCTTTCTCTTCTTCTTCGTTATTCTTTATGCCATTGTTCTTTGCTTTGAGTTTATCATAGTTTCTTAGGTTAACATGGTATCAGAGCCACCAAGCTCATGCCATGGATTCTGGTGGTTCTTGACTTCGAACACTAAATGCCCTCTAGTGTCCAATTTACGATCACCCAACAATGTCGTTATCACATCTGGGTCACCAATTTATGATGATGGACTCTACATCAAATTCGACATCAAGAACTTCTTTAAATGTCATCCTTAATTGGCAAGTGCATTCTTGCAAATTATCTGTTTGACGAAATGTCAAAGAGTGATTTTGTTGGTTTCTGTTTGGCGCTGTTCTTGGCTTGCTGCTGTCGATTCTAGTGATCTTCCACTACTCTGATGATCTGATGAAGTTGCGAATTTCTGTGATTTTGTATAAGTGATTTGGGGCATTTGGTGATTGAAGAAGGAATTGTTCTTTGAAGAGTGGATGTTCGAAGAGGTGCTCTCCGATCAGGTGATTCGTATATCATTTCTTTGTTCTATGATAGTTTTATGGTTCACAAACTGTGAACTGGTGGTTTGATACTGTAATTCTTGAAGATTTGGGTTTCTTGAAGACTTTCCTGTTCTTTGACATTACTGGTCAATTCAATTGCTGGGTTTCTTGAAGATTTTGCGCTTGGAGTTTATGCAAACGTTCGATTTCTGGTGTAAATTAGGTGATTTTTCTATGATTTGAGTTCTGTGTGAATAATGAAGAAGGTTGTTAGATTAGTTTACTGAGGAGCATTATGTTTCCGATTTGTGTATTATGAGAAATGCAATGAAGTGTCAATCTCTGGTGAAAAGTGAAAAGGAGTATTAATCTCCTGTGATAAGAAAGTGTCAGTCTTTCTTGGTAGAAATTAGTATAATTCATTGTTAGTTTCATGTCAGCAAATGAAAAGGGGTATCAATCCCCTTGGTTGATTTGCTTTCTTGGAGTGTCATTCTCCTTGGTTAATTTTGGTGTTAGTATATGGGAAGATTTAGGAAGCTATTAGGAGTGTCAATTGAAGGAAAAAATTGTGAAAACAAGTTCATTTGAGCAACATCTATGCATGCTATTAACAATTAAAAGGCGGAATCGTGCTTGTATGCACTCAAAAAACAAAACTTAACCCATAAAATTCAAAACCGAGTAGTTATGGTGAACCAAGACTCAACTCAAGAACAAAGTGAGTTGAGAAATCTTATACCTTTGTTGATTCCTCTTTGAATAAGCAAAGGCTAATCACCCAAGGAGAGAGCCTTCATTCCTTGCTTCTTAGCTCCATGGATTTCTTGGAGGAGGATGGTTAAAAGGATTCTCCAAGTTCCCAAAATAGAGAACCTCTAATTTTTCCACACCAAGGAGAGCATTGATGAAGAGATGAGTGACTTAGAGAAAGGAAGATTGCTAGCTATGTTCCTTTAGGGTGGCTGGCCTTTTAGAGAGAAAGGGAGAGTTTGTGTTCTCTTCAATTTCCTCAAAGAAAACCCTAATAATGAAATGGCTATAAAGTTGCCTTTATACCATCTCACAATGGAGTGACAAACTTGCAATTAAGGCAACTTCCTTACCCTTCTCTATATGTCTGACCTTAAGGGTTCATTGGTCTTTCAAGCCCTTTGTGTTTTCAAGTTGTCATACAACTTGAGTTAATGGGCTTGATATTCAAATCCCATTGGGCCTTGTGGCCCAAAACTAACCCGAGGTCTATAACGAACATATTCTTTTGATTAATTAACATATTAATTAATCTTGGCCATAAATAATTAAATCATTTAATTATTGTTACTCATCTCCGTTGTTTCTTCAATCTCTACCTTACACGGTGTACGATCCATTAGGTTCCTTATAGGAAGGTAGTGGGCAATTAGAACTCTTCGAATCGATTGTGAGTTGAAACATACTTTCAATTCTCCCGTTAGTGTTTATACACGTTTAGGGCTTCCACAAACCATGAGTGACACCTAGCAGTATGTCATGGTTACCCAAGCTAATCAGAAGAGGTGAAGAACCTATTCAGTTTAGGATTACAATGCAATATAGTCTTTCTCTAATACAATACTCTTGACCACATTGTTTGGTTTGATAGTTTATTCATGTCTACTATCCAATGTAGTTCTCTTACTTATATGATTACCTTGAACGTGATTTGGAACGACTTTGTAAATCTCATTCATACTCTGCCAGAGATTCTTAATCATATCATAGAGTATTCTCCGTCAAACGGTTTGAAGGTTAGAGATCCCTTGTTGCGCATTCACTTGCCTCCATGGCTAAGTGGCTTAACCCCAACCATGCCGTAGACACCCTCTGATAGAGTGACTTTGACATAGTCAAAGATCAAGGACCTAACCACAAGACAACTATGATGCCTCATGTTAAAGGACTACTTTGCATTATCCCAACCATGAGTTGTCATGTGACATGAGTATGAGAACTCCTTATTGATTGTGTTCAGTGGACTCAATCTCTATTGAGCACCTACGTACTTGTCTTGGTGTCAGTCACATTAATGACTCGAGACCAGTTATTCTCCCTAAGAGAAGACATAACACGTACTGATCTTAACGGACTGTCAATGCCCAATTGGCAATCCTATGATCAGAAACATTTAGGATATGTCATGAATCTAACTTCTTTAGATCACATTCTTCCAATTACATATCCCTTGGACTTATCGTTTAAGCATATAACATTTATATGAGACGACTTCAAATAATAATCTTTGCTATTTGTGTTAAACTAGATTAGTTTAACATGTGAAATGTTCGTAAAGTATCATCATATGATTGGTTTTAGGGCACATTTCCAACAATCTCCCACTTGCACTAGAGCCAATCAGCTTGGTCATAAGTGATGATACCTCTTCTGAATTCATTTCAAAAATGGCTGAGTAGTAGGCCTAGACAATGGATATCTATATGTTATCCATAGAAGCAACCTTGAGAATAACGACGTCACCATTATACATGATACTCAATCATGTGGTTTAGTTTCTCATTTGAGTTCGGATCTTGATAAGACCTTGATTCCCTGACTTGAGCTATCGCTCCATTAGTGTCGTAGTGTCGGTACACTAGAGACACTTTTTGGTTGGAACCGAATAGAGAGTTCATAAATTAATTTTCCCATCCAAACAATATTGTTGTAAGCTTCTATATGGCGATATATTTTTGCATGATGGAACACACTAAAGTCAATACCTTTAATGTTTCCACCCAAATATCTCTTTAGTCATAATAAAGAGATATCCAATTATCTCTTCATTCAAAATGAAGAGACATCCAATGTTGGATACGATATTAGATTCATAATCTAATATATTTACGCTTCCTTTGCGTTACTCTAATTCTTCCTCATTCTTGAGGAATGTATCCTTCAATATTTCTTAAATACTTAAGGACTCACTTGACAGTTGCCATGGTTCTGATCCTGGGCTTGCACTGATATCGGCTTGTACTGATCTTGGCACAACTCATATCAATGTTTTTCATACAATATGAAATACGTAAATCACTTTTCTGCGTATGCGTAAAGGATTCTATTTACGCATTATTTCTTTGATAGTCAAACGGTACGTTCCCTTTGAGAAGAGCAACTTCCTAGTCTTACTAGAGTTTTCCTTCTGATTGAAGTTTATCATCATATGAGAAACTTCCTAGCATATTTTGTCTATCATCAGGGCTTGATATAATCCAATTATATCATGAAATCTATCATTATAGATTTCCATCCCATGTATACAGACTATGTCTCCCATATACATTCTATCGTTATAGAATGTTTAAAGTCATAACTTTAACGAAGAAGAATTCCTAAAATTAATATTGAAGGATGATTTTGTGAAAACATGTTCATTTGAATAACATCTATAAGCATGCAATTAACAATTAAAGGCGGAATCATGCTAGCATGCACTCAAAAACAAAACAATACCCATGAAATTCAAAGCCTAGTAGATTGGTGAACCAAGACTCAACTCAAAACAAAGTGAGTTGAGATTTATACCTTTGTAGATTCCTCTTTGCATAAGCAAAGGCCAATCACCCAAAGAGAGGGCCTTCATTCCTTGCTTCTTAAATCTATGGATTTGGATGGAAGAATAGGATTCTCCAAGTTCCCAAAATAGAGAACCTCTAAGTTTCTACACCAAGGTTAGATTGGAGAAGAAAATGAGTGACCTTGGAGGAGTTGGATTGCTAGCTAATCCCTCCAAGGGGGCCGGCCTCTTTAGAGAGAAAGGGAGAGACATGTTCTCTCCAATTTTCTCCAAAAGAAACCCTTAATGAATTTAGGCTATAAAGTTCTTTTTATATAGTCCCTTCAAATAAGTGACCTAAAGAACCAAAAAGCCTTTCTTCTAACATGGCCGGCCACTTTAAGGGATTTGGGCTTTTGGGCCCTTGTGAATCTTTATTCATTAAGTTGTCATACAACTTAAGTCGATGGGCTTTGACGTTCGAAGCCCATTGGGCCTTAAGGTCCAAAACTATCCCGAGGTCTTTAACGAACTTATTCGTTTGATTAATTAACATATTAATTAATCCTTGCCATAAATAATTAAACCATTTAATTATTCTTACTCATCTCCATTGTTTCTTCAATCTCCACCTTACACGGTGTACGATCCATTAGGTTCTTTTTAGCGAGGCAGTAGGCGATTAAAACCATTTCAAATCGATTGTGAATTGAAACTTACTTTCAATTCTCCCTTTAGTGATTATACACGTTTAGGGCTTCCACAAACCATGAGTGACACCTAGCAGCATATCATGGTTACCCAAGCTAATCAGAAGAGGTGGAGAACCTTTTCAGTTTAGGATTACAAATGCAATACGGTATTTCTCTAATACAATACTCTTGACCACATTGTTTGGTTTGATAGTTTATTCATGTCTACTATCCAATGTGATTCGTGTGCTTATATGATTACCTTGAATGTGATTTGGAACGCCTTCCTAAATCTCATTCATACTCTGATCAGAGATTTTCAATCATATCATAGAGTATTCTCCCCCAAACCATTTGCAGTTTAGAGATCCCTTGTTGCGCATTCACTTGCCTCCATAACTAAGTGGCTTAACCCCAACTATGCCGTGGACACCCTCCTGATGGAGTGACTTTGACATAATCAAAGATCAAGGACTTAACCACAAGACAATTATGATGCCTCAGGTCAAAGGACTACTTTGCATTATCCCAACCATGAGTTCTCATGTGACATGAATATGAGAACTCTTCGTTGATCGTGTTCAGTGAACTCATTCTCTATTGAGCACCTACGTACTTGATTTGATGTCACACACACCAATGACTTGAGACTAGTCATTATCCCTGAGAGAAGACACATCACGTACTGATCTTAACGGACTGTCAATGCCCAATTGGCAATCCTATGATCAGGAACGTTTAGGATGTGTCTACGAAAGAATGGTCTCATGAATCTAACTTCTTTAGATTGCATTCTCCCAATCACATATTCCTTGGACTTATCGTTTAAGCATATAACATTTATATGAGACGGCTCAAACAATAATCTTTGCCCTTTATATTTAAACTACGTTAGTTTAACTTGTGAAATGTCCGTAAAGTATCATCATATGATTGGTTTTAGGGCACATTTCCAACAATCTCCCACTTGCACTAGAGCCAATCAGCTTGGTCATCAGTGATGATACCTCTTCTGTAGTCATTTCATAAATGGCTGAGTAGTAGGCCTAGACAATGGATATCTATATGTTATCCATAGAAGCAACCTTGAGAATAACGACGTCACCATTATACATGATTCTCAATCATGTGGTTCAGTCTCTCATATGAGTTCAGATCTTGATGAGACCTTGATTCCCTGGCTTGAGCTATCGCCCCATTAGTGTCATAGTGTCAGTACACTAGATACACTTTCTGGTTGGAACCGAATAGAGAGTTCATAAATGAACTTTCCCATCCAAACAACATTGTTGTAAGCTTCTATATGGCAATATATTTTGCATTCATAATGGAACATACTAAAGTCATTACTTTTAATGTTTCCATCCAAATATCTCTTTAGTCATAATAAAGAGATATCTGATTATCGCTTCATTCATAATGAAGAAACATCCAATGATGGATTAGATTCATAATCTAATACATTTACGCTTCCTTTACGTTACTCTAATTCTTCCTCATTCTTTGAGGAATCTATCCTTTAGTATTTCTTAAATACTTAAGGACTTACTTGACAGTTGCCATGGTTCTGATCCTGGGCTTGCACTGATATCGTCTTGTACCGTTCTAGGTACAACTCATATCAATATTTTTCATACAATATGAAATACATAAATCACCTTTATGCGTATGCATAAAGGATTCTATTTACGCATTATTTCTTTGGGAGTCAAAGAGTACGTTCTCTTTGAGAAGAGCAACTTCTTAGTCTCACTAGAGTTGTCCTTCTAATTGAAGTTTATCATCATATGAGAAACTTCCTAGCATCTATTGTCTATTATTAGGGATTGATATAATCCAATTATATCATGAAATATATCATTATAGATTTCCATCCCATGTATATAGACTATATCTCCCATATACATTCTATCTTCATATAATGTTTTAAAGTCATAACTTTAACGAAGAAGAATTCTTTTCATTTCCAAAATTAATATATCATATATATTTAAATTTTAGGAACATGATTAACTTCCACTAATCTTTTGTAAACCTAGTAAACAAAAGATTCATTTACATCTTTATGAGAAATCAAACGATTTGATCCTTTTCTCATAAGATGCTTATAGCTCCCACTAGCTTGCTAAGATTCATGATGGATGGATCTCTACAACTTACATGTCTTGTGATTCATAGTTTTAGACATATATTATTAAGACTATCTTAATAATGGTTTCGGAAACCCATATTATGTTCAAACATTGAATCACCATTTAGTTGTAGCTAGCTATTTTCGAATTAATTGAAACCAAGACTACGTCAAAGATGGTTTCTTCAAAGTCAACCATTCTTTTTATTGTAGTTACCTTAAGCTACCAATTAGCTTATGAAGGTTTCATTATTTCGGGTCAAATGCTACTTTACCATTTCCTTGAGTATATATCGTATATACACTCAATGTAATCATAAGGATTTTCATTCTTATTTCTTTCGAATTAAGAGGTGCAACTCTATGACATAGTCATAAAGTTCAAACCATTCAACTGAGACGGTTTATAAATCCTTCTTGACTACCTTGGAGCTTTTGGTATAGGAACTAGGTTGTTATATTTGTTGATTATTATCTTGTCTCTCAAAGAACCCATTCTTTGAGTTCTATCTCTCGTTCATTTGCTCTTAGGCAAATCACATTGTAGGATTACAATGAACTACCCAACAAAACAACATTTGTTAGTTGGTTTATAGAAGTGATATCCAAAAGTTAATTTAAGGATATCCCACAAGATTGTTATCAAACAAATATTGCTTATTAGCACACAACCTCAAATCTTAACATGCTTAAGATTTGTCTTTCTTTCCAACTACATCTTATGGAGTCATGAAAATTTTGGAAGATCTTCTAATTTACAATCATATTGTCTTAGAAGTATATATCCTATATATGGGTTATAGATAACATCTAACGAACTAAATCTTATTCGAGTTCGTTCTTCTCCTAATGGAGAAATTCATTATCTTATGATGCTATTTTCCTTGATATCTTTCAAGGAAACTCATCTAAAGTGTTACTTTTCCTTGGATCAAATCTAAGGAGGTAAATACTTTAGACGTCTTACTCATCAACTTACATTTCTTGAATTCTTTGAAACAGTTTGCAAAGTATTCGGACTTGTGTTTATTCATAATAAACTATAGTCCAACCGAGAGTGATCTTCGGTGAATGTCATCCAACATGAGCAGTATTATGTTGTGGACAAGTGCCACTAACATCTAAGTGAATTAACCTCAACAACTTTGTGATTCTTTCTTCTTTCCAAAAGAATAAAGATTCGAACATTTCACCTCTATGCAATTTTAACAAGAAGGTATTGGATCCGGATCTAACAATCCAAAGCATCCATCTATGACCAACTCGTAATTTATGTTTTAGAGGTATCACAACTCAGTTGGGATTAGTCATTACCTTGCAACCTTTTGGGTTTTAAGCATCATTATGTTCTAAACAGTTAACACTACCATATCATCTCTACTATAGAGATAATTAATTAGATTACTATAATCCAATCATTGATTAATAAGGAACAATGTTTTGTCAAACAAAACATTCATCCATCTCTACTATAGTAACGGAATTACGTTCCTTAAAATTGGAATGTAAAGACAATCTTTGGTTTTTCCAATTTCTTTGGTAGTTCATATGAGGAAGTAAGTACTATCTGCTTTCCCAAAGATCTATATTTTATTCACGTTCCGAATGTGAAGCACCATTTCTTCTCTCATATTTCTTCTACTTCTTATTAGTCACACTTTTACAACGATTGTAAAACATAGTTACTAATACGGAATCAAGCATTCAAGTAGAAGAACCAACTATTTTGAACTATTCAAGAACAATTTACAACACCTTCGAAAGGTGTGTTCTTGACACTTGCAAGACAATTCTTCCAAATACCCCTTCCAATGTCCATCATTTCATAAAGAAAGTTTGTTCCCTTGGAGTTAATTTTATCTTCTTCATTTGACTTCTCCTTTGACTACAATAGTCATGGTCCCTAAACTCCCACTATCTCTCTTGAAACTTATTTCAATTTTGTTATACACATCAAACATTTTGGAGAGCATGTGTTTATTGTTCACTATATAGTTTACAATAAACTTAGTGAACCATTAGGATAGGGACACAAAGGTGAAGTCCTTGCCTAGTTTCCGTCTCGTTAAGTGGTTTATCACTTCAACACTCAATGATTCAAAATCATCATAAGTCCATGTTGATGGACTATTTTTGTCAACCAACCATTATGTTCTAAACATAATTACAAACTTTCAAGAGTTGTTCAAGGCAACTCTCATTTCTTCATACAACAATTTGTAAGTGAAGAATCATGGCACATAAAGTGTCCATGCCATTGTGCTTTCTTCTCAAGTTCTTTGTTCATTTAACAAAGAAAACAAGCACTAGTGTTTGCATTGACTAAGGGTTGTTCAAAGCAACTCTTATTTCTTCATACAACAATTTGTAATTGAAGAATTATGACATTAAAAGTGTTGTCCTCTTTATGATAGACTTTTTCTAACATATTCTTCTAATGATACATTATCAATAGGAAGATTGTGAGGATGAGATTACTTAGGTACATTTACAAGCCATTAAAGACAATCTATGGTCTTGTAGTACCAAGTTCGAAAACTAAAGCTTTCGGCTTTTATTTGTCAAGTGTTGGATAGCGTTTGCAAATATATTGGTAAATAAATACATAACGAATATAAATTGATTGATTTTAAGCCATTTGATCCGGGTCTTTAAATCAAATAGCACCACCCACTATTTTTGGCAAATTCCATATCCCTCATTGGAATTTGAGAGTTTTGGAGGAAACTCTTAGTAGGGTATGGGAGACTCACTACTACCAAGCCCACCTCACAATGATATGATGTTGGCTAGCATTAATAATAATGAGAGAGTACGCTTACTCATTTGCATCTCTTGCAAGTACCCATCTATTTGGCCTCTAGAAAACAATGCCTCACGATGATACGATGTTGGCATCATTTCTCTTAGTTAAGTTCTTTCCCACTATGCCGGTTTAGATAGGGGTTCAAGTATGACCTCACGATGATACGATGTTGGCCACACTCGTTGCCTACCTTAACCTCATCAAATGTTTTAAATAAACTCCTCCTGAGTATAAGCATGCACTTTGCACTTCCCCATGATAGGGTGAAGGCAGTGTACAAGTCATAAACGCTTGGAGCCTACCATGGTGGAAGGCCACAAAAGAGTGTTCAAAGCACTCTCACGCTTATCAAACTTAATAATGGTTTGGTTGAGGGTTTTAGGTCTCATCACATATAAATATTCATTTTAATCTTTATTAAAACAATTTCGGTCCTATTACAACTATTGGTCCATTTGATTGTTTTAGTTGTATATAATACTCCCACTATGCTTATAAAACGGTTTTTAAAGCAAGAGTATATGATACTACTAACATAAACTTTTGCATTCATTTGATGGACTATATAGTTGCCTTAGGGCCTTAGGATGACTATGAACCTTAGTTTAGATTCAACACGAGCCTAGTGTTGAATCTCGGTCTAGGGATGGTGATTGATTTTAGTTACGCGTTTAATCACATTAAGGCGTGTTGTCTTAGGGGCGTTGGACCCAACTAGTTCATTTTCATGCATATCAAATAAAGCAAGAAAGAAGTACTTCAAAGTAAAGGCGAGCTTATGCTCATTACAACATTTGCATAATACAAATTACTTTAAAGTAAAGAAGAGCTTATGCTCTTTTACAACATTTGATCAAATCAAATTACAACCAAAATCTAATCTACACATTCCCATGGTTCAAACAAATTTGAAACGGCCTATCACATAGCTCAATTATCATAGGCTTAGGTTCATAATCACCCTTTAATTAATTAACACTTTAACTAATTAAATTGAATGCAACATTTTCATTTGGTTTTTGTATCCATAAAATTGATTTAAATGGAGCTAAATAAAATGAAAATCCAATTCTCATTTAAAGAGACAAAACAATTTTGTTCTCAACCTAATTTGGGCCATCATGCAATAACCACAACGTTTGGGCTATATTGCAAAAACACAAACTTTTGGGGTCACTTTGTAAAAACACAAAAGTCCATTACTTCATGTAATTACAACTAGAACCCAAAAATTTCAATAAATTCAAAACTTCATTAAAGGAACAAAACAATTTGTCCTTTAACGTTTTTAGGCCTTAACGTCAAAACGTAAACTTTCGTGTCAAAATACAAATACACAAAAGTATCAAAACTTTATGTAATTGCATAAAAGCCCCAAAAATACCCTATTTTAATAGGGTGGCCGGTTTTAGGGAGAAAATAAAGTGGAGATAAGTCCACAAAAATTTGGAAATTTTTCAACAATATCATAAAGCCTTGCAAGATATTTGTGACATAAATTCATGCAAGTGGTGTGTGTGAAAGGAAATTAATCCTTTCACACCCACCAATATTTCTTACACCTTTTAAATAAATATCTAACACAATTAAATATAAGATAAATCACTAAACAAAGACTTTATGAAATTATCCAAAACTTTGAATCAAAACACCAAACTTTTTGTTCTTGGCAAAAATGTCAAGAACAATGAAGAACATTCATGAAAAACCCAAAAATTTCCATGAACATTTTTCATCCAAAAACATCCCAAAACCATTTAAACTTTAGGGAAATAACATATAACCAAACTAGGGTACATAGGGGTTCCAAAAAACACTTTAAAACACTTTTAACAAGTCAAACAAGAACCCAAAAATCCACCATTTGGATTTGGCCGAATTTTCCCAAAAGCATGGCACCAAATTTTAGCTCCAATATTCATGCTCATATGAACTACATCTACAACATTTGAGATGGCAAATTTTCTAACAAAATTTACATTCAAAGAAACAAGAATAAAGCTTGTAACATATTACAACTTTTAAATCACAAACTATGAACTACAAAACCCAAAAGGATTCACCAACTACTAGACCTAGGCTCTGATACCACTTAAAGGATGATTTTGTGTAAACATGTTCATTTGAATAACATCTATAAGCATGCAATTAACAATTAAAGGCGGAATCATGCTAGCATGCACTCAAAAACAAAACAATACCCATGAAATTCAAAGCCTAGTAGATTGGTGAACCAAAACTCAACTCAAAACAAAGTGAGTTGAGATTTATACCTTTGTAGATTCCTCTTTGCATAAGCAAAGGCTAATCACCCAAAGAGAGGGCCTTCATTCCTTGCTTCTTAAATCTATGGATTTGGATGGAAGAATAGGATTCTCCAAGTTCCCAAAATAGAGAACCTCTAAGTTTCTACACCAAGGTTAGATTGGAGAAGAAAATGAGTGACCTTGGAGGAGTTGGATTGCTAGCTAATCCCTCCAAGGGGGCCGGCCTCTTTAGAGAGAAAGGGAGAGACATGTTCTCTCCAATTTTCTCCAAAAGAAACCCTTAATGAATTTAGGCTATAAAGTTCTTTTTATATAGTCCCTTCAAACAAGTGACCTAAAGAACCAAAAAGCCTTTCTTCTAACATGGCCAGCCACTTTAAGGGATTTGGGCTTTTGGGCCCTTGTGAATCTTTATTCATTAAGTTGTCATACAACTTAAGTCCATGGGCTTTGACGTTCGAAGCCCATTGGGCCTTAAGGTCCAAAACTATCCCGAGGTCTTTAACGAACTTATTCGTTTGATTAATTAACATATTAATTAATCCTTGCCATAAATAATTAAACCATTTAATTATTCTTACTCATCTCCATTGTTTCTTCAATCTCCACCTTACACGGTGTACGATCCATTAGGTTCCTTTTAGCGAGGCAGTGGACGATTAAAACCATTTCAAATCGATTGTGAATTGAAACTTACTTTCAATTCTCCCTTTAGTGATTATACACGTTTAGGGCTTCCACAAACCATGAGTGACACCTAGCAGCATATCATGGTTACCCAAGCTAATCAGAAGAGGTGGAGAACCTTTTCAGTTTAGGATTACAAATGCAATACGGTATTTCTCTAATACAATACTCTTGACCACATTGTTTGGTTTGATAGTTTATTCATGTCTACTATCCAATGTGATTCGTGTGCTTATATGATTACCTTGAATGTGATTTGGAACGCCTTCCTAAATCTCATTCATACTCTGATCAGAGATTTTCAATCATATCATAGAGTATTCTCCCCCAAACCATTTGCAGTTTAGAGATCCCTTGTTGCGCATTCACTTGCCTCCATAACTAAGTGGCTTAACCCCAACTATGCCGTGGACACCCTCCTGATGGAGTGACTTTGACATAATCAAAGATCAAGGACTTAACCACAAGACAATTATGATGCCTCAGGTCAAAGGACTACTTTGCATTATCCCAACCATGAGTTCTCATGTGACATGAATATGAGAACTCTTCGTTGATCGTGTTCAGTGAACTCATTCTCTATTGAGCACCTACGTACTTGATTTGATGTCACACACACCAATGACTTGAGACTAGTCATTCTCCCTGAGAGAAGACACATCACGTACTGATCTTAACGGACTGTCAATGCCCAATTGGCAATCCTATGATCAGGAACGTTTAGGATGTGTCTACGAAAGAATGGTCTCATGAATCTAACTTCTTTAGATTGCATTCTCCCAATCACATATTCCTTGGACTTATCGTTTAAGCATATAACATTTATATGAGACGGCTCAAACAATAATCTTTGCCCTTTATATTTAAACTACGTTAGTTTAACTTGTGAAATGTCCGTAAAGTATCATCATATGATTGGTTTTAGGGCACATTTCCAACAAATATATCATATATATGTTCAAATTTAGGAATATGATTAACTCCCACTAATCTTTTGTAAACCTAGTAAACAAAAGATTCATTTACATCTTTATGAGAAATCAAACGATTTGATCTTTCTCTCATAAGACGCTTATAGCTCCCACTAGCTTGCTAAGATTCATGATGGATGGATCTCTACAACTTACATGTCTTGTGATTCCTAGTCTTAGACATATATTATCAAGACTATCTTGATAATGGTTTCGGAAACCCATATTATGTCCAAATATTGAATCACCTTTTAGCTGTAACTAACAATCTTCGAATTAATAGAAACCAAGACTACATCAAAGATGGTTTCATCCAAGTCAACCAATCTTGTTGATTGTAGTCACCTAAAGCTACCATTTAGCTATGTAGGTTTCATTATTTCGGGTTAAATGGTAGTATACCATTTCCTTGAGTATATCTCATATATACACTCAATGTAGTCATAAGGATTTTCATTCTTATTTCTTTCGAATTAAGAGGTGTAACTCTATGACATAGTCATAAAGGTCAAACCATTCAACTGAGATGGTCTATAAATCCTTCTCGACTACCTTGGAGCTTGTGGTGTAGGAACTAGGTTGTTATATTTGTTGATTATTATCTTGTCTCTCAAAGAACCCATTCTTTAAGTTCTATCTCTCGTTCATTTGCTCTATCTTAGGCAAATCCTAGTGTAGGATTACAATGGACTACCCAACAAACAACATTTGTTAGTTGGTTTATAGAAGTGATATCCAAAGGTTAATTTAAAAATATCCCACAAGATTGTTCTCAAACAAATATTGCTTATTAGCACACAACACGATTAAAACTCGTCTTTCTTTCTAACTACATCCTATGGAGTCATGAAAATTTTGGAAGATCTTCTAATTGACAATCATATTGTTTTAGAAGTATATATCCTATATATGGGTAATTGATAACATCCAACGAACTAAATCTTATTCGAGTTCGTTCTTCTCCCAATGGAGAAATCCGTTATCTTATGATGCTACTTTCCTTGATATCTTTCAAGGAAACTCTTCTAAAATGTTATTTTTCCTTGGATCAAATCTAAGGAAGTAAGTACTTTAGATGTCTTACTCATCAACCTACATTCTTGAATTCTTTGAAACCTTTTTGCAAAGTATTCGGACTTGTGTTTATTCAAAATAAACGATAGTCCAACCGAGAGCAATCTTCGGTGAGTGTCATATAACATGAATAGTATTATGTTGTGGACATGTGCCACTAACATCTAAGTGAATTAACCTCAACAACTTTGTGATTCTTTATTCTTTCCAAAAGAATAAAGATTCAAACATTTCGCCCCTATGCAATTTTAACAAGAAGGCATTGGATCCAGATCTAACGATCCAAATCATCCATCTATGACCAACTCGTAATTTATGTTTTTACAGGTATCACAACTCAGTTGGGATTAGTCACTACCTTGCAACCTTTTGGGTTTTAAGCATCGTTATATTCTAAAGAGTTAACACTACCACATTATCTCTACAATGTAGAGACAATCAATTAGATTACAATAATCTAATCATTCAATAATAAAGAACAATGTTTTGTCAAACAAAACATTCATCCATCTCGTACCATGATGGAATTAAGTTCCTTTATTCAAATTGAAATGTAAAGACAATCTTTATTTTCTAATTTCTTTGGTAGTTAATATGAGGAAGTAAGTACAATCTGCTTTCGTAGAGATCTATATTTGATTCACGTTCCGAATGTGAAGTACTTTCTCTTCTCTCATTAATCTTCTACTTCTTATTAGCCACACTTTTACAATGATTGTAAAACATAGTTACTAATACAGAATCAAGCATTCAATTAGAAGAACCAACTATTTTGAAGTATTCAAGAACAATTTACAACACCTTCGAAAGGTGTGTTCTTGACACTTGCAAGACATTTCTTGCAAATACCCCTTCCAATGTCCATCCTTTCATAAAGAAAGTTTGTTCCCTTGGAGTTTTTTTGCCTTGTTCATTTGACTTCTCCTTTGACTACAATAGTCATGGTCCCTAAACTCCCACTATCTCTCTTGAAACTTATTTCAATTGTGTTTATACACATCAAATGATTTGGAGACTGTGTAGTTAATGTTCACTATATAGTTTACTATAAACTTAGCGAACCATTTGGATAGGGACTCAAAGGTGAAGTCCTTTCCTATTTTCCGTCTCTTGAAGTGGTTTCACACTTCAACACTCAATGATTCAAAATCATCATAAGTCCATGTTGATAGACTATTTTTGTCAATCAACCATTATGTTCTAAACATAATTACAAACTTTCAAGAGTTGTTCAAGGCAACTCTTATTTCTTCATACAACAATTTGTAAGTGAAGAATCATGGCACCTAAAGTGTCCATGCCCTTGTGCTTACTTCTCAAGTTCCTTGTTCATGTAACAAAGAAACAAGCACTAGTGTTTGCGTTTACTAAGGGTTGTTCAAAGCAACTCTTATTTCTTCATACAACGATTTGTAAGTGAAGAACTATGACACTAAAAGTGTACATATCTTTGTGCTAATCTTCATAAGTTCCTTTGTTCATACAACAAAGGAATAAGCATTGGTTGTTTGTGTTGTCCTCTTTATGATAGACTTATCTAACATGTTCTTCCAATGATACATTATCAATAGGAAGATTGTGAGGATGAGATTACTTAGGTACATATACAATCCATTCAAGACAATCTATGGGATTGTGGTACCAAGTCCGGAAACTAAAGCCTTCGGCTTTTCTTTGTCAAGTTTTGGATAGCGTTTGCAAATATCGGTAAGTAAATACATAACGAATATAAATTGATTGATTTTAAGCCATTGGATTCGGGTCTTTAAATCAAATAGCACCATCCACTATTTTTGGCAAATTCCATATCCCTCATCAAAATTTGAGAGTTTTGGAGGAAAGTCTTAGTAGGGTATGGGAGACTCACTATTACCAAGCCTACCTCACAATGATATGATTATGGCTAGCAACAATAATAATGAGAGAGTATGCTTACTCATTTACATCTAATGTAAGTACCCATCTTATTTGGCCTTTAGAGAATGAAGCCTCACAATGATATGATGTTGGCTCCATTGCACTTAGTTAAGTCATTCCCACCATGCAAGTTCAGGTAGGGATTCAAGAACAACCTCACAATGATAAGGTGAAGTCGGTGTACGAGTCACGAACGATCGGAGCCTACCACGGTGGAAGGCCACAAAAAAGTGTTCAAAGCATGCTCACGCTTGTCAACTTAATAATTGTTTAGTTGAGGGTTTTTAGGTCTTATCACATATTAGCATACATTTTAATCTTATTAAAACAATTTGGTCCTATTACAACTATTGGTCCATGTGATTGATTTAGTAGTATATGATACTCCCACTGCTTGTAAAACGGTTTTTAAAGCAAGAATATAAGGTACTACTAACATAAGCTTTGCATTCATTGATGGACTATATAGTTGCCTTAGGGCCTTAGGATGACTATGAACCTTTGATTCGATCCAACACGAGCCTAGTATTGGATCTTGGTCTAGGGATGGTGATTGATTTTAGTTACGCATTTAATCACATTAAGGCGTGTTTTCTTATTGGGCGTTGGACCCTACTGCTCCAATTTCATGCATATCAAATAAAACAAGAAATGAGTACTTCAAAGTAAAGAAGAGCTTATGCTCTTTTACAACATTTGATCAAAATAAATTACAACCAAAACCTAATCTACACATTCCCATGGTTCAAACAAATTTGAGAGTGGGCATTTCACATAACTCAATTATTATAGGCTTAGGTTCATAATCATCCCTTAACTAATTAACGCTTTAACTAATTAAACTTGAATGCAACATTGTCATTTGGTTTTTTGTATCCATAGAATTGATTTAGATGGAGCTAAATGAAATGAAAATTCAATTCTCATTTAAAGATACAAAACTATTTTGTTCTCAACTAATTTGGGCCAAAAACAATAACCTCAACCATTGGGCTATATTTCAAAACACGAACTTTTGAGGTCACTTTGTAAAAACCCAAAAGTCTACTACTTCATGTAATTACAACTAGAACCCAAAAATTTCAACAAATACAAAAATTTCATTAAAGGAGCAAAACAATTTGTCGTTTAGTGATTTTGGGCCTATACGTAAAAACGTAAACTTTCGGGTCAAAGTACAAATACACAAAAGTATCAAAACTTTATGTAATTGCATAAAAGCCCCAAAAGTATCCTACTTTAATAAGGTGGCCGGTCATGGTGAGAGTGTGAGTGATGTGTATGTTGATTTGTAGGTTTGAAAAGTGATTGAAAGTTGTAAGTGATTGGTATGGTGTGAATAGTTGAAAAGGTATGGGTGAAGTTTGAAAAATTCATACCATCCATCACTAACAAAAACAAATAAACAACCAAACACCTTTTTTTATCAAAACTACAAACTTTTTGTTCTTGGCAAGAAAATAACAAGAACAACGAAGAACGTTCATGAAAACCCATACGAGCTCCATGAACATTTTTCACCCAAGGACACCCCAAAAACTCTCAAACTTAAGGGAAATAACATATTACCATACTATGGTACATAGGGGTTCCTAATGTCACTTTAAAACACTTTTAACAAGACAAACATGAACCCAAAAATCCACCCTTTGGATTTGGCAGAATTTCCCCAAAACAAAAGGCACCAAATTTTAGCTCCAAAATTCATGCTCATATGAACTACATCTACAACATTTGAGATGGCAAATTTTCAAGCAAAATTTACATTTAAAGAAGCAAGAATAAAACTTGTAACCATTACAACATTCAAATCAAAGACTATGAACTACAAAAAAAACAAAAGGATTCACCAACTACTAGACCTAGGCTTTGATACCAATTGAAGGAAAAATTTGTGAAAACAAGTTCATTTGAGCAACATCTATGCATGCTATTAACAATTAAAAGGCAGAATCATGCTTTTATGCACTTGAAAACAAAACTTAACCCATGAAATTCAAAGCCTAATAGTTATGGTGAACCAAGACTCAACTCAAGAACAAAGTGAGTTGAGAAATCTTATACCTTTGTTGATTCCTCTTTGCATAAGCAAAGGCTAATCACCCAAGGAGAGGGCCTTCATTCCTTGCTTCTTAGCTCCATGGATTTCTTGGAGGAGGATGGTTGAAAGGATTCTCCAAGTTCCCAAAATAGAGAACCTCTAATTTTTCCACACCAAGGAGAGCATTGATGAGGAGACGAGTGACCTAGAGGAAGGAAGATTGCTAATTATGTTCCTTTAGGGTGGCCGACCTCTTAGAGAGAAAGGAAGAGTTTGTGTTCCCTAATGATGAAATGGCTATAAAGTTGCCTTTATACCATCTCACAATGGAGTGGCAAACTTGCAATTAAGGCAACTTCCCTACCCTTCTCTATATGGCTGGCCTTAAGGGTTCATTGGGCTTTCAAGCCCTTTGTGTTTTCAAGTTGTCATACAACTTGAGTTAATGGGCTTGACATTCAAATCCCATTGGACCTTGTGGCCCAAAACTAACCCGAGGTCTATAACGAACATATTCGTTTGATTAATTAATATCTTAGCTATAAATAATTAAACCATTTAATTATTCTTACTCATCTCCGTTGTTTCTTCAATCTCTACCTTACACGGTGTACGATCCATTAGGTTCCTTTTAGCAAGACAGTGGGCGATTAGAACTCTTCGCATTGATTGTGAATTGAAACATACTTTCAATTCTTCCGTTAGTGTTTATACAAGTTTAGGACTTCCACAAACCATGAGTGACACCTAGCAGTATGTCATGGTTACCCAAGCTAATCAGAAGAGGTGGAGAACCTATTCAGTTTAGGATTACAATGCAATACGATCTTTTTTTAATACAATACTCTTGACCACATTGTTTGGTTTGATAGTTTATTCATGTCTACTATCCAATGTGATTCTCTTACTTATATGATTACCTTGAACATGATTTGGAACACCTTCCTAAATCTCATTCATACTCTGGCTAGATATTTTTAATCATATCATAGAGTATTCTCTCTTAAACGGTTTGAAGGTTAGCGATCCCTTCTTGCACATTCACTTGCCTCCATGGCTAAGTGGCTTAAGCTCAACCGTGCCGTGGACACCCTCTGATAGAGTGACTTTGACATAGTCAAAGATCAAGGACCTAACCACAAGACAACTATGATGCCTCAGGTCAAATGACTACTTTGCATTATCCCAACCATGAGTTCTCATGTGACATGAGTATGAGAACTCCTTGTTGATCGCGTTCAGTTGACTCAATCTCTATTGAGCACCTACGTACTTGTCTTGGTATCAGTCACACCAATGACTCGAGGCCAATCACTCTCCCTAAGAGAAGACATAGCATGTACTGATCTTAATGGACTGTCAATGCCTAATTGGCAATCCTATGATCAAGAACATTTAGGATATGTATACGAAAAAGAATGGTCTCATGAATCTAACTTCTTTAAATCACATTCTCTCAATTACATATCCATTTTTTCGAATTTTCTTTTCAAAACATACTAAAGTAGCTCAAAACACACTAAAAACACTTTAAAACAGCGAGAAACAACTCTAGAGGGGATAGGTGATAAAAACCCACGAATTTTCAATAAAAACACTTTGTTTACCCCCCCCCCACAACACTTAAATCAAACATTGTCCTCAATGTTTCAAACATAAAGTCACACAAAAGAAAATAAACAAACATGGCAAAATAAAACAGTAAAGAGAAGGTTTTAGGAACGCAAATCTGTTTGTGGAGTGAAAGGTCATCTTCTCCTTGGTTGAATGCATGGGTTGCCTCCCAAGAAGTTCTTGCATTAACGTCTTGCAGCCAGACGAAGACCTCCTCTTAAACTTGATTAGACCCCACAGCATAAGGGGGTGCTTCCTCCATCACATGCTCCTCGAAATTTCCCTAATTTGGCTTGATGAATGGAAAGGAATAGTGATCCTTCCTAATTGTGGCATTTAGCTTTCTAAAGTCAATATAAATGCTCCCACCATTGTGGATTCAATTGGGGACCTGAACCAAAGAAGATAACAACCTATTAGTTGAAATGGGAATTGGAATTGGACTAGATGACTTACCAATGTGTTGCAATGAAGTGGCAGCATTGTCAACATATCCTCCAATGGTGCTCTTGGCCAGATTGTGTATTTTGAGGTTAGTGGCGTGTTCTTTGTGCTCCACTCCAATTCCCTCTTCTTTGGTGGTTCGAAATTCATCCTTCTTAATTGGTGCTGAATTTTCCTGCCCTACATCTTTAATTACATCAATGGAAAAACAAGAACAAACATCAATAGGATTCTCAATAGATTCAGGAATTTTAAAGTTAATCATATCGCCACCAAACGCCATTGCTAACGCTCCCTTGGCCACATCAATCTTGGTTTGAGCTGTTTTCATGAAAGATCGTCCAAGTAAGATTGACGATGGTGGAGAGTGGGCTGAATCCTCCATGTCAAGCACATAGAAATCTGCAGGAAAACCAAGTGGTCTACCTGCACTAAAACATCCTCCAAAACTCCTTTCGGGTATGTATTAGATTGATTGGCTAATTGAATAATAACACCATCATTTTAAGCTCTCCTATATTCATAGATGCATAAACAGAATATGGCATGACATTAATTGATGCACCTAAATCTAGCATAGCATGTTCAAACCTCATATTACCAATAACACAAGGGATTGAGAAACTACCGGGATCTTTGCATTTAGGTGGTAACTTTCTTTGCAACATTGCATAAACATTCTCACTCACATGTACCACCTGTTTCTCCCGAATCCGTTTCCTTGTTGTACAAAGCTTTTTAAAAAACCTAGCGTACTTCAGGATTTGTTTGATTGCATCTAAGAATGGAATATTGACTTGTACTTTCCTCAATGTCTCAAGAATGTCCTTGTCACTCTCTTCCTTTTTTGTTTGCATGAATTTGCGAGGGAAGGGTACATTGGGTGGAATAGGGTTAGAATTAACCGAAATTAGACCTAATTTACCTGTGGTGGACGATTTATGGGTGCTAGGAGTGCACAGCAAGGTTGTTTCCTTCCTTGTTGTGGGTGTGTGTTGGACATCCTCTTCTTGTTGCAGCTTCTCGTCCTCCATTTAGGCAGATTTTGATGGTTGGGGGTCCTTTCCAACTTCTTTTCCACTTCTCAACGTAATGGCCTTGGCAGATTCAAATCCTCCCCTTAGATTCATAACGGTTGTGCTAGGCAGTTTGCCTTGCTCTTTGAATTACCCCATGAACTCCACCATTTGGCCCATTTGTTTCTTCAACTCATCCACCTCCTTAGCTTGATTTAGTATTGTTTTGTTTTGATTTTGCTGCCCCTGCACCAAAGAGGTTAGTAATTGAACAATTTGATCATTATCTATGGATGTACCTGAATTGGTTTGGGCAGGTTGTGGTTGAGGTTGCGTTGGTGCGTAGGGTCTTGGGTATATCCCAGGGGGTGGTGGCCGAATTTCTTGAGGTTGTTGAGATTCCTTCCATTTGAAATTTGGGTGATCACGCCATCCCGGATTGTAAGTGTTGGCATATGGATCATATCAGGGCTGATTTGGGCCTTGGTAGCCAATGGCGTTTGCACTTTCCCATCCACCATTCTCAATCAATTGAGGACACTTCTTAGATAAGTGGCTTTGAATGGAGTATACGCCACACACACTTGGGGAAATTCCTTGCATTTTGCATCCTTCCATAAACTGTGAAAACATAGAAGTAAGGTTAGTTATTTGAGATTGCAAATTAGAAACGAAACTTACCTCATTTACTTGCTGCCGTGGGAGGTCTCTCTGCCCAACTCCTTCATATTGTTGAGCATTTAGCGCTCGGTTAGCAAGCAAAGTCTTGGCTGCCACAGGTGTCTTACCAACCAATGCACCTCCCACTGAGGCATCTAACATTTGGCGTTCAATGGGAAGAAGTCCTTCATAAAAGTATTGAATGAGCAATTCTTCCTTCATTTGTTGTTGAGGACATGACGCAACAAGACCTTTACAACGTTCATAATACACAAGGAAGGATTCTCCTTGATTTTGCTGAATACCACTAATCCTTTTTGCGTAGAAGAATGACTTGAAAAGTTGGGAAAACTTCTCCAATAACGCCCGTTTCATGCTCTCCCAAGATGTGACAGTTCCGGGAGCTAATTCATATAACCAATCCTTGGCCTTTTCCATGAGAAAAAAGGGAAAAGCCTTCATTTTCAGAATGCTCCCATCAACATTCACAGGGGTCATGCTTGAACAAACAACCTCAAACTCCTTCAAATGTTTATTAGGATCTTTCATGGACAACCCATGAAACTTAGGAATATGGTGCAATAGGCTAGACTTTAATTCAAACTCGTCGGTCTTGTCTTGGGCCACCCTTGGATATTGAATGCACAGGGGCATGGCGTTGTCCAATCCCGAAGTGGAAAGTTCCTTGATTGTTCGGTTGTCCGCTGCCATGACTTGTGTTTCCTCAAAAACCCTTACCGTTGACTCTTCTTGCTCTTCTACTTCTTCTTCTTCAAGTACGGGGTCAGGGCTAGGTGGATTGGATTCTTGCTGATTCCTTTTTCTTCTTAAAGTTCTTACGCTTAGCCTCCTGCCTGCTTTTGTTTTTATACTATTTCCCGTCCTCCTTCGTTTGAGCTACTGCCAATTCTTTTTTAGATTGCTCGGGTGCCTTGTCTTCTTGTCGAGCCTCATCCCAAAGTGCATACTTATCTGCTAGAGCGAATGAGTCAGCCAGAGTTAAGTCTTATTTCATGATCAATTCTCTAAATAGCAGGTGATCCGCTGAAAGTCCTTTTTGAAAGGCTGCACTAGCTATCGAGTCGTTGCATCCTACTATCTTTGCCTTCCCTGTTTTGAACCTCTTCACATAGTCGCGGAAAAACTCCTTAGGGTTCTTCTTGACGTTGAATAAGTGGTCAGACTTTTTCTTGATTGAGCGATATGATGAATACCCTTTGGTGAAAACCAAAGAAAGCTCATCGAAACTCTAGATGGATTGTGGTGGTAGGGTGTGGAACCAATCATGCGCCTCGTCTTGTAAAGTGGTAGCGAATATCTTGCACATGAGAGTGTTGTTGTTCTGATAGAGGATCATTGCAATTCGGTAGTGTTTTAGGTGCCTCTCCGGGTTTCCATCTCTTTTGAAGGATGTGGAATGTGGCATGTTGAACTTGCGTGGAGGCTTTGTCTGCTCGATCTCATTTGTGAAAGGTGACCTGCTTATATTGGTCATGTCTTGTCGGAGCGTCTCGCCAGTGACTTCGTTACATTGGAAATCATGTAATCACTCAGTCATGAGCCTTTCTACTTCCTCTTGGATTTGCCTTTACTAGGGTAATGAAGCTCGCGGTTGTCCCTGGTCGTGGCCTATTGGTCCAAGCTGCTTTTCCATGTATTCGGCTCGTCTATGCCGCAGGTGCGGTGCATATGGTATGTTTCTAGCAAGCAAGCAAATTACTCGTAGGCTGTCAGTTAAACTTGAGCCAGATTGAGTGATTGTTTCTCTCCATCCGTCGTGCTGCCTACTCCAATGTAAGGTGGAAGATGCTCATTGCGGGTCTAACCGTGAATTAACATTTCGCCTAAAAGGTTGCTCATGTTGATTATCAAAATGTGGCCCCAACCATGAATGTATGCTCGTCTGGGGGCCTAACGAGAGTGCACGCTCCTTCACGTGCTAAAACGAGAGTATACACTATCTCGGGGGCCTAATCGGAAGTGTATAATGCCAGAATGCTTGATCATGATTGGTCGAGCGGCTACTTGCCGAGACGCTGCTTGAGAGGTTCATCGTCTGCCCTTGTCCTACTTTGGGACTCCTCGTTTAAGGCACGCTGCATCTTGGTGCCATACAAGGGCTAATTCACCAAGGTCCTCTAATGCACGAAGGCACTTGTCAACTCTATGACTTGTCGAGACAAGTGTTGTTCGCCATTTAGGTTGGAAGAGCTTGGAAGGTATACATCTCCTTCAGTAGTGGAAGTGTAATGGGGTGATGTTAAATCTATGGAGAAATGGGGTGAAAATACCCCCGGTTCAATTGTCGATCCAGAAATCAAAAGCCGGGATGGTTAAATTGGTCTTGGACCAATTTAGGGTGCTAGGTAGGCCACGAGAATAGGTTGGGCTACGTGTGTGGGTTGCCTCATGTGCGGTGCGCGTGGGTGCTGGGCTCGCACTAGCCTTGGGCCTATGAGTGTTGGGCTTGCTGCCATGGAGCTGGCCCACTCACCACTGCCACGGTGGTCACCATGGCTGCCATGGTGGTGGTGCTTTGTGGTGGCAAAATTGCTCCTCTTGCCGCCACATTGAGACTCGTGGATCGCTGTGGTGGGGCTACTTCTTATCCTCCACCATTTGATCTGGATCTTTGAACGTAGGAAGTTTCGTTCGTTATGGCTACTGAATTTCCCATCATTGTATTTTTTCCTTACCTCTATTCAAAGAATTAAAAATTCTGGGAATAAGAAAGTACAAAAATTTTACGAACAAATGAGAAATAAGAAACTTTGAATGCGAGAGTCGTCTTCAAGCGTGTGAATCAAGACTCTCAATGAAAACACCAATTTGTGGATGTAAATTTCGGCCGTCCTCTCTTTTGACGAAAATGCACTTGCAAAATAATAACATCTAAGATTAAGGCCAAAAGCCTCATGTGCCCACAATGAATTGGGGGGGCGAGGCTCTGGCTGAAAAATCTCCGATGCCAAAGTTGGAATTTATGAAAAGAATGTGTTTAGGAGTTTGTGGGTAGCAAATGGCTTAGGTTTTTAGTGGGATACTAGGGCTATTTATAAAGGAGTGGCCGACCATATATGGTGTAATTGGGTGAATAATTGCAAGATATTATGTGAAATAATATCTTGCAATTAACATGAATAAGGATTGGATGTGGAGTGATGCGAGTGATTTGAATAAATACCATTTTGATCACCTTTGACTCTTCCTTGATTGAGCCGTTATTGTTCGTTGCATGCGCGTTGGAATCCCGATGTGCCTTAAGGGTAATTTTGTCCTTTTCACACAAAAGTCCACGTATCACCTCCATAATTTTCTTGATTATTTTTTGCTCCACAATGTCTACTAAGAAGAACATATATTCATCGAACAAAGCCGAGGATCAAGGTTTGCTGATGTTGAGGCTGGTAATCGAGAAGCTAGTGCACAAGAGTCTCGATCTTAGCATCTAGAGGCCCTCTCGATCACCATCGTCGTCACAATGATTTCCACGAAGAATCGGAAGTGACAACAGTGGTGCCGGGAGACGTTAAGAAGGATACTTTGCAGTTTTTGTTGTCAAGGGGAATGAAGCAAAGAGTTATGGTTAAATTGGAGTCATTGAGTAACCCTGAATTGCAGTTCCTTGCAAGCCTGAGGAGTTGCGTAAGATTTTACAAAACTGTAGGAGGAAGAAGAGGAGTAGTAGAACATGTAATAATATTAATTTTACAGTTATACAAGGATACTAGCTAGCAACTCAAATGAACAAATTTTCATGTAATTTTTAATGTTCATGTAACTATTCATACATTTATCTTTCTTTTTGTGTTCTTTTGCACCGTGTGTGTTGGAGCAATATTAGAAAATATGAAAAATAACAATATAATTCCAATGATAATAATCATAAAGAAATTCACAACATCAATTATATATAAGATTAATATAAACAACTAGAGAGAAAGTTAGAAAAACTAACAAACTTGGAGATTGAGGCTTGCATAAATGCAATGCCCTAAAGATAGAATTTCATCCCTACTCATGTGCTTGTAGTTCGATAGGCGTCAATCTCTCAGGATTCAACAATCTATACTCCGAAGTCAAAACGCTTCAATCTTCAGACTCTAACGAACTTTATATATTCCGTACTCTCAAGACACGACTCAGAATTTGATACATGAAGCATGAGAGAAACAAAGTGGGGAAACCCTATTTCTCAAAAGTAGAAATTAACTCTAATTTTCTATATATAATACCAATGGTTTCATTGGTTTATATAGAATCCACCTTCTATTTATTAAAGAGATGTAACTTTTCATCTATAAGTATACATCACTTATCAAGTATCACCTAAACAACATAACCTTTCTAAGAAATTGGTTAACACTATTTTTCATTCAATTATTAAAATTATATATTACAATATTTCATATTATAATATATAATTTCCAACAGTGTGTAGAACAAGTTCTACACGGAAATAAGAAAATTCAACCAATCTTAAATGGTGATTTCTTCTGAGGCAAGTAGGGTGGGTTGACTAGGTTTTTTTATTTTTTTTTTATTTTTTTTTAAAAGAGGGTGACTTGGGAGATAGGGTTGGAAAATAAGTCAGGATTTATGGGTCACATTAAGAGTTTGATACTCCGTTGTAACTTGTAACAAACCAAACTTGTACTACCAGGTTATTGTTCAATTCTCAAATGCACAATGCGAGCGAGACAAACGCTCAGTGCGTAGCATTCGGATGCTCACTGGAAATTCAAACAATGATTCTACAGCACCCGAATTGTAGAATTTTTTTTTTATTATTTCAGTGCACATTTGTGCTTAAAAACGCACTGGAGCGTTTTATGCCGTGTTTGGCAAGGTATACCAACAAGTTTGGTCCCTTTCTTCTTCCTTTTCGTTTTATATTATTAATGACAACTGGAGCATGGGTGTTATAATAAACTTAATTAATTCATAATCATCTCAGCAATTATAGGATATATTATAGGGAAATTGACAAAAATGATCCATTTTCTTAATCTTGTGACCAAAATACGATTTTTGGAAATTGCATAGAACATGCACACGACATGCAATAGAAATAGGATTTTTCTATAACTTAAAATGACTAAATTGCCCTTCCATAAAAATAGGTTACCCAAAAATTTCAACCCTCATTTCTAATTTTATAGAGAAAGAAACAAAGAGAAGAAAGAGAGAGAGATGCCAAAGCGTAGCTGTGAAGCTCTACAGCATGTTCTTCAAGTTCCTCTTGAAGCACCGGAAACAAAGAGGGGAGAGAGAGAGAGAGAGAGAGAGAGAGAGATGCCAAGCGTAGCTTGATGTGATGAAAGTTAAGCACTCAAATTAAACCCTCTTGTTGTCAAATTGTAGTATAAATGCAAGTAGGGATCGTTCTAAACCGGGGATTATGAGGGCTTGCTAAACCTCTAAACTTACTCAAAAACATAAAAACAAAGTTAAAAACTTTGAATAGACTCAAGGGACTCAAAACAGATTCTAAAGACTCAAAACAACTTAAAAACATTCAAAACTGCCTAAAAACACAAACTGGGCAGATTTGACTCTAACACAACTTTGGACGAATTTAGTGTTTTGACTTAAATCAAAACACTCTAAAACACAAACAAAACAGATTTTAAACACTTTGGAACAAGAAAGTAAAATGGGGGTTTTGATTTGGATGAATTTGAAATAAACAAGCAAGTTATAAAACTAGGTAGATTATAAAATGAATTTGAGAAATAAAATGATGGAGGGATTAGTTAGAGGTCCGTTCTTCACACATGACACACTTGTACATGAATCGATTTCCAATTGCTTTTCAATAAACTATGATACTCAACACCCCAGATTAACCGTGATGCACAAATTAACCCTCAGATTTTCCTTTACTCATTGAATTGGATGAATGCATGCGACAACCCAAATCATTCTCTAAAAGTCCCCTATATGAATGCATAATAGAGATACAATCAGAGATCATTACGTTCAATGAAAATCATAAGTGTTGACGAGGCAATTATAACTATGAATGCATGATACAATTGCCAAGAATTCAATTAACGCGATTGTGATAGACAACCTTCACTACTCATGAATATAAACTTGTAACGATTAAGTGAAACTCATTTATATTCTAGCATCTAATTCATGCATGAAAATTAAGTATGCATCCTTAATAAACATACAAGAATCAGTTATGAATAAAATAGATAATTGAATTGCAATCACAACTTATCAAATCACAATTGGAAGAAATCAATTCAAATCTCAAGCATGTTCATGGCTTCAAACTTCCCCCTAACTAAATAGGGGTTTAGCCACTCATAATTGCAACAAAATTGAAAATAAAAAGTAGACATTGAAAGCAAGAACGGAGTACACCTAAAACGCTCCAAAGTTCCAAGCTTGAAACGTCAAGGACCTTTGTTTTCACCACCTTGTTGTAGCACAAGTGTCTAGGATGTGTATGGGTATATGGATGGAATGGATTTGCACGACTAAGAGATGAAAGTGTATGGATTGGTGAGATGTAGTATGGCTAGATGAATGGATGGAGGTCACGGTAAGGAAATTGTGTTTGTGAATGAAGTTGTGAGATGTGAAATGTAGTGTCTTTAGATGATGGCCTCCAAATTATGGTGAAGGGAGGATGTATTTATAGGTTAGGGAGGGGAGTGTATGGAGTTTTAATGAGTGGATGTAATGGGTGTAGTGGGTGAGCGTTGTGGTAATGAGTGGATGTAATGGGTGTAGTGGGTGGATGTTTGGTAATGAGTGGATGTAATGGGTGTAGTGGATGAATGTTTGGTAATTAGTGGATGTAATGGGTGTAGTGGATGAGTGTTTGGTAATGAGTAGTGTTTGGTAATGAGTGGATGTAATGGGTGTAGTGGGTGGATGTTTGGTAATGAGTGGATGTAATGGGTGTAGTGGGTTGTGGTAATGAGTGGATGTAATGGGTGTAGTGGATGGGTGTTTGGTAATGAGTGGATGTAATGGGTGTAGTGGGTGGATGTAATGGGTGTAGTGGATGAGTGTTTGGTAATGAGTGGATGTAATGGGTATAGTGGATGGATGTTTGGAGAATGTATGTGTTTGGTGAAATGAGTGGATGTAGTGGTAAGTGAATGTGTTGGGTGAAATGAGTGGATGTAGTGGTAGGTGAATGGATGTGTTGGGTGAAATGAGTGTGCTAAAATGGTTATTTATAGGGAGAGGATGATGCACAAACTTCAAATTTCGTCCATTCCTTTTGCTCCAAGCATATGCTATCCATTACATGCCCAAAAATGCTCCAAAATGCACTTCTTTGCCACATTAACCCTTTGGACCTACAAACACACGAAAATAGCTTAAAATACTAAAATAACTACGAACTAACAACATAAATGCCAAGAAACAAGCTAACTAAGTCGCATAAATATGCTCCTATCATAGCTGTTAAGCTCTACAGAGTGTTCTTCAAGTTTCTCTTAGAGCACCGTTTGCAGAACCAAATCCAAACCCAACTGGACAAGTTAAAACCCTTCACTTCTCTCTCGATTGGCCATGAATTTACACTAACAACCCAAAAATTCCAACCCTCATTTCTCGTTTTTCCAATCTCTCTGCGAATCTCCCAATTATTTGGGGCCGAACCCATTTGACCCTTTTGGTCAAATTGTGATTCTCCACTTCCATTTGAAGATCCCTGCAGGCAATTCATGAGGTTTCTGTGTGAAAGTGTATAGCTAGGTTCTATAATCACCTCCGCATCAGACTTTTTTGTGAGATCATACTGCAATTTGGACCACACACTCAAATATAGTTCATTTGATCCATAAACTAAATTCAAAGTCTAACAACCCAATATATTAAATTGTCTTAATTGTGGATGCAAATTCCATTCACCTACAAAACAAATAACATCATTAGCCTAATAGACAAATAACCAAGAAAAGGGGGAGGGTATCTGTCAAAGGGTTTTCGATGCTCAAGTGAAAAATTATTTAAAAGAAACTAGAACACAGAGAATTCTAAGTAGTAAGCGGTGATTACCAATCTCCTTGTTTGATTTGGTTATTTATAGGAGAGACTCCTTGCATGTGGCTGGGAGGTGGGGTTCTAGGCCATGTTAGGTGGACCGCTAACTTGTGCTAGCATGGTGCAAACCATTACGCATGTTGCTAGGGGAAGTCCTGGTGGTAGGCCTCTGGCAAGTAGATGCGCAAGAGTGCAGGATTCCCAAGGCACTACTACAATATTAGCTTTAGGTGTCGGATGATGGTGGTGTTTTAATAAGTCATTATGTCGGATAAAAGATCTCCAACACATCATTCAATTAGTGTTGGATAACAATGAAATCCTATCGGTTATATCCGCTAGTATTTTTTAATTTTTTTTTAAATAGTTTTAACATATTCTGGTGGTTTTTAGTTAATGGTAGCGGTTATAACCGACAGAAATTGACTATTTTATTATTTTAAAATGTTATATTGATTAAAAATAAATAAATAAATAAACACATGGTTTAAAATTTTTTTTTTCACTCATGGCCCTGTCGGATGTAACCGATAAGAACAAAGCAAATTTTGGGCAGCCGCCAGAATAATCTCTGAATGTTTTTTTTTTCACTCATGGTCCTGTTATCCAATCTCTGAATGTTTGTTTTTTGCAATTTTTTACGTATGCGATCTTGGAGTGTGTACAAACAAGTTTGAGGTTGGATTGTTGAAAAACGTTTCGTAAAATGCGTATTGCATCAAAACGGTAGATTAAACAAACACTTAGAGTTAATGTTATACTTCCCCATCACGTATAAAAGAAGATTTTGTGGTATCCACTAGTGTAAATATTTTAAATTGAAGATCGAATTCGTTCAATGCATTCTTATAGGGTCTAGGAGTGTAGCTGTAAAAAATCATCAAAATCAGAGCTAAAATAACCATTAAATTATGATTTTTCATTTATAATCGTCGAAAACTTCTGTTCTGTTACCTAATCTTTGAAATTTTTTTTTTGTGATTTTTTATGTATGCGATCTCGGAGTATGAACAAACAAGTTTGACGGTTAGATCAGTGAAATTTTTTTTGTAGAATGTGTATCGAGTCAAAACGGTAGATTAAATAAACACTTAAGAGTTAATGTTATACTTCCACTAATGTAAATATTTTAAAATGAAGATCAAATTGATTCATTACATTCTTATAAGGTCGAGGAGTATAGCTGTAAAAAATCATTAAAATCGGAGTTAAAATAACCATTAAATTGTGATTTTTCGTTTATAACCGTCGGAAACTTTTGTTCTGTTACATAATCTCTTAATGTTTGTTTTTTACAATTTTTTACGTATGTAATCTCGAAGTGTGTATAAATAAGTTTGACGGTTGGATCGTTGAAAAAAGTTTCATAGAATGCATATCCCATCAAAACGGTAGATTAAACAAACACTTAGAGTTAATATTATACTTCCATTAAGTATAACATAACATTTTGTGGTATCCACTAGTGTAAATATTTTAAATTGAAGATCGAATTTGTTCATTACATTCTTATAGGGTCGAGGAGTGTAGTTGTAGCTGTAAAAAAATCATCAAAACTGGAGCTAAAATAACCGTTAAATTGTGATTTTTCGTTTAAAACCATCGAACTTTTTTGTTCCGTTACCTAATCTCTGAATGTTTTTTTTTTGTGATTTTTTACGTATGCGATCTTGTAGTATCTACAAACATGTTTGACGGTTAGATCATGGAAACTAGTTTTGTAGAATGCATATCTCCGTTAAATTTGCCAAAAATTTGAAGTGGGAAAAGTAATTTGTGCTAAATTTTTATTTATGTTTTTCAAGTATTGATTAGACAATATTTAGTTTGTGTGATGACATTTTCATTATACAATTATCTTTTTGTTTCTTTATCGCATATTTTACATGAGTTATTATCTATTAAACCAAACAATTATTTATTTAATTTTTAAAACGTATTCTATTTAAATACATATGATTTATTTATTTATTAAACCAAACAATTATTATTTTATTTTTTTAAATCGTAACAAAATTTTTTTTTGGGGTGGGGGGGAATTTAAAATTTTGGGAGGATTTTTGCCGCATTTTTTTTGTCGGTTATAACCGACAATAATGAAATTTTTTTGTCGGTTTTTATTTAAAAAAAAAATGTTTCTGTCGATTTTAACCGACAGTAATGAAAATTTTCCAAAATAAAACCCCTCCATCTCTTTCTTGGTGCCTTCTCCCTTCCCTCTTTTCTCCACTCCTCATTTCCTACCCTCTCCTTTTTATATTTTTTTGTTGAGCATTCTCTCTTCTCCTTTTAATTTACAAAAATGAGAAAAAACAAAAGAGAAAAACCAGAACAATGCCGGCACAGAAGCACACCCACGAGGCCATGGCAGATGATCCTCCGCATAACTACCGAGAAAACAGCCACAAAACACCCCAAGACGAAGAGGGTACGTCTTATTTCTTCCAACTCCAGATTCATCCAACCCACCGCATACAAACACCGTACACGCATGTTTCTTTGATTTTTGCTTGCTCTGATTCTCTGTGTCGTTGCTTCATCTGTTTTTTCTCCTCCCTTCTGCTCCTCAAAGTCTGATCCAAGCCTGTTACAGAGCACCGAAGAGAAAGACGAGTGAGCCTCTCTTTTTTCTTCATTACTTTTCTCGTTCCTCTATTTATGGTGGTCGTTTCCGTTGATTGTGTAAGTGTTTGATGTTTGAATGCTGTGTTTGATTTGGGATCTCCATGCTTTTCTTCATTCTTCTATTTATTATGGAAGATGTGGGTTTTCTCTTTTGTTTTTTCTGGGATGGATGGAGCTGGGTTTTGGATCTTTTGAATTCGAGCTTCAAATTCCATCATGCATGGGGGGTTCAAGCATGTTGCCCAATCTGGTTTGCTCATTAGCTGTAGATTTTGATCTGAACTTTCGCTTTGCTTCATGTCTATTGTTTCGATGATTGTTGGGTTATTTCGAGCAGAAGGGGAGAAGAATGCTCAATGAGAAGGAGAAGGGAGAATGCTCTCATGTCCTTTTTATATTTTTCATTATTATTAATATATTTGTTGTCGGTTTTAACCGACAGAGAATGCTCTTACTTATTCATTATTAATATATTTTATGTCGGTTATCGTCGACACAAGTTCTGTCGGTTTTATATATTTTCTGTCCGTTTTATATATTTTCCGTCGGTTGTATCCGACAGAGAATGCTCTTATTTATTCATTATTAATATATTTTATGTCGGTTATATCCGACACAATGTCTGTCGGTTTTAGAGTATTTTCTGTCAGAAAATTCATTTCCTGACGCTAGCAATTCTGTCGCTTATTATATTCGCTACTGCATTCATTTTCTGTCAAATTTTGCTTAATATCCGACAGTAATATATGTTTCTCGTCGGTTATCATAGCGACACTCATAAATTGTTTCATAGTAGTGAGCGATACTCTGAATAGTCAACTCCTGCCTCCTTGAGCTGAGAAGGAATGGTGGCAAGAGTGAAATATCAGGGACCCAAAAGAAGCCTTGATAGGGTAGACAAATGCTTAGGCCTTTAAGATCCAGTGTGGTCAGTTTACGACGTCATGGATAAATCCGTCATATTGAGCTAAAAGTTCACGTGTCGTTCTTTTATTTAATGTGGTTAATTTGTCTCCACATTATTACCACTCCAAAAAAATCATACATCTTGCATTTCTTGTATATAAATTTTCCGTTACTATGTAATTTAGAGTGCACTATGATCTCATTAGAGTATCAGTAGCGCGATCCAACATATAAACGTAAAGCTTTACGTTGCCGACGCAGAATATGCACATTGCCAATGTAACATTTATCTTAAACGGAAATTATCTCCCAGACACTGTTTTTCATGAATAAACAGCTGAAATTTATCCAAACAAGGAGAGCATCACTCATATCTTTATCTACCCGTTTTAGGCAGCTAGCATCCGCATTAACGTCGTTTATTGCTCATCCAAACTAATGCCCTTTGTTTTCTGATGCACCCAATAATTGGAATACATGTAGTCACTCGGTTTTAACTTTTTAGTTTCGGGATGCCATTACCAGTCTCATCACTCGATCTTTCATTTTATTTTCTCAGTTCTATTTTTTATTGTACAACGTTGATTAGTGATTGGAAATGTAGAAAACTTTAGACCACGTTCAATTTCAGTTTTGCATAAGCTCAAATCTTAGTGGATGAGGGTGTTGAATTTCTTCTGTACGCCCCTAGTTTGAAACTCACATCTCCCCTAAATATATTAAAACAGTTTCGAATCCTCCCCGCTCCCCTTAAAAATTTAACCACTTTAGAAATAGTTTACCAGTCTGGTTAACGTTGCGAAAATTTCCATTTTGTAGGAGATAAACATGATTCATCTAATTACGAAATAACCGATAGATTGCTAAACGATTTTGGATTGAGTTAATTATTACATAAATAATTTTTAAGTGACTAAAAGATAAATGATTCGGATCATTTTGTATTATGCACAATCAAAACAAAAGACAAAAATATTAAATAATAAGGTTGCCAACATTTTTTTGGTTTAGCAGTTGCATTAATAAACTCAGTTGAATCTAGAATGTGACATCTTTTCATTCTCAAAAAGAAAAGAATATTACGTTTTATTTATAGGCATATATTATCCTAGCCACGTTCATCTCAAGTTATATTCTAACAACTAGGTTAATTAAGGACCGGAACAAAATAATTCTATTATTCAAATAAATATATAAACATATTAATTGGACGACGGTTGACATCTATGCGCATGCAGCGGCACTACTGCTTAATTTTAAGCAAAATATAAATTTACTCTCTATTCTTTTTAATTTGTATACAGTTTTTAAAATTTGTGATCAACGTCTGTCAATTTTCATTTATGTTTTTGGAAGAAGAATAATATTATATTTATTGAAGAAAGAGCATTACAAATGTATATTCATGAAACTATCACGGATGGTCAAGTTATAGTGGATAAATTTCATACTCGTATTTCACATGGTACGTCTTGGGTTTGCTTTTGGCGCTATGTGAATCACATTATGAAGGCCAGAAAAAAGCTGAAATGCCTCTGTAAATCTTTCTGACTCTTACAAGATTAAATTGTTGTGGCAGAGCCACCATCTGATTCATTTTCCTTTTAAAAGAAAATTTAAACATGAATATAAAAGCATGACTAGTGACAAAGCGATTTGAACACCTCCACTAATTTTAAGTTGAATGGAAATAAATTTATCATCGCCAAACATAATATAAACACATGTTTTTAGTGGTGTGGCAATCCCTACATGATTATCGAGCACGTTTAAGAGCTCGTTTGGATGTGCTTTTAAAATAACTAAAAGCGTTTTTGATGAAAATGTTTTTGGAACCACTCCTTGGTAAAAATGCAAGAAAATCATGGAAAAACACTTAAAGTGCTTCCTGGAAGAAGCACATAACTAATGCTTCTTGCAGAAAGCACTTAAAGTGCTTTTGTAACCCAAAAATATTTTCTCTAAAAGCGCTTTCAGTCATTTTAAAAGCATATCCAAACGAGCCCTAATTCATTTTGTTCTGGTTATTCGTCATGCAATTGGTCGATTTCGTGTCAATTTTATGTCAATTTTGTGCTGATTTCATGCGATGTTCAAACTTAAAATTCCTAACAAGAACACAACATACGTGTCAATTTCACGTCATTCCTAAAGTTGTCACTGTACATAGATCTTACCGTTAGATCAAAAACCCTTCCTCATAAGGACACGTGGAAGCGACCCAGCCAACGTTTGCATTAACTGACATGTCATCTATCCACACTGAAACAAAAACTTCCTCCCTTTCCAATCCAAGTTTCCTTCACAAAGGAAGAGGATCCGGTCTGGATCTCTCACATCAAAGGCCTAGGATCAAATGATTTGGGCCGTTGAAATTTGTTCAAACAACTACAAACATGGGGCCCTCTAAAAGTTATAATAATTGTAGTCGTTGGATCAAATTTCAACGACCCGGATCACTTGATCCTAGGCCTTTGATGGGAGAGATCCAGATCGGATCCTCTCCCCTCCACAAAACCCACTTAAATCCTATTGAAAGTCAAGTGTGGGTAATTAGGGTTATTGGTTAGGGTGTAGTTGTCCTTTTTACCTAATTGTATCTTGTTGTATCTTGTAAAGGTCTTTTCATATCTTTCCATACTTGTAGGGTGGCTGCTAGCTTTCTTTTTTCCTTATTTTCTGCTCCTTGTTTTATGGAGTTGCCGTGTAAGCATCAACCAAGGGTGATCAGTGTGTTGATCACGCCTTCTCCTATATAGCTTGTCTCCTTGGGTTGTTGTTTTCTTATGAATCATAATATAAAAACAGTCACTTAAAAGTCAACATGGTATCAAAGGAGTAGAAATAACCTGTCTCTGTGATACTCCCTGCTCTATTCTTCAACCATTCAAAAATGGCTAACAAAAATCCTAACCCGGAGTCTGAGGCTGAAAGTTCACTTGGAGCCTCTCATCAAAATCAATTTGATATCGATGTAAATCCAAATCAAAGGTTGAGTTCTGTGCTCTTAAATGAGTTCAACTACTTACTATGGTCAAGGGCAATTTCACTTGCCTTAGGAGGGAGATCAAAGCTAGGGTTCATAAATTGAAGTGTTAAAGCTCCTAATGTTTCCTCTCCCACGTATGAGTATTGGCTCAGCAAAGATCAGTTGGTCATGTCCTGGCTTCTCAACTCTATGGAGCGAAAGCTAGCTAAAATATTCAGCTATTCTGAGTCATCCTTCTAGCTATGGAAATTCATACAAGAGATTTATGGAAATCAGAACAATGCAGCCCATGTGTTCCAGCTAAAAAGGGATATCACAAGCATGCAATAATATGGGAAACCATTTGTTCAACTCCTTGGAAGTCTGAAAAGTATGTGGAACAAGTTGGAGGTATATCGTCCACACACAATTGATGCAACCATGCTTCTCAAAAGAGCCGAAAAGGACAAAAATTTTCAGCTCCTATCCAGTATGGGGTCAGAATATGAGCACCTTTGTAGCTATCCTTATGAATCCAAAACTTCCCACATTTACCAGTGTCTACATAACAATTCAAATGGAAGAGGTGAGAAAAAGGGTTATGAATGCTGGTACCACGACGACTGCCTCGAAAACTAGGGCATACTTTTCCAGTGATAAGAAGTACAAGGGAAGAAATCCCCATCTCAAATGCCAACAGACATGTGAATGATCGTTGTTGGATTCTTCATCCTCTTCAACTAGTGGCTCAGAGGCTCTTATAAACTTTACTTCCAATCCCTCATAAATGAGTTTGCTGTGTATTTCCAATCCCTCAAAAGCTATTACCTTTGGACATGGCAATTCAACTGCTTTACTGGGAAAATTTGCATGTTTTCTGGCTGACTCAAAGAACCTCACTCAGGACAACATGCAAGGTATCTTAACTGCTCTCAAAACTGCTCTAAACATAAATCAATTGCATGATTTATAGGTTATAGATTCTGATGCCATAGACCACATGACAAACTAATTTTCCAAGCTTTATGATTTTTAAAAACTCCACACACCTTCACATGTGTCAGTTGCTAAGGTAAGGGAGCTAAAGTGTTAGGAATGGGGAAATTACACTTAGTTTCTGATAAGATAGAGTCCAAGGTCTTGTATGTTCCTTCATTCCCTTTCCAGCTTCTCTCTGTTGGAAAAATCACACATGCCTTGAACTGCTCAGTTACTTTCTTCCCTTACAATATCGTTTTTCAGGATTGTGTCACCAAAAAGAAGATTGGTGAGGGTTTCTTCTTAGATGGCCTCTATTACCTATCCAATGAGTCTTCATTTCTCAAGGGATTTCAAGTCAAGTCTAACGTAGTTCACGACCAACACTTGTGACATCAAAGATTAGCTCATCCATTCAAGCCCATTTTGTCAAGATTGTTTCCAAATTTTTGTAAAGAAGTGACTCAGTGTGATACTTGTCACTTGTCTAAATCCACTTGGTTACCTTTTGGTTCATCGGCTAATAGGACCAAACAAGTGTTTGAACTTGTTCATTCAGATGTTTGGGGACCATTTTTTGAATCTTTTGATTGGTATAGGTATTTTGTAACTTTTATAGATGACTTCTCAAGAGTTACTTGGTTATACCTTTTGAAATCTAAGAATGAAGTTGTAGAAGTATTCAAAGATTTTCTTAATCTTGTTAAAAATCATTTCACTTCCCAAATTCAAACATTGAGGTCTAATAATTGTTTGGAATATATGTCACACATCATGAAACAATATTTGAGCAGTCATGGAATTTTGCATCAAACCAGTTGTGTTGGTACTCCACAACAAAACGGCATAGCCAAGAGAAAAAATTGTGATCTACTTGAAAAAACAAGAGCATGAATGTTGCACATGAAAGTTCCAAAAAGATTTTGGTCCCAATGAGTTATGACTGCTACATATATCATAAATCGATTACCAAGTCGAGTCTTAGAATTTAAATCTCCATGGAAGTGCTAAAAGGCAGGGATGTTAATTTGTCACACCTTAAAGTCTTTGGGTGCACATGCTATGCACATATTCAATCACAGCATAGGGATAAACTAGACCCTAGAGATAACAAATGCATTTTTCTTAGCTATTCATCTACTCAAAAAGGTTACAAGTGCTATAGTCCTGAGTTAAAGAGAGTTATATTATCAAAGGATGTACAATTTGATGAAACTAACTCTTTGTACAACAAGTTGTTTGATAATTAGTCATAATGGGAGTTATTTCTTGAGCTCTTGCCAAGGGCTGAGGAACTATCTTCTGAGATACAACCACTTAGTGTATCTTCTTCTGCTGATGAAACTCATGTCAATGATCACAACACTGAATATCAAATACACAATGAAGAATCCCATAATGTGGAGCCAAAAACATCGACTTAAGAGACACAACAGGTCCAAGGCAAACGTAATTCGATGCGTGCTAGACATCCCCCTACAAAGCTCCAAGGCTATGTGACTTATTCAGCCAGGCATCCAATCAGTGGTTTCATGTCATACCAGAATGTATCACCATCTTATGCTGCCTATTTGAATAACATCACAAGCCACTATGTGCCTCAAAACTTTCAAGAAGCAAGTTGTCAAGAAGTGCGGAAAAATGCCATGAATGAAGAGCTTCAAGCTCTTTCCAACCACAACACTTAGAGTGTAGTTCGACTTCCACAAGGAAAAAGGGCAGTTGGTAGTAAATGGATATACAAGATCAAATTTCACTCAAATGATCCATTGAAAGACACAAAGCTAGGTTGGTGGCTAGAAGATTCACTCAAACCTATGTCGTGGACTACAAGGAAACATTCGCACCCGTTGCAAAGATGAACACTGTAAAGGTTTTGTTGTCTGTTGTTGTCAATAAAGGATGGTCTCTATACCAAATGGATGTGAAGAATGCATTCTTACATGGTTACCTTGAAGAGGAGGTTTGACACACCCCGACCCAGGATATCCACTAGGACTCCGAATCAATCTATGCTGGCCGACACCTGGAATGTGACGAACCCATAAAGTGTGATAATATATAAAATGTGAATAATTTAAAACCTAAAGGTCCCTAACTACATGAGTGAGCTGTGAGCGGATCTGGACCTATTTCACGCATGATACTGAACATAGGTATAATGCAGTAAGGTGAGATAATGATCATACCATCACAAGAAAATATCTGTACCAAAATGTGCAACGAATCCTCGTCGATACAAAACTCTGCTGCTAGAACCTTGAGGGGTACAAATATGGAAAATGTGAGTGTGTGAAACCAAACTTTTCAAACCAATTCTAACTACCAAAGGCAATAGCCCCTCACCGTAATACCTGTATAATTTCTCGAAAATAATAGGCATAACTATAAATCAATACCATAACCAAAATAATAGTCTCACAATTATACCGTGTCAAATATCTCAATAAGGATAAGTACTCAGGTGAAATAAATCAATATGAAATGGCATATTAGCCGGATCCACCTATAGTGGCATGTACGGCTGAATTAACAGCTTATCAACATACTAGTTGGAGTCACCTCACGTGACCTGTACGACTTATCCATTTCTCATCACATATGCTAGCTCATCACATATTTCATCATATATGCTAGCTCATCACATATTTTATCATATATGCTAGCTCATCGCATATCTCATCATATATGCTAGCTCATAAGTCGAAGTCACCTCTAGTGACCTGTACGACTTATCCATAACTCAATAAGTATACCTGCACACGAGTTGGAACCACCTAAAGTGGCATGCACGACAAGACTAGGTGTAAATGAATACGCTCAAGTGCTACGATCACATGAAGACTGTGCAAATAATCGTGGGTCACCTACGAGTCGGAACCACCTATAGTGGTCTGTACGATAGAACTGTGCACCAACCTTGGATCCAAGGTGAGCGCAAGGTGTGGGAGGTGAACATCACGTGAATGACTGTGCCCTGGCCACGGGGGGGGAGCACTAACACCGAGGTGCAGGTTTATGAGATCTAAATGCATCTCATGTGACATATACAATTCATAGGCAACTTATACGACAATGTCGGAGTTGCCTAAAACATATTGTGATTATGCCATAACTCAATCATTTCAACTAATACTATAACTCACATGAACTTACCTGTGTGTTCCGTGTTCATCTTCGTACTTCAAGCATTCATAATAATTTTGTGCAAGTAGTATACACATGGATATGCCATAATACAAATCCAAAACTCAACCATATCATAGTATTTTTCCAATATATATAATGTGGCGTAAAAATGCATGAACTATAACGCCCTACTCCTGACTTATTTATTTTTGGAAATAGTTATCGGTGATAAGGTCATCTAAACCCTAATGTAATTAACCATCATTACTTATGTTTCCTTACTTCAATTCCTTGATTCCTCACATATTGATTTATGACCAACATTTAACCACCAACTTGCAAGGTTAGATCTCACATTTTCTACTAATATCCTTTGCATTGTTTAATTCCCCAAACAAGGCTATTGTCTCAATTATTTAGTCCCATTTATTATATGGCTGCATCTAACGTCTCGTTAGACTTCCTACGTACCCTAAACAGGGATTAAGCCTTTCGTAGTTCACATTAGTCTTCCAAAGCATTCATAGAAATTATATGAATATTTAATTTATAAATGTTTATGGAGATGTCAAGCTTATATATATATATATATATGATAGAAGGGCAAAGACCTACTCACCTTAGGTCTGTGCTACGACTACCTCGCACGAATATGGAGGCATCATGAACTATCGTCACCTGTGACCAATTATCAAATCACATCTCAAAGTGCTTACCGATAGAATACATAATTTACATAAAATATATCCTTAAGGACCTTCTAGAATAATTTGAGACCCATTTACCAAAAGTCAACCGTCGATCTTGATCGACGGTTGGGTCTACAACCCTGTAAACTCAATCTGAAAGATCTGCATCTCAATTTTCCAATCTGTAACTTCTCATGATATACAATATGCTTCTAGAATAACATAGTTCAATTTCATTATGATCAAATGGTTGGATCTCCGCCAATTTCCAAAACTGATTAGCAGTTAAAGTTTTATTTTATGAACTTACAAATCCAATTCGGGAAGATCTGCACGTTGGATTCCCAATCTGTAAGTTCCTACATTCTTCAAATATTACTTACTACAAAGTAACAAAGTTTGGTGACGATCCAACGGTCGGATAGTTGATTCACCGGAATACCTAATAACGTATCATAGAGAATTTAGGTTCCAACGGTCAACCTACGTCATTCAAATATCAAAACTGAATTCAAGAAATTTAACATAGCATAAAATAGTATTGGTGGCCCATTGACCACATGCTGCCGCACGCGTCACCGTGGGTGGCGGTCGGCCACCCCGACTCGCCGAAAAATTCAACTATTTTTAAAAATTACCAAATTTTGTAGAAATGACGATCTCAGTGAGTGGAGTAACTTTCATACCTATGACCAAGGCAAATTTGGCCGGGAAAAGCCCCAATCCCACAAAAATCCGCCGGAAACCCTATAAAGGGTGTGCTTCGATTCTTTCTCCTCGACGTTCCACCGCCCCTAAAAACTATTAGGCTTTGATCAAGAGTTCAAGGGGAGTTTGTTGGTAGTGATAATTGAATGAAATTGTTTCAGGTTTGGTGGATCTAAGCCAAGGATCCTCACGGCACCCATGGTTCCGTCATGATGGTTTCCTCCAATTAAAACCAAATTCATTATGATCTTAGGTGGAAAAGAAAGATGAAGGGTAGTGGTATGTTTTCCAGGTGATGACCCATGGCGATTTGCCAAAAACATCGCTTGCAAGGAGTCAAAAAAATGTGGAGGAACCGGATTGGGCACGGGTCAAGGAAGAGACTCGAATCTCCCCTCCTTCGCACCTTCCCTCATTTCCTTCCTTTTCCTTTCTTTCTCTCCTGCGATTGGGCTGCGATTGGGCAGCAGCCCATCTGCCTTCCCTCTCCCTTTCCCCCTTCTTCCTTCTCTTCCTCTTTTTTCAACTTTTTCAAATCACTAATTGATAAATAAAATATATATATATATATATATATATATATATATTCAAAAAATATATAAATAGTGACCAACCAAAAGTACTTCTCAAGTTTATAGTTCCATAATGTCGAGTACTTCAAGAAAACGCTAATGGATTAATTCATACACCTCTCTATACGTTGGTCAACGGAAGTCAAGACCCTTGCCTCTAAGGGCATTTTCGTAAAATCATACTTTTAAATTTTGTAAAAACATAAGATTAGGGACGGGTTGTCACAAGGTTTACATGAAGTTACCACAGGGACATCCTCAGAGCAATGAACCTGGCTTGGTTTGTAGGTTGCACAAATTTGTTTATAGATTAAAGCAATCCCCAAGAGCCTGGTATGCCAAGCTTAGTTCAGTTCTTGAAGGAGCTGGATTTCAAAGAAGCAATGCAGACTCGTCCATGTTTATTCGAACAAGAGTTGTTGGAAAACTTGTGGTGTTGATTTATGTTGATGATTTAATCATCACTGGAGACAATGCTGATGAAATTACAAACCTCAAAATCTCACTGTAACAAAAGTTTTCCATCAAAGATTTTGGAGTGCTGAAATATTTCCTTGGAATAGAAATGGCCTCATCAAATAAAAAGCTATTTCTCAACCAAAGGAAATATATTCTCGATCTTTTCCAGGAATCAAACATAAGGGATGACAAGCTAGTTCAAACTCCTCTTGACAGCAAGCTTAAGCTTAGCTTGGAAGGCAAACCAATGCCCAATATTGGTTACTATCAACTGCTTGTTGGTAAGTTAATTTATTTAACTATCACAAGACCAAATATTACATTTGCAGTGAGTCTAGCTAGCCAATTCATGCACTCACCTACCGTGGAACACTTCAATCTTGTCAAGAGAATCCTTCGTTATCTCAAAGGATCGATTAGAAGAGGAATTATCATGAAGAAAAATGATAATACTCAAGTTATTGGTTATTGCGACACTTATGGATACAAATTTCCGCCTTCTTGTTCTTGGACGAAAATGCACCTGCAAAACAATTAACACCTTAGGTCAAGGCCAAGAACCTCATACACCCATGATGAATTTGGGAGGGGGGAGGCTTTGGTCGAAGAACCTCTGATGCCAAAGTTAGAATTCGAGGGAAAAGTGTTTAGAGAAATTTGGAGAATTTTGCAAGAGAATTGGACTTAGGTTTTTGGAGAAATTAGGGTGTTTGTATAGGGGTGTGGCCAGTCTTTTTTGGAGAAAAGGTGTCTGGCCACTCATGGTGGTTTTTGGCTCTAATTGCAAGATATTATGCCAAAATAATATCTTGCAATCAATTAGAAAATTAATCAATTAATTTAGGTAATCAATCCTAATTTGAAAGACTTATTGAGGGTTACCTTGTGAGGAGGATTTGATGAAGATTAATGAAATAGGATTTGAATAAATACCTATTTAATCACCTTTAACCTTGATTGAGCCGTTATTGTTCGCTGTTTGCGCATAGGAGGCCCAGTATGCCTCAAGGGTAATTTTGTCCAAGTGTTGTTCCCCATTTGGGTTGGAAGAGTTTGGAAGGAATGCATCTCCTTAAGGAGTGGAAGTGTGGTAGACTCCAAGAGTGAGATTTGAGTTGGGGAATGTCAAATCTGCGAATAAATGGGGTTAAAGTACCCCCGGTTCAATCGTCGGCCTAGAAATTTAGAGCCTGGACGGTTGAACCAGTCTTTGACCGGTTTGGGTTGCCTGGGACACCACGGAAGTGGGCTGCATCGCACGCAAGTGTTGGGCTTGGGCTCAGCTCGGAAGATCCTGAGCTCGGGACCATGAAGCTTGGATAGACGTGGGGCGCTGGGTTGGTGCGGCTTAGGCCTGCGGGCCTTGGGCCGTGTATTGTACTCTAAATTAGGCTACTGGAGCATGGCCTGGGCTGCCCTTGGCACCTAGGTTGCTGCTCCCCGTGAGGTGTAAGCCTTCCAAAGATGGCCATGGTGTTTGTTGTCGTGGTGGCTGCTACGGTGGCGTCCAGCTGTGGTGGTGCCACTTCACTTGTCGTCGACTTTAACCTCGTGGATCGTCGTGGTCTCATTTCATGAACGTTGGAATTTCTGTTCATCGAGATTTTTGAATCTCTTGTCATTGTACTGCTCTTTTACATTTTAGGTAATAATTTTATAAATAAAAATTCAAAGAGTAAGAACGTACAAAAAATCTACAAATGAACAAGAAAACAAAAAACCTTGAATACGGGAGCCTTCTATAAACGTGTGACTCAAGCTCTCAATGAAAGCACCAATTTGTGGATGCAAATTTCTGCCTTCTTCTTCTTCTTGGATGAAAATGCACCTACAAAACAATTAACAGCTTAGGTTAAGGCCAATAGCCTCATGTGCCCACGATGAATTGGGGGGGGGACTTTGGCCGAAGAACCTCCGATGTCAAAGTTAGAATTTGAGGGAAAAGTGTTTAGAGAAATTTGGAGAATTTTGCAAGAGAATTGGACTTAGGTTTTTGGAGAAATGAGGGTGTTTATATAGGGGTGTGGCCAGCCTTTTTCGGAGAAAAGGGGTCCGGCCACTTATGGTGGTTTTTGGCTTTAATTGCAAGATATTATGCCAAAATAATATCTTGCAATCAATTAGGGAATTAATTAGAAAATTAATCATTTAATTAGGAAATCAATCAATTAATTTAGGTAATCAATCCTGATTTGAAAGAATTATTGAGGGTTACCTTGTGGGGAGGATTTAATGAGGATTGATGAAATAGGTTTTGAATAAATACCGATTTAATCACCTATGACCTTGATTGAGCCGTTATTGTTCACTGCTTGCACGTGGGAGAACCAGTGTGCCTCAAGGGTAATTTTGCCTTTTTCATCCAAGAATCTACATGTTGCCTCCATATTTTTCTTGATTATTTTTTGCTCTACAACGCTGACTGGGCAAGAAACAAAATAGATCGAAAGTCTACCACAAGCTATTGCATGTTTGTTGGAGGCAACCTTGTAACATGGAAGAGTAAGAAACAAAGTGTCATTGCAAGATCTAGTGTTGAAGATGAGTATAGATCTATGGCATCCACCACATGTGAATTAATATGGCTTAAAGTCTTTTGAGTGATTTAGGGTTCCATACAAGGCAACCCATGTCAATGTAATGTGATAATCAAGCTGCAATGCACATAGCATTGAATCCAGTATTAAAGAAAAGATAAACATATTGAGGTTGATTGCCACTACATCCGTGCTCAAGTGTAAACTCAAGTGATTCAAACTCTCTACACAATGAGTGTTGATCAGTTGGCTGATATTTTCACCAAACCATTACCCACAAATCAATTTCAACACCTCATATCCAAGCTCGGTTCCATCAACCTTCTGGACCTAGCTTGAGGGGAAGTATTGAAGGTCAAGTGTGGGTAATTAGGGTTATTGGTTAGGGTGTAGTTATCATTTTAACCTAATTGTATCTTGTTGTATCTTGTAAAGATCTTTTCATATCTTTCCATACTTGTAGGGTGGCTACTAGCTTTCTTTTTTCCTTCTTTTCTGCTCATTGTTTTATGGAGCTACTATGTAAGCATCAATCAAGGGTGATCAGTGTGTTGATCACGCCTTCTCCTATATAGCTTGTCTCCTTAGGTTGTTGTTTTCTTGTAAATCATAATACAAAAACAATGACATAAAAGTTAACAAATCCCTATCCTCCATAGAAATCGACATCACTCATCAAAAAACGAAATCTATCTAGAAGCTTGAGCTCTGCTAATTAACCCTAATAATGTCTATGGAGAAAAACTACGGATCGAATAAAGACGAGGATGGAGGTTTGCTGATGCTGAGGCTGCTCATTGGGAAGCTAGTCCACTAGGTCTCTCAATCTTGGCATCAAGAGGCGCTCATGATCACCACCATCATCACAATAATTTTGACGAAGAATTGAGAGCTACGATGGTGGTGCCGGAAGACGTTAAATGACACTTTGCAGTTTTTGCTGTCAATGGAATTGAAGCAGAGAGGTTTGTGGTTAAATTGGAGTCGTAGAGTAACCCTGAAGTTTTTAGGTTATTGGAAGAGGCCAAGGAAGAGTATGGATTTGATCAGAAGGGTGCTCTTGCAGTTCTTTGCAGGCCTCGAGAATTGTAGAAAATTCTACAAAGCTACAGGAGTAAAAAGAATAATAGAACTACATCTAATAATATTAAGGATAAATTACATAATAGTCCCTCATGTTTGAGGTCTATAACAACCCTATACAACATCTTTAAAACATTTCACTTTTATACCTCATGTACTATTTTATTTCAAAATAATACATCCGTTAGATTTTCCATCCATTATTCCATTAAGAGCTAGTGTGGCTAACACATTTATGCCACGTGGCTACCACATTTGTGCCACGTGGCAAAAAAATAATTTTTTATGAATTTAAAAATAACTCTTCACCTCCCCCCGACGACCTCCTCTCCTCCACTCTCTTCACCTGCCCTTCCACCCCACCCCCACCTCCCTCGCAACACCCCCTCACCCCACCTCCCTCCTAGTTTTCTTCCACAACCGAAACTCTCTGGGTCAGCCTCGGCTGGGTGGCTCGTAGATCCAAAGACCCGTCCCAAGAATCCCAAGACTTGTCCATTAACATCCGACTGGGTCTCTCGCAGCTTCTCCGCCACGAAACCCTTGTTCTTAACCTTCTTCATCTTCTGCTTCCGCCGTCATTCCCTCACCTTCCTGCTCAAAATCGATGTCGTCCCCCAAAATGTCCCTGCAATGTCCTTCAAATCCCTACCCACACCCTTCTTCTTCTCCCATTCCAGATCTATCAACTCATTCATCATCGTGAACTCCGCATCTGCATATGCATCCAAATCCAAAACATTACCTTCATCTCCACCTTCGTTCTTCTCTTCATCTCTCACTTCGACATCAAACTTTCTCCGCACTCTTTTACGGTCTTCGTCGATGTTGAAGAGCTCAGACCCGGAATGGTTGCAACTTTTGGTTAAAAGACATGATGCTTACTCAAATTGTATGAGTATAATTAAAAGATGTAACTAGTCAATATTTATTTTCTAAAAATTCTAAATAGAAGACATGTCTTTTGGGTCAACACTATTAGGAAGGGTTGTATAGGGTTTAATGCCTATAAATACCTACTGTGGCATAATGTTTCACACACAATTTTCAAAAATTTGTTTCTACATTCCTTGCTCTCTTTTCTCTCCATCACATTCATACAATTTCTTTCTATTTATTTCTAAGGGAATACAATTCGGTTTTGTTAATCGAATTTTCCATATTTTGTTGTATCCTAGAAGTGATTTGCCAAGAACCCCTTAGCAAACTCATTCGAGTGGGGGCAAATAACACTTTAAGGAAATGATTCAAATCGTACCTCAAATTCATCATTCGGATTATTCTCTATATTTCTACATGTACTCTAACAATCTTAAAGTGTTATTTTCGTCATAGAGAGCAAGTCCGATAACATGGCTTTGAAGATTATCAATCAAGAAGTGTACAAGCTAAAGAAATTTGATGGATCAAATTTCACCCTATGGAAGGACAAGATGCGTTTCATGCTTACTGTTCTAAATGTCATATATGTGTTGGACCCGAAGTTGGAGCCTATTCGTTAACCAAGTGACAAAGACACGAACAAAATAGTTGTCAATCGAAATAAACGTGAAGAAGATGAATTGGTATGTTGAGGACACATCTTGGGCACATTATCTGATCGCTTATATGACCTGTATGCACACATTCACTCTCCGAAGGAAATTTGGGAAGCACTTGAACACAAGTACACAACTGAGAAAAGAGGTACCGATAAATTTTTAATGTTCAAATATTATGAGTTCACTATATTTGATAACAAACCCATCCCAGACCAAGTTCATGAATTATTGGTCTTGGTCTCAAAGTTTCATGAACTTAAAATAGTTATTCAGGATCCTATGATAGTTGGCGCTATTATGGCAAAATTACCCCAAACATGGAATAATTATAGAAAGAAACTTCTACACATGGTGGAAGATATTAGTTTTGAGGATTTGCAAAAGGGTATTCAAATTGAAGAAGAAACTCGAAATCATGATAAGAATTTTGCAAATCAAGATTCCTCCAAAGTTCACATTGTCGAAGGAAACAAATACAAAAAGAACTTCAAAGTCAAAATTGACAAAGGGAAGTTTAAGAAAACCAATTCCAACAACAATCAAAAGAATGCAAATGGTGTCTGCTATCATTGTGGAAAGAAAGGCTATTACATTTGTGATTGTAGACATAGAAAAGCAAGTGAGGAATATGCCAATAAGACCAATAGCACAAATATGGTGGAAAATTCTAAAATTGATAATATTGTTGCAATGGTATCAATGATGCATATTCGCATGATTACCAAACTAAATATGGCAATGGCAATAAAATCATTTGATTGGTAGCTCAACTCAGGGGCTACTATACATGTGTGCAATGATAAGGCACAATTCAAGACATATGAAGCATCAACGGACAATCAAGAGGTTTTAATGGGGAATCATACTTTTGCCAAAGTTCTAGGAAAAGGAACCGTTGAACTTCAGTATACTTCTGGGAAGAAAGTGGCGTTGTTTAATGTACTACATGTTTCAAAAATTAGAAAGAATCTTGTGTCTGCAAATTTATTATGTAAGAATGGTATAAAGACTGTTCTAGAGTCCAACAAGTTAATAATGTCGAAAAATGGAATGTTTGTTAGGAAGGGATATTCTTGTGATGGGATGTTCAAACTAAGTATTAATAATAAAGTGAATTCTTCTGCTTATATTGTTGAATCTTCCTTAGCACATGCAAATTTTAGATCTTTAAAATATAAGCGCACACTTGGTTTAATTGCTTGCAATGATGATTACAATAAATGTGAAACATGTATTCAAGCAAAAATAACTAAGAACCTTTTCCAACTGCCGAAAGAAATACAAATTTATTAGATTTAATACATTTTGACATATGTGAATTTAATAGTGTTTTAACAAGAGGAGGAAAAAGATATTTTATCACATTTATAAATGATTGTTCTAAGTTCACTTATGTTTATTTATTGTCTAATAGAGATGAAGCTTTTGAGTGTTTTAAGTGCTATAAGGCTGAAGTTGAAAACCGAAAGGGAAGGAAAATTAAATGTCTTCGTAGTGATAGAGGTGGTAAAAAAAATTTAAATGAATTTGATATCTTTTGTGAAGAGCATGGTGTTGTACATCAAAGAACCGCACCCTATACACCACAACAAAATGGTTTGGCAGAAAGAAAAAATAGAACACTCACTGAAATGATTAATGCTAAAACTCCTAAACATTTATGGGGAGAAGCATTATTTACTGCATGCCGTATACACAATAGAATTACATCTACGAAGACACATGTGTCACCATATGAAATTTGGAAAGGAAGAAAACCAAATTTGTCATATTTGAGAGTATGGGGTTGTGTAGCCTTTTACAAGGCACTGGACCCTAAAAGATCCAAGTTGGGTCCAAGAGGAATTAAAAGCATATTTGTAGGATGTGCAGAAAATTCAAAGGTATATATGTTGCTTAATTTAGACTTAAATACAATAGTTGAGTCTAGAGATGTCGAATTTATAGAAAATAAATTTTATAACAACTACTCAGTGTCTGGAAAAAAGAATGATCAAACACCTTTCTCTAATCCGACTACTAATCATTCTCAAGATGAGAAAAAAAATAGTCTGAAGCTGTTAATGAACCAAGGAAAAGCCAAAGGGTAAGAAAAGAAAAGACTCTAGGCTCCGATTTTATTTCATCTCAATCTATTGTATTTTTAGTAAATACCCATTTTGTTGAATGTTGAGGATGATCCTAAAAGTGTAAGCGAAGCATTAACTTCAAGAGACGCTGCATTTTGGAAAGAGGTTATAGATAATGAATTTGAATCATTAATATCTAATCAGACATGGGTTTTAGTAGACTTGCCCCAAGGATCAAAAGCAATAGGTTGTAAGTGGGTATTTAGAAGAAAATACAATACAGACAGGTCTATTCAAACATTTAAAGTCAGGCTAGTTGCCAAAGGTTTTAAGCGGAAAAAGGGAATAGACTATTTCGATACATATGCACCAGTAGCTAGGCTCACATCAATTAGAATATTATTTGCATTGGCATCTTTATATAATTTGCATGTGGATCAAATGGATGCGAAAACGACTTTTTTAAATGGTGATTAGATGAAGAAGTCTATATGGAACAACCAAAACAATGGCATGAAAAGTTTGATTTTGTCATTTTATCATATGGATTTAGACATAACAGTGCTGATAAATGCATATACTCTAAATTCACAAATGATTATGGTGTTGTTATATGTTTATATGTCGACGACTTGCTAATTTTTGGTACAAACATGAAAGGTGTTGTAGACATTGAAATTTTGGTAAATAAATGTTGACCGATAAATCAAAATTTCAACGTTCACGTGTCACATAAATTTTACATGTAGCGTGTGACTCAACGAAAAATCGAAAATAGTCAGAAAAGTCATCAAATAGGACACGTGTCAACACCTTGCATAAACAACTTATTTCATATGGAATATTATATTCAAAATTAGCCCTTGAAGATCCATTCATCACCGTCATTCAAGATCAAGCCTCAACGGCCCTTGAAGAAACTTTCAACCGTTCATCAAAGATCAAGCCTCAACGGCCCTTGGATCAATCGCACATCCACAAATACACACCTTACAAAGATCAAATCAAATGATCAAATTTGAGAGAGATTGTAACCCAAAATCATCAAATACAAATATTATTTTGTGCACGTTGTTCTTGTCTCTTTCGTTTCAGGAAAATTCGTGTTTACAAATTTGGCACGCCCAGTGGGACTAGCTCTACCTTTCATCTCTATCTTTGAATCCGTAAAAAAAAAAAAAAAAAAGCAAAAATGGCATCAAAGAAAGCTCAAGATGTTCTCGAAGCAAGGCAAGAGCTCTTTCTGCCATCTCTTCTACCCCTGCATCAACTCCACCAAAGGAACAAGAGCACCCAAGGCACGAACCTGTGATCACCCTGGCCTCGCTAAGGGCACCAAGGAAGGAAAGCCCAAGGAAGTACTCTGGTTCCATGCTTTCCGATGCCGACTCAAGTGGCAGCTCAGCCATGCAAGTCATGACTACTGAAGCGTCTTCAATCAATGAGTAGCTGGCTCATATGAATGAAGCGATCGCAAGGCTAACACGGATTGTGGAAGAAAAAGACCAGCAAATTGCCACACTTGTCAACCAACTAGATGTAAAGCCCGACGTGGAAATCAAGCAAGGGGATGATCCAGTAAAGAAGGAAAACAACGAGGATGAAGAACCTTCGGTGGAGAAAATCAATGTGAAGTCGGAGCCAAGCCAAGCAGCGACACTCATGGGATCTTTTTCTATCCAGCAGCTGCAAGAGATGATCGCCAGCACTATTAAGGCACAGTACGAAGGAAGTTCACATGACTCCGTACTATACTCAAAACCCTACTCTAAGAAAATTGATGCTTTGAAAATGCCAAGGGGTTATCAGCCACCAAAGTTCATGCAGTTCGATGGAAAGGGAAACCCGAAGCAACACGTCGCCCATTTCATTGAGACTTGCAACAACGCGGGGACAGAAGGAGATTACCTCGCTAAGCAGTTTGTACGCTCGCTGAAAGGAAATGCCTTTGAGTGGTACACGGACCTAGAGCCTGAATCCATCAACAGTTTGGAGCAATTGGAAAAGGAATTCCTCAACCGCTTCTATAGCACTCGTCGTACTATAAGCATGTTGGAGTTGACAAGTACAAAGCAATGGAAAGATGCACCAGTCGTGGACTACATCAACCGATGGCGCACTCTAAGTCTTGACTACAAAGACATACTTTCGGAGACCTCATCAATCGAGATGTGTGTTCAAGGCATGCAGTGGGGATTACACTACATCTTTCAAGGCATCAAACCACGGACCTTTGAGGAGTTAGCCACCCGCGCCCATGACATGGAGTTGAGCATCGCCTATCATGGGAAGAAAGAACCGATCGCCGACTACAAGAACGACAAAGCTCTTAGGACAAGGGTGGAGAAGGCTACGTGGAAATCCACCAAGGAAGCAATGACAGTCAACACAGCTCCCGTCAAAATCTCTACACGAGGCAAGGCAATTCAAGCCGAAGCTTTTTGTAATCAAGAAATGCGTAGACGTACTTTGAAGGAGCTCGAGAAGAAAACTTATCCATTCCCCGACTCTGATGTGGTTGCCATGTTGAAAGACTTGCTTGACAAAAAGGTGATCGACCTACCTGAGTGCAGACGGCCGGAAGAGATGAATCGTACTGATAGTCCAAGGTACTGTAAATTCCACCGTTTCATCAGTCATCCAACAGAAAAGTGCTTCATCCTGAAAGATCTCATCCTGAAGCTAGCACAACAAGGGAAAATCAAGCTTGACCTCGAAGACACGGTTGCGGCACACACTACTACTATCGTGTTTAGATCACTCGATCTTGTGCATCTCTGAAGCGTGCATGACCATTCCCGTCAATGTTCAAGTCACACGGCACTACCTACACAACCATCATTGGGGGCAAGCAACCAAGATGCATCTACCAGTAATAAGGAAGGTGAAGGGAAAACTATGAGATTCTAGCATGGGATTTCATAATGACTATCATGCATATCCAAATCAAATTTAATATACGAAAGCAGCGGAAACATTTATAACATATTATCAAAGCTATAGTCATGCAAATCCCCTTCAAGGTTCATAGGTTTATATATAATGCATCAAAACAATTTATAGAATCAAGAACAAAGTGAAGGTTAGTCTTATACCTCTTGATCTAGACTTGAGACCAAGGATGGACCACCTCCAAGCCCTTTGCTCCTTGAAATCCTTGAGCCTAGCTTCCCTCCTTGCCTCCTCCACTTTGAAAGAATGAGTGCTCCTAGGTTCTCTTCAAGTTTCCAAAGTAGGAAACCTCTAAAGATCCTCACCCACTAGTGTAGTGAGAAGGATGAAGGAATAACCAAAAGGGTGAAAGATTGTTAGCTAAAACACCCCAATGGTGGCCGACCCTTTGATGTGTTAGAGAGCTTTTTCTTTTGCCTCTTTGTTGTTTAAACACTTCAAAAAACCCTTATGAACTTTATCACTATAAAGTTCCTTATATAGACAAAAGAAAACCTAGTTAACACTTGACCAAATATCTCTCCTTCCCCACATAATATGGCCGGCCCTCTTTATGTTGTTTGGGCTTTGGGCTTTCATTTATTTCAAGTCATCCAATGCTTGAATAAAAGCCCAATGGGTTTAGGCCCAATGGGCCCAATTAAACCCGAACGTTTCTTTAAGCCCAAAACGATCTTTATCGCTTTTATGATTTCTTTAGACTTTTCTAAATTAATCACAACACATAATTAATCCAATTAATTGTTTCCATCATCCATTAGTTACTCACCACAATAGTGTTTTGGTGAACAATCTTTTAGGTTCTAATTAGCAAGGCAGTGAGGTGATTGGCATCAATCCAATTGCTTATATTTAATTCAATCACTTAGTGAATTAAAACTTCATTTTAATTCACCTTTCTTCTTTGACGACTACATTTAATCATCTAGAAGAACTCACAAGCTATGAGTGACATCTAACCATATGTCATAGCTACCCAAGCTAATGTAGAAGTTTATTCGAAGAACCTAGTCGTTGGAATTACAATGTAATTCAATCCTTCTCTAATACAATACTCTCAATCACATCATTAGGGTATGGATATATCATGTCAAACCCCTAATGTGATTATTCCTTCATATATGATTCATTTGAGTCGTATAGGAACGCTTTCCAATCAATACGCTCGATACTTCGGCCGAAGATTCCCGAATCATATCTTAGAGTATTCTTCCTCTCTTACCGAGGATTAGAGATTCCTTGTTGCGCATACACTTGCCTTCATGACTAAGTGGCTTAACCCCAATTATGCCGTGGACACCCTCGAATGGGGAGACTTTGACATAATCAAAGATTAAGTACTTAACCACAAGACAACGACGATGCCTCAGGTCTAAGGATTACTTACATCTTTCCAACCATTAGAGTTACTTGCTTGACATGTGAGTAGACCTCCATGCAAGTACTCTCGTTCGATTGTGTTCAGTGAACTCATTCCCCTAATGAGCACCTACATACTTGTCTTAGTGTCACAACACGAATGGGATGAGACTTTCCATCCTTCCAATTGAAGCAGACATAGTATGTACCGGTCTACGCATTGTCAGTATCCCTCCGACAATCCAACGACCAGGAACCTTTTGGACATAATGGTTATGTGAAGAAGGTCTCTGTAGTCTAACATCATTAGATTACTTCTTCAATCGATCCATTGTCCATGGATACACTATTTAGGACATATTTCGTTGATTAAGATAGTCCTAATTCGTGTCTTTGCCATTTGATGTATAAGATTCATCCATACATCGATTCATTTGTCCTGAAAGATTTCTTCCAAAGATTGACTTTCAGGGCATATTTCCAACAGAAGGGTGGACATCGGCGACCTACAAAAAAACGAGGAAGCCAAGACCACAAGCCACAAGGCCAAAAGATGATCCTAAACCCGCCTCTCGAACTTCAGTTTTCGACAGGCTGAATCATTCAAAACCTAGAATTTCGGCACTTGATCGCATCAATGGTCGAGACTGAACTTTCATCTTCAAAAGGCTTAAGACGCCAACATTGCAAAGATCTATCTTTGAAAGGTTATCAAAACCCAAGAAACAAAGCGGCACAGCTAGATCTCCTCCGCAACAGTTGGCTGTGGACAGACTTGAAGAAACTAAGAAGCCTTCTAGAAACAGGAAGACAACGCCAAAGGAAGAAAAGCTTGACAGTCTAGCAGGAAAAGACGATGTTCAAAGCTTGATTCCTTCAAGGATGAAGCGCCAAGCAGCTTTGGAGGTCGACACAAAATGAACACTGAAGGTAAGGAGGCGCACCATCACTTACACCGCCCAATCTTCACGCCAACAAACCCAAGAGGACTACACTGAAGAAGAGGCCCAAGAAGACAAAGAAGACGAAATCCCGGAAGAAGACGTCACATCCGGCTTTGTCAACTCAAAATCTTCACCTCAATCGCTGGGGGCATGCTCCAAAACCATGCCAGTCAAGCCAAGTGAAGTTAAAGGATGGATTCATGTCACTCCAAAGAAACTGCACAAGAAGCATATGACTTTTCCACAAGTTTACCCATCGGAAAAGGGGCAAAGCAACTTTCGCCAACCTCCAAAGCAATGTGAAAGTGTTGAAGATGAGGAAATTTCGACACAAAGATCGAACATGCGCAATCTCTCCTTCCTCAGAAAATTATTCAGCTACTCGGTCAAGGCACATTGCTATAATGATTGCGAGGAACGCTTTTCCAGGCAGTAACCATCTATTCCACAAGTTCACTAATAGGAAAGGGGGCAAAGCAGCTCCTGTCAACCTCCAGAACAATGTGAAAGTGTTGGAGATATTGAAACTTTGACACGAAGATCATCCATCCCCATCACGATGTGTGACATATTCCCAGAAGACTTCTTCAACTACTCAGTTAAGGCTCTTTGCTATGAAGATTGCGAGGAACAACTCTCCCGGATCGCTTGACGAACCAACAATGCTCCTTGTTTGCACGAGCCTAAACTGCATGGCACTAAGCTCCTGGTCTGCATGAGCATAAAAGGCAACACCAAACGCTCATTGCCTGCACGAGCTGAAACTGCAAACGGCACCAAAAGCTCCTTGCCTGCATAAGCCTAAATTGTACATGGCACCAAAGCTCCTTGTTCGCACGAGCCTAAACTGCATGGCACTAAGCTCCTGGTCTGCATGAGCATAAAAGGCAACACCAAACGCTCCTTGCCTCCACGAGCTAAACTGCAAACGGCACCAAAAGCTCCTTGCCTGCATGAGCCTAAACTGTACATGGCACCAAAGCTCCTTACCTGCATGAGCCTAAACTACATGGCACAAAGCTCCTAGCCCGCAAGAGCATAAACGGTGTACAGTCCAAAAAAAATCTGTATTTGAACTACGTTTTGACTTAATCTCATTCTTTGGAAGGGTACGTAGGCAGCTCGAGCATTCGATTTCGAATTCAGTCACATAAAAAAAAATAGGGGTTTGATTAAAGTTTCATTGATGAAGGTCAATTTTATTAAAAAAAAAAATTGCAAGTTTCTTTGTACAAAATTAAATTACAGTTTCTTCGAAAAAAAAAGATTCAATTTCTTCAAAAGAAAAAGGATATATATCTAGGCCCAGTAGCAACAAAAGGCACCAGCCCAGGCCCGGTTGTCTCTCTCAACCCGACAAGTCATCTCTCCAAAACCAATGAACCCAGCCTCCAAATCCAAGGAATCCAGGCCCCAGCCACCAAATCCGAATCAGAACCCGAATCAGACCCCGAACTTCGCCGATTTGATTAGTTTTTCGATGACAGTATTATTCATTGAGGGCTGAGAAATTTTGGAATTTCAGATATGGAGATGGAAAATCCAGCGAATTTCAGTTACATGGGGAGGAACTTCAGTGATCTGAGCAACGGCGATAACTCCTCTGCTTTCAGCGAGTGTAATAGTGATAGATCGTGAAGAGTTCCCGACGACATCGTCCTAGAGCCGACGGCTTCTGATTGCCTACGCTTCCGACAACTCTGACGATATGATTCAACAACTTGTCGCCGTGCTTGAGGCCGGTTCGACTAAGGTGCGGAAGCAGGCGGCGATGGAAATCAAGCTCCTCGCTAAGAACTAGTCCAAAAATTGACTCAAAATCGCCTGAAACGGCGTGATTAAGCCGTTGATTTCGCTCCTATTATCGTCTGATCTCCAGTTCCAGGAGTACGGCGTCACCGCGATTCTCAACCTCTCGCTGTTCGACGAGAATAAAAAGCTCATCATTTCGTCGGGAGCAATCAAGCCGCTGGTTCGGTCGATCAAGACGGGGAATGCCACAGCGAAAGAGAACGCCGCCTGAGCTTTGCTTCCGCCCTCTTTTTCTTAGCTCGAAGATTTGCTGGCTTCCCAGCAATTGAAAGCATGAGTAATGGATCAGAGCGGATAAAACCCAAATTCTTTTCCAGCAGCATCACAAATTACAGAAGTGGGATTCTAGCATCGACTCCACAGCGGCGCTACCACAGATGACAATGTAAAATTCGCACGGAGACCAACAGCAGCGCAAGCGGACCTTCACCGAGTTCAAGTCACCCAACCTTGTCAGGAACGAGGCTCTTGATTTCATTATCTCTGACCCTGACCACATGGAATACGAAGAGCTCGAGGTTAAAAAGCTCAATGACAAACGTTTGGGACTTCCAGTGGCACTATCCCAGCTTGCTCTCCTCTCTACCTCCGCTACCAAGTCCATCGCCATCCCTGCCCAACTCCGGAGCCTCTTCGTCTGCCTCCAGACCTCATGTGTACACCATTTACCACCACCCACATTACTTATGGACTCACAGACTCGCAAACAGCAAGCAAAACAAGGATGAAGGTGATAGAGAAGATTCATGAGTCATTGGTGGATGAGAAGAATGTGGTCTTCTCCTTCGAGTTCTTCCCCCTAAAGACTGAGGATGGCGTCGAGAATCTCTTGGAGAGGATGGACCGGATGGTTACCCACGACCCTGCCTTCTGCGATGCTCTGCGAGCCGGTCAACCTTTGTGCCAGAACCGTCATCACAGGCACCATAAAATGCTGGTGGGTCAACAACATATCCAAATTGCCATCTGGGTCGGATCAATTATCCTTGATTTCATCTGGGTCGAGTTTCTCTGGTGGAATTTCCATAGCCACCCTTCGGGTTCAATGCTGGGGCAAAGCAATCGTGTGGCAGAAGATGTTCTAACACATAAAAGATTGTTGCAATTTGCAAAAGACCCTGCTAATAAGCCTGCCTCTGAAGTTCGCTCTGTGCAAGTTTTATCCTGTCTTCAATGGAAATTCTGTTGACTAGGCCAATCGGGAGAAATCAGCCTGGTCCATCAGCTGCGACTCCTTCAAGCCGTGGGTGAAGCTATGCTGCTACTCCTGAAACTCGATGTTGCAGAAGAAGAGCTCAGCGTCTTGATCTGCCACCAGCTTGTCTTTGAGGTCTGCTCCGCGATCCGGATGGTAGTACCTGCAGTGTTTGCTAGCAAAATTGGCCTGTTTCTTGGAGATTGATTTTGAACTGGCGTTGATAGAGACTGCCTCGCCATCATAGCAACTCACTGCTGCTCTTACATAGCAAGGCGTTCTCAGAGGCAGGAGGGGCAGAAGCTGATGATGTTGAGCCTTTTCCTTTACTGCAATGAAGACTTCAAATGACCATGATCAAAGCCGACGAAGAACTTCAGTGACCGCTGTCAAACGACTAGCCGGTCACGAAGCTTGACCCCAGCTCTCGATCCATCTTCATCCTTCCCTGCAAATTCCCCAGCCCATCATCAAAATTTATACAAAAAAAAAAATATATTAAAAAAATGGGATAGTGGAGGAAAATGGTGGATCAGCACCACCGAAAGCAAAGAGAAAAAAAAATGAATGATGGTGCATCTGGCACCATGTGCAAGAAAAGAAAAAAAAATATATATATATATATTGAATGAAAAAAAAAGCCGTATTTATTGATTTCTCTGAAAATTTACAGAAATGTACATTTTTACATCGGTAAAAAAAACACACACACACAAAAAAAAAAAGCAAACAGGAGGGAGCCTTCACAAAGGTTACTCGTGTGAAGCCTCACCACTCAGCAAAGCTCCAAGAAGAAGAGGCGCCGGAGGTTGACTGTTTGAAGCCTCACCACTCGCCGGAACTCCAGGAAGAAGAGGAGCCGGAGGTTGATCATTTGGAGCTTCATTATGCGGTACAGCCCCAGAAGACGAAGGCAACTGTTTTTGGAACAAACCCACAAACCTCTGATGATCAAGTAAAATTTGACCATCAGATTCCTGCATCTGGTCAATCTTCCTCTTCATGTTTGTAGCATAGTTATGTGCGAGCCTGTGCAACTGTTTATTCTCATGCTTGAGCCCTCTAATCTCATATTTGAGACTCATCATTTCAGCCGCCAATGATTCAACTTGACGGGTTCGAGCAAATAGGCGTTGGGCCATATTAGACACAAAACCTGCACACTGAACACTGAGAGCCAGAGAATCCTTAACAGCCAGCTCATCAGACCGTTTGGAAAGTAGTCTGTTATCTTTGGGAGTGACAAGGTTCCGAGCCACCACCGCAGCGGTCATATCATTCTTCATCATCGAATCCCCAACAGTAAGATGACCAGTAAGGGATATGAAGGATGGACGCCATATGTTGTCTGGAGAAGGCGGGACTGCCTTTTCACCAAGGTTCAAGTCAAAATGACGGTCGGAGGGGCTAGACATTTTCAAAGGTGTTGAAGAAAGAAGTGGTCGGACAAATCAAGATCTTAGAAGTGCAAGAAGGGAGTTTCTACAGGTAGAAATTCAAGTATGCTTTGAAACGTCCTGCGTACCTCTATAAAAATCAGCACTCGACGGGATTTCAGAGATCGAAGAGGCGAACTCAGAAATTGAAGAGGCACTTGCTTTTCCAGACTTGTCCGCACTTGTTACATGCAACCTCTGCACTCGACGGAGCTCAGAAATCGAAGAGGCCAATTCAAAAATCGAAGAGGCAAGCTTAGAAATTGGAGAGGCATCTTGCTTTTCCAGGCGCGTCAGCACCTGTCACACACAAACTCAACTTTGCGGAAATCACGGGCAATTTGTCGAAACGCCGATCCTAGATATCGAAGAGGCGCCAGTCTTTTTCAGCCTCGTTAACACCTGTCACATGCACACTCAGCTTGGCAAAAATTATGGACAATTTGTTGAAGATTTCTAATGAAGAAGAAAGCACGTGAAGCCATACTAATCAATCACTCAATGGTTGCCGACACGAGTGAAAGAATAGTACCTCTACAGGTATTAAAGAACTTCCTATAATTGTCCACCTTCACCCTCCATCGCAAGGCAGACATACAGAACCTTTCTTCATCTCCGTGAATGCCTTCCCAACGAAGCCTCTCGAGTCACTCAGTGTTCCTTATTCCTTGGGGTTCCTCTGCAAACAAATGACTCCAAAGCAAAAGTATCTCATATCACCAGGGTAGAAAGCAAAAGTATCTCATATCATGCTTTCTCCCTATCATTTCCTTTGTCCTTGTTCTTACCTACAAAGACAAGGATAAAGAAAGCAATATGCCGGAACCTCCACTCAAACTTGGGTAAGGAATCGACTACCTGGAACCTTTGCCTGGTTGCTTACCTGGCATTGCTCTCGAGTACTCGTCTTCAGCTGCTGATGTACTTCCAAAGAAGATGCCACATTTGCCTGGAAAACAGATAAGGCAAGTGAAAATAATACCTTGCAGCATATGGAAACAACGTGCAGAAGAAACAAGCAGAGAAGAATGCAGCCTGCACAGTCAACTCAGCAGAAGGAGTCTAAGTTGAAGAACTCAAGAAGCTGCCACATCTGCCTGAAGAACAAATAAGGAAATGCGGCATGCACAGTCAACTCAGCAGAAGGAGTCCAAGTTGAAGAATTAGAGAAAAGAAGGGGTCTGAGTTGAATCCAAGAGCTCGAGAAGCTTCAACAACATATTGATGGCACCATCGCCGAAGAGCAAAGCCTCGCTGTGCAAAGCTGTCAAATCGCCACCACTTTTTCGAAAGCAAGAGTATTTCAATCATGCTTTCTCCCTATCCTTTTCTTTGTCCTTGTTCTTACCTGTGGGACAAGGAGAAAGAAAGCAATCAGCCAGCACTTGGTATCAATCTTCCGATCTGGAACCGACTACCTGGAACCCTTCCCTGATTGCTTACCTAGCACTACTATCGAACTACCCATTATTTCAACATCTTATGCTTTCAGAGAAGATACCACATCTGCCCGAAGAACAGATAAGGCAAGGGAAAATGATATATTGAAGCATGTGGAGACAAGCATAACAAAGCACGTGCCGATTCATCCGCTACTTCTTCAAAATAAAAAGTATCTCATATCATCAGGGTTGCAATCACTCTGGGTGAATGACTCATTTTGACCCTCAAATTCTTGGGTCAACTCGATAGGCGTTGTGGGCTCCACATGCCGATTCACCACCCTTGAATCAAATCCTTAAAGATCAAGTCACCAACTGGGAGAAGAGCCCATCAATCTTAAAAATCATACCGTTAACCAAACTACTCAGGTGTGAATTAGAAAGATTGAACAAAGCAACAAGTCGTCACCTTCACCTCGTGCCTGCTTGCCATGTGTTCGAGTCAACCTTCAAAAATTAAGCCTTAACGGCCCTTGAAGAAGCTTCCAGCCAAATTCAAGATCAAGCCTCGACGGCCCTTGAGGAAATCACAAGTCCGATTCAAGATCAAGCGTCCACCACCTTTGAATCAAATCCAGTTCAAGAATAAGCTGAGGAAAGTCAACAATTGGAGGAATCCAGAAAATCTTCCAACCCATTTCAAGATCAAAGCTGTGGAAAGTCAACAAAGCGCAAAAAAACAAATACGTGCCAATTCATCCACTACCAAAGCCAAAGATCATCTACCACATGAAGATCCTTGTGGTCCAATTTCAACCTTCAAGATCAAGCCTCAACGGCCCTTGAAGAAACTTTTAGCCCAATTCAAGATCAAGCCTCAACGGCCCTTGAAGAAATCTCCAGCTTAATTCAAGATCAAGCCTCAATGGCCCTTGGATCGACATCTACAATAAGGGACTTCAAAATGCATCTCCTACACGTGACAAGTATATGTATATGACGCGCCTTGAAGTGGGGGCATTTGTAGACATCGAAATTTTGGTAAATAAATGTTGACCGATAAATCAAAATTTCAACGTTCACGTGTCACTTAAATTTTACATGTAGCGTGTGACTCAACGAAAAATCGAAAAGAGTCAGAAAAGTCATCAAATAAGACACGTGTCAACACCTGGCAGAAACGACTTATTTCATCTGGAATATTATATTCAAAATTAGGCCTTGGAAATTTCTATAAATAGAAGGCTAATTCATTCATTTGGGGGGACAAATTCATAACCAATTCACATTACACCAAAACCCTGAAGCTTTGAAACTCTAAAGCTCCCAAGCAAATCCTGAAGGATCAAGAAAGCTCTCTTCGTTCTTCGTCAACTCAACCTTCAAGATCAAGCCCCAACGGCCCTTCGAAGGAACTTCCACCAATTCAAGATCAAGCCCCGACAGCCCTTGAAGAAAGTGTTCATCGTTCATCATCCGTTCATCCTAAGATCAAGCCCCAACGGCCCTTTGGATCAACAACTTCAACAAATCCACACATCCAACCGTTCTTCAAGATAAAGCCCAAAAGCCCTTGAAGATCCATTCATTACCGTCATTCATGATCAAGCCCCAAAGGCCCTTGAAGATCCGTTTATCAACAGTTCTTCAAGATCAAGCCCAAAAGCCTTGAAGATCCGTTCATCCAACCGTCCTTCAAGATCAAGCCCAAAAGCCCTTGAAGATCCGTTCATCACTGTTCTTCAAGATCAAGCCCAAAAGCCTTTGAAGATCTGTTCATCACCCTTCAAGATCAAGCCCAAAAGCCCTTGAAGATCCATTCATCACCGTCATTCAAGATCAAGCCTCAACAGCCCTTGAAGAAACTTTCAACCATTCATCCAAGATCAAGCCTCGACGGCCCTGGATCAATCGCACATCCACAAATACACACCTTACGGAGATCGAATCAGAGGATCAAATTTGAGAGAGATTGTAACCCAAAATCATCACATACAAATATTATTTTGTGCACGTTGTTCTTGTCTCGTTTGTTTCAGGAATTTTTTTCGTGTTTACAGGTGTATCTGAAACTAAAGAGTATCTCAATTCAAAATTTAAGATGAAGGACTTGAATGAAGTAGACACTATCTTGGAAATTAAAGTAAAGAAATATAGTAGGCGTTACGCTTTGTGTCAGTCACATTATATAGAAAAAATTGCTTCTTAAGTTTAAGTATCTACAAATAAAAGAAGCAAATACCCCTTATGACCCTAGTGAAACTTTGCTTAATAATTCTGGTAGGTCTATTGCACAACTTGAGTATGCTAGTATAATCAAAAGTTTAATGTATGCCATACATTGTACCAAGCCAAATATCGCATTTGGAGTAAGCAAACTTTCTAGATACACTAGTCATCCAGGTACTGCTCATTGGAAAGCAATAAATAGAATTTTTGGTTATCTTAAAAGAACTATTAACCTAACTCTGAGTTTCCAACAGTACTTGAAGGATATTCATATGCAAGTCGGATAACAAGTGCTAATGATAATAAGTCTACATCAAGGTGGATTTTTACAATTACCGAAGGATCAATTTCTTGGGCTTCGAAGAAGCAAACATGTATAGCACATTCAACTATGGAATCTGAATTTATAGCATTAGCAGCAGTCGGTAAAGAAGCAGAATGGATTAGAAATTTGTTATTGGAAATAAAGTTGTGGCCACAACCAATGCCATCCATTTCTTTATATAGTGATAGTGAGGCTATTTTGTCTAAAGCATACAATAAGGTATACAATGGAAAGTCTAGACATATTAGCTTGAGACACGAATATGTCAAGCAATTAATAACTGATGGAGTTATTAATATTACTTTTGTTAAATCAAGTAATAACTTGGCGGATCCGTTAACGAAAGCACTTTCAAGAGCTTTGGTAGTTAGTACATCTAATGGAATGGGGCTAAAATCCTTTACTGAAAATTAGCCACCAATAATGGTAACCCGACTTTGTCTAGAACATCACTAGTTTAAAAGTTTAATGGGTAATAAAAAGTTATTGATAAGTGGTTGTGAAAGCACTGAAAATTAGTGCAAGACTGCTACGTTTAGGAAGATGAGTTTTATCTCTTAATGAGGTTATTTGTAGTTGTGTCTATAGTAGCAGGGACATATATGGGAAGGAACCTCACCTATATGAACATAAGAAGCGGTGCCGCTTCTACCAAGAGCTGGGTTTTCTCTTGTAAATGTTCATGAAACCAGGATGAAGCATAAAGCTATAATAGTGCTTAATTAGTTCAGAAATTTCTTTAAGGAAATAAGACATAGTCATGTGTGTAGCGATTCCGGTTTTAACATAAGAATAGTTGGTTTAAACTTAGGTCACCATCGCATTTGTTAGAACTTTGAATTACTTACACTAATTAAAGGTTTAGTTCGAAAGACACCTTTATTGTATGCATGATTATATCAGTATGTTTGTGGTTAATTATAAAGAGAGGATTGTTAGTATATTATTTATCAGATTATTGAAATTGGGAAGGATTGTTAGAGATTTCAATAATAAATATATGAATTATTATTATTATTATTACTATTGTATGTATGTATGTATGTATGTATGTATGTATGTATGTATGTATGTATGTATGACTTGGTGCTGCAATGTGCAGCACGTGTGTGTATAATTGGTAAAGGATGATGCGGTGGGCAGCAAGCGTACGAGCAGCAAGGTTGGGTTTTATTCAATCTTTGTATATTTTGTTGAATGGTTGCAACTTTTGGTTAAAAGACGTGATGCTTACTCAAATTGTATGAGTAGAATTAAAAGTTGTAATTAGTCAATTTTTTTTTTTTTTAAATTCTAAATAAAAGACGTGTCTTTTGGGTCAACACTACTAAGAATGGTTGTATATCTTCAACTAAAATGAAATGACTATTGTCAACACTACTAACAGGTGCTTTAATGCCTATAAATACCTATTGTGGCATAATGTTTCACAAACAATTTTTAGAAATTTGTTTCTACATTCCTTGCTCTCTTTTCTCTCCATCACATTCATACAATTTCTTTCTAGTTATTTCTAAGGGAATACAATTTGGTTTTGCTAATCAAATATTTCATATTTTGTTGTATCCTGGAAGTGATTTGCCAAAAACCCTTTAGCAAACTCATTCGAGTGGAAGCAAATATCACTTTAAGAAAACGATTCAAGCCGTACCTCAAAGTCATCATTCGGATTATTTTCTACAATTCTACATTTACTCTAACATGGCACATTTTGATTCCTATTAAATCATGAAAGCAAATGTGGGCATGGAGAAAGGCACTACACTAAAATTAGTCTTTTATAGCGCAAAGAGCATGTAGTAGTAGCCATTCGCAGCGGGCGTGCCATAAAAATTCATATTGTCAAAGTTTTCTCTTTTATGGCATGCATTTGCACACCAAAAATAATGTACCTTTTCACCACGTCACTAAATAATGCGTTGTAATATGCTTGCTATTTAAGACGTTCAATGCATGCCGTGTTTTTTGTTCCCAAAAAAAAAAATGCACGCGGTGTTTTCTATTTAAATTCTAAAAGTAATATTGATATTTATTTATCGGATTTTTTGTTCAACATGTTTTTCATTCTACATTTTTAAATGAATTGAAAGAGCTGATGCAAATCTTCCTTTCATCACTAATTTCAGTTTGTAAATTTTTCTGTAGCTGTAAGTTAAACAAAAGCTACTATCAGATGGTGATGGTGAGGGTGAGTTTGGAAAGTGAGTCCGGATTAGCCTATTAAGGTTCGGTTCCCTTCAATATAACAAACATGTATGACGGCTTTATGTTAGTCATTCTCTAATTCGGGATACAGGAAAGTGTTTTGGTCCTTTTGGTTCAACGATGAAAGAATTGGAAAATTGATATGAGAAGTCATTCTCATATTTGGTAAAACCAGTAATGAACTATGAAACTTGACACATAACTCATAATTATAAAAATGGGGAAGTTTTTTTTTCGATGATATGAGTCGTCATGCACTCTAAACTTATAAAAATACAAGAAAAAAATTGTATATAAATGAGTGCAAGATAACAATTCTTTGGTGTCAATAATAACACTCTTAATTATGCAATGCAAGGAACAATGAACATATTTTGATTCCAATTGCAGCACCAGCAATGCATAAACCAAAAGCAAATGACAAAAAAAGGGTACTTATTCGTCTATATTCCCGAGCTTTTACAAACACAAACGAGCTTTGTGCACTGTTGCAGTTTTCAGACGCCAGTTGTTTATGCCGTGTTTGGCCAGGTAGTATCACTATCAAGTGTATCAACACGCTTCGGTTTTTTCTTTTCCCTTTCTTTTCTTGTTTTTTTTTTTTTTTAATGCTAATTGGCACTTAGCAGTGGACTCGTGACGGTGGCAAAGTCTAACAAACTCCTCCATTAGCCCTTGTTTCTTTGTATGTGGTAATTCTTTATTATGAGTCATTTAGTATCACGGTTTAAAAATATTTTTCTTCATTTGTAAGTGAGGAGTCTTAAATTCTATTCTCGTCAAAGTCGAGTTTAAATCACATTATTGATAGTCCATTGTGAAGCTTAGCCACCCCCTCCACCTTAGTGTAATAATACCGTTTGTTCAAAAAAAATATATTAGGAAGGTATTTTCTAATTATATTACTTAATATTAACTGTTACAATCTATAAGTGAGAGGTCTTAAATTTTCTATATTGGGAATGACAAGTTTGCACCAATTTATTCTTCTTCCCCTTAATTTAAATATATCGTTGTATCAAAATATGTATATTCTAATGATCTGTGAGTTTATTCCATCTTCACCAACTCAAAAGGGTTGAACTTCTCCGAGATGGACAAAAAAACCTGTTGTATCCTACTTATATACTCCCTCTTTCTTTTTTGTACTAACCACATAAAAAGATGGCCTCGTTTGTTACATCCAATTGTAATAAATATTTCAATTGGATAGATTAATTTGTGCATTAGATAATACTGATTACATTGTCAAGTAGTTTAGTTTTGTGTCGGAATAGTATCGAATAGTACTGATTATATTGTCAAGTTTTAATAATTTTGAAAGAATGATTGATGATTAAAAGTGAAAAAAAAAAAAAAGCCCTTGTGAAATACAGAGAGAAAAATTTGTGTGGAGCTCAGCTTATCATGAGACATTGTTGTGTGAAACTACAATTTACTCAAAACTTGCCACGTAATAAGTTTAAGATATAATCTTTTACATCCTTCTATATTTAAATGTGTTATAATCATTTTTCTTACTAATTAATATAACCAACTAGATTCATTTAAAGACTCACTTTTTTTCCTCTTGTATCCCTCTCTTTTCTCTTCCCAACCGTTTATGTTTTGTTATGTAAGAGTCTTCACTTTCTTCTCTCCACTTATGTTTCTAGCGTTTCTCCCAAAAAATAAATCACCTTCTTTAAAACTTTAAGGTTTAATTGGATAAATAGTTCCAGTGGTGATATAGTATTCGGAATATAACTTCGTGGTAAAAAAAAATAGAAATTAATTCCTTATGATAAAGTCCGTTAGAAATTCAATCTCAAAATTCAATATTCTGTCAACTTTCTTTTAATATGTGAGGTTTAATTGTCATTTTGGTTCATTTAACCCATTCTGGGTTCAGAACAAAATGGAAAAAGAAAGGAAAAATAAAAACCATCTAACGTCAATTGAAATCAGAATATTCAGCTGCAATCTAATTGAGATGTTTAAGTCATTTTGTTCGAAAATAGGTTGTTCGATCCAATAGTTGTGGTCTTGTTCATGAAATTTCTGTTCTGTTTTTCCAGATGGTGTTCTTTGCTCATAGTTCTGCTCTAGCACATCCATGATGGCTTTCCGCATGGAAATCAATTTTACAGAAAGGAAAAAGAAACACTCATCTCTAGGATATATTTAGTTGCGTATCATCAATAAAAAACCAACTAGTCAAATTAACGATGTGGGATTTTTTTGGGTAGTGCTATTCATGCCCATTTTTATTTCTCACACAATCTCTATCAATTTTTAGCCGTCAGATCGAATGAATTGAAGAATATCAATGACAAAAAATTAACAAGAGTGTGTGAGAGATGAAAATGAGTGTGAATAGCATTATCTTTTTTTTCCTATTTAAATAACCTGAGTTTTTTACAACTAGTCAAATTAACTAGTTTAATTTTGACCAAAGTTTAATTTTAAAATCGTAGTATCTTAGCTTTTAATTATATTTGTTAGAGATGTACTTTTTTAAAAACTATAAAGCTACTACGACTTTTTTTTTTCTTTTATGAAATGGTTTGAATGATGTTACCAGCCATTAAGTTTGAAGATGGATAACCAAGATGTCACGAGAAATATAACAAACTTTTACCGACATGCTGCTATAAATTGAATGACATAGTTGGGAAGAAGATGGCTTTTTTTCTTTCCATATTCTTATCTGCTTGATGTTGATCGATCGGAGAAAAGCGAGATAGGTCGGAGAAAAGCGAGCCTTTTTTTGTTCTGCTGTGTGCCCGACTAATAATACCCAAGGTTTTGGAAGGGAAAAGTTAGCCGGTGTAAAGGGTGTAGTTTGGGATTTAGCTTTCAATTAACATGTGCCTAAACTAAAACAGGAATCCAGAAAAGGTGTAGGATTGGAATAGCTGGGACGCAAGTTAACCCTAAGTACAACTTTCTAGTTTGGTTAGGATTCGGTTTTATTCTAGAATTTGGTTTCCTATATTATATAGGATTTGTGTGAAACCCACGGCATCTACGAGTATAAAGAGTAGTGATATTCGCATACCTCTTTTTACCTCTCAAATACCCTTGTTAATTTTTGTCCATTGATCTTCTTGGATTCAACAGCCGGACATTGAGACGAGTATGTAAGAGGTAAAAATGGGTTTGAGGATAGCACCACCGTAGAAGGAATATATGGCTTTGGGAGACGTTTTGAGAGAGCTTTTGAGGCATAAAATTGTATACTTGAGAGCACTTTGTGTTTGTGAGTTCTCTTGTATTCGTTGATAATCAATAAAGCTTCCATTGTTAGAGTTACTCCTATATTAGATGAACTCTAGATTGTGTTGTGTTTTGTTTATTGCATGATTGTTTTGGTTTAGTTTACAACATATAAAATAGGTGGAGTCAGCCTAAACAATTTGGTGCTTACAACAAAACTCACCAAACGCCTTTTTCGTATTCTATAATACTATCCAATCATTTTATACGACGTGTCAAAAGAGACCTAAGTCTTCTAAAAAATGAGACCTAAAGTCACGTAATGAGTAAAAAAGATGAAAAATATATCTTCCCCGTGCATGGAAGTTTTCCTCCGGGTCATCCCATAACTAGTGAAGATATGATAAAATAGAAAGAAAAAAACAATATAAAAGGTTTCGTATGGTTGTTGTAATCGTGCCAGCAAATTATTCAGCCAACAAAACCATACTTATGGATGACACAAGCCACTTTCATAGACATTTTTTTTAACAAACAATATTATTTACACTAAGGGGGTGGGGGAGGAGGCTAAGCCTTACAACGGGTTAGTAATAATGTGGTTCAAATTCATGTTTGGTAAGAATTGAATTTAAGACCTCTTACTTTCAAATTAAGATGAATACTACTAGACCGTAATACTAAGTGTTGGAAAATAGTTATTTATTTAGTGTTTAGATTTGGGCTTAGCCCATTAGAATTAGATTTTTGTTTCTTTACTTATTAGGGACTAGGGTTAGTTTATTATAAATAGAGAACTTTGTTATTCAAAGATATTAAGTCAATCACAATGTAGTCTCTTAGGGTTTTGTAGCCCTTTCGGCATTCTCGTTTGTTTAATAATATTTCTATTATTTTGTTAGTCTCGTTCGTTGCGCACTCTGATATTCAACTTGGTATCAGAGCATGTTTGATCCTTAGGGATTTAATATGCCCTTGATTCGTATTAGTTTGTTTATCCGTCTTGTTCATTGTTTAGTCCTTGGTTTAGTCTAAATTGCCCAGAGATTCACTGCTACACCAATTTGTCTATCGGGCTACCCTAGAGCAGTTCTGCACCGAATGCATATGCTGCTGAAATCGAAGAATTCACCATTGTTTACCTGGATGTTTGAACATGATCTATTGAACCTGCATCTCTCTCGAATTAAACCTGAACCACCGAACCATGATTCTGCCACACTGCTTGCCTTTGAACCTCTGTGCTCTGTCGAAGTCTGCTTGCTTCGCGCCTGCAATCGTTTCGTCGCCTCACCATCTGCTGCCGTTGAACCCACCTGGAACCATTGCTTCCCGGACTTGTAACCTGTTGTCACCACCACTGCACTGTTGTGTTTAGCTCATACATTTGTGAGTAATTATGAGTCATGTGTTGACAACAATTGAAGACATGGTGACTACCACAAGCAAAGTTATACTTTATAGACTAAGTATAGACTTTGGTGCATGCTAGGTAGGCTAGGTGTTTATTATGTCATGTGAACTTAAGACTTTTTGGTCTTGGTTGTTGGCATAGTTGCTAGTGTATGCCTATAACTAGATGCAATATTTGTGGATTTAGTAATGCTTAGAAAGTGGGAATGTAAGCATCATAGAAGCATCCAAGGGCAGAGCATTCGGCTCTTCCATGGGAAAGGTTGAACATGGGTTGAGAGAAAATCAAGAGAGCTAGAGTGAAAAGTCTCTAGTGAAATAACTTTTGGGGTAGAGTGAGGCTCTTGGAAAATTCTATGAGTGGGTGTACAAGGGATTTGGGATTGGGTTATGTCGATTTAACTCATGTTTACTTGTAATATTATTCTCATAGTGAAAAACAATATCTCTCCAGGGACGTAGGCAGGATTTTTGCCGAACCTCGTAAATTTCTCGGTGTCTTTATTTCTTGTATTTTATTATGTTCAACTAAGTGTGATTTGGTGAGGTTGTAATCTGAATCTCGTTTCCGCACTGACAAACGGGCCAAGGCACAACATGCACTGCAATCTGCTTGACAACCACCCCATCTGCACACTACCGCTGCAACCAGAAAACCTAGCACATCTGCCATCCAAGCCCACCTGATCAATTTCGTCCACAACTTGCACCTCCGCATCCTCACCCTTTGATCCGCACTTCACCGTCGTCACTGTTATCCCATCGCGTCAAGAATCCCAGAATTGAGATCCCATACCTACATTCGGATTTGTTTTCTCTAGAGAACACTGCCCAGATAGAAGAAAGGAATAAGGAAAAAAAAATAAAAAAAAAAAGGAAAAGTTGGCTGTTTGTTTTGGCCCACACGGTTGATGTAAGAATGGTTATTGCTGAGCTTGGAAATCTCCTGGTTGCCTACCACGACGACGATCACTTGGACTGATGATCATTCAAGTGGTGTTGTGTACTTGGTTATTAATTGGATCTTCAACCGGAATCTACTTGCTTGCTTGTTCGCTTGGATTGTTCGTTTGTGTGCTTGATTGCCTGCTTGCATGTTCGCTTAATAGAACTTACCTTGTCGTGTCCATCTAACAAAACTTGTCTTGTCGTGTCCGCCTAACGGAACTTACCTTGTCGTGTCCGCCTAACGGAGCTTGCCTTGTTGTGTCCGCCTAATGGAGCTTGCATCCGCATCTACTTGTTGACAAACTCATGACGTGTATCGCCATGAGTTTGACAAGGGGTGTTGGAAAATAGTTATTTATTTAGTGTTTAGATTTGGGCTTGGCCCATTAGCTTTAGATTTTAGTTTCTTTGCTTATTAGGGACTAGGGTTAGTTTATTATAAATAGAGAACTTTGTTATTCAGAGATATTAAGTCAGACACAATGTAGTCTCTTAGGGTTTTGTAGCCCTTTCAGCATTCTTGTTTGTTTAATAATATTTCTATTATTTTGTTAGTCTCATTCGTTGCGCACTCTCATATTCAACTCTAAGTGCCAACCACTTTCATATACATTGACTAACTGACATATCTTTAAAAAATAAAATAAAATAAAATGAGAAACTAGTCCTGATTGTATGGAAACATTGTAAACAAAGTCTTAAATCACTAGCTAGCTGGACTTTTTAATAGTTTTTATGTTTTCAAAATCATTCTTATTGTTAAATAGGTAATGCTAGGGAGACTAAATTTATGGCCTACATTTGCAAATTAAATGATGTGTTATTAATAAGAAATAAACAAGTTAATCAACACTTAAGTAATAATTCAATCATCAACTTTCATATCACTTAATTTATAAAATTGAGTCTACCTAACATTAGTCTGATCAAATTAATGAAATTAGTGCACGATTTAATTCCAAAAACTATGAAGCAGCCAAACAATATAGCTAAATGATATAGAATGTCCATCTCAATCTCATGTTATTTCTAAACTTACCTTTTCTTCTCGTTTATTTTCTATAGTTTGTATTTTGATAAAAATTTATCATTTCTTTTGATCGAATTTCTAAAGTTAACATAGGACGGATAAAATAGCAACCCTTTTATACATAGCAACTTTCATGAAATAAGGAAATCGTTACCATGACGTTTCATGCTAATAATATAATATTATGTATAAGTTTTTGTTCAAATAATCTTTTATACATTAGCATAAAAATCCACAATAACAACTTATCCATGGTATAAAAGTTATTGTATGTACTTAAACAAAACTCAGGGATGAAAAGAGTACCGCGTACAAACACTTTGAGCGCGACCCATCAAATGTTTGCATTAAATGACATGTCGTCCATTGCAACTACATGCAAAGGCTCCACACTGAAAACAGTAGCTTCCTCCTTTTCTATTCTGGTTTTGTTCACAAAGCACCCTCCGTATAAATACCTCCTCCATAGAAGTCAATCTGCATCACTCATAAAAAAATAAACCACTTCAGCTCTACTACTTAACACTATGTCTACTGAGAAGAACATATATAGATCGAAGAAAGCCGAGGATCGAGGTTTGCTGATGCTGAGGCTGGTAATCGGGAAGCTAGTGCACAAGAGTCTCTCGATCTTAGCATCTAGAGGCCCTCTCGATCACCATCGTCGTCACAATGATTTCCATGAAGAATCGGAAGTGGCAACGGTGGTGCCAGGAGACATTAAAGAAGGATACTTTGCAGTTTTTGCTGTCAAGGGGAATGAAGCAGAGAGGTTTGTGGTCAAATTGGAGTCGTTGAGTAACCCTGAATTTTTGAGGTTACTGGAAGAGGCCAAGGAAGAGTATGGATTTGATCAGAAGGGTGCTTTTGCAGTTCCTTGCAGGCCTGAGGAATTGCGTAAGATTTTACAAAACTGCAGGAGGAATAAGAGGAGTAGTAGAACATGTATTAATATTAATTTTACAGTTATACAAGGATATTAGGTAGCAACTCAAATGAAACAAATTTTCATGTAATTTTCAAGGTACGTAATTATTCATGCATAATCTTTCTTTTTGTGTTCTTTTGCACGGTGTGTAGAACAAACTACACGGAAATAAGAAAATTCAATCATTCTTATATGATGATTTCTTCTGAGGCTAGTAGGGTGGGTTGACTAGGTTATAGGTAAGGAGTAAGTTTAGTAAAGAGGGTTTTTTTTTTCTTTTTTTTTGACAAACGATCTTAACTATATTAAGAGAGTGTGGAATGGGCTGAGTCTCACAATGAATAGTTTATATTCGTTTTTTGAGAGAATCGGACTTAAAACCTCTCACTTACAAATGAAGGGGAATATCAATAAACCGTAGTACTAAGTGGCAAGTTAAATCAAGAGTTCTATTCTCTTTCATTGTGACAAAAAAAGGTACTGTCATGTGGTTAGGGTGACTTAGAAAATAAGTCAGGAATTATGGATCTTGTTAATTAAGAGTTTGATACTATGGTTTTACCTTGTAACAAACCAAACTTGTACTACCAGGTTATTGTTATTAATTCTCCAATGCACAATGCGAGCAAGACAAACGCTTAGTGCGTAGCATTCGGATGGTCACTGGAAGTTCTAACAATGATTCGACAGCACCCGGATTGGAGTATTCTTAATGGTAAATACAAATTTGTACTTAGGAAACGCACTGGACTTATTTATGCCGTGTTTGGCCAGGTATATCAACAAGTTGGGTGCTTTTCTTCTTCCTTTTCGTTTTATATTATTAATTCGGACTCTTCTCCGTAATTATAGGATATATTATACGAATGTAATAACTTCCTATTGTAATTATTGCAGGGATCCTACCTTAACAGAGATTGTGTGTATATATATATTGTAATATTTTCCACTTTCAAATAAGGAGTCAAAATTCTATTCAATTGTCTAGGTTTTCTGTCTGGTTATGTTAGGAAAAACATATTTTTAAATCAAATTTCAAACCAAATGATGTGGTTGTAGATTATTGGATTATTAATTAAGTGTCGATTAACGTGTTTGTTTCTTAGTAGTGACACATCATTTAGTTTGCAAATTTAGTCTAAAAATTTGATCTTCCTAGCATTATCCTTTCTCTATGGATGCTAGGGTTTCTTCACTTTCTTCTCACGTCCACCACAAACCAACAACAAAACTTTGTTTATCAAAAAAAAATAAAAAATACACAACGCTTCCAGCACTTTGTTCTCTTATTTAGGTTTTGGTCCAAGATTATCTCTTAAGTTAATTGCCTCCATCACCAGCTGCCTTTTCCCACTGCACCTCAGCCTTTTACTGTCGCCGGCCTATTTCTGAAGTCTTTTACCCACCAACTTCAGCAGGCCACTTCCGCAACCATTTCTCAGCCCAACTGGTTCTTTCATACCCATGTAAAGATGGGTATATTTTTGTCTTCCACCGCTTCTGCCGTCCCTCAAGTTTAGAATAGTTCCATTGTGTAAAGACTCTCTATGGCAATAGGTAATTGAATATTCTCAAGTGAATAGTAACTATCATTGATGCACAGTAATTGTGTTTTGCATCTTCACCTTTAAATTAAATAGTCATTGCAATAAATAATATAATATTATTATTTTTTATTTTATAAAAAAGAAAATTTATTTTAAATTTTGAATAGAATTTTTAACCGATCTCATCGTGCCACGTATCATTATCTGAAAGTACAATTTTTGTACAGCATGTGCTCTTGGAAAGTCCACCCAATTACCTTTTTATTCCAATACTAATATCTTTGGTTCTTCCCATTTTTATGTTATTCATTTTGATGTGTGGATGTCTCCGGTTACTTCTTTCAGTGGTTTTTGTTATTATGTATTTTTTTTATTGATGATTTTTCTCGTTATGTTGGATTTATTGTATGTAATGAAAATATGAGGTCTTTGATCATTTTAAAATTTTTGTTGCCATGTTCTGTAACTTGTTTCATGCCACTATTATGGTCATTCAAAGTGACAATAGGATTGAATATTAATCAATCCTTTTCTACCTTTTGTCATGAAAATGGCATTGAACAACAATACTCTTGTCCCCACAAAAAAAATGGCCTTGCTAAACGACATCGTCAGATTGCCACTCTTATTCGATCTCTTCTCCTCACTGTCGGCTTAACCCACACCTTGTGGGTTGAAGTAGCTCTCACTGCTATTCATCTTATTAATCTCCTTCCCACACCGATTTTAGGTTGGACCACTCCTTATCACATTATGTTTGATCATCCTCCCACTTATTCTCATCTTGTGTCTTTGGTTAACTAGGTTTTCCTCATCTAGAACCGTATGTTGCTCACAAGTTAAAGACTCGTTCTAAACCTTGTGTCATTCTTGGTTATAGTACTTAACATAAAGATTACTGTTATCTTGATCCCTCTACTGGTCATGTCTATGTGTCTCATCATGTTATTTTTAAATAGTCACCTTTTCTTTATAATGATTTGCAAGTCTCATCTTTTACGGAGTACAAGGAACTATCAATTACCAAGGCCACCACACCCAATTGTTGTGCAAGTCCATTCCGTCAACCTCGTCACCTGGCCAAGACATCACCTATTCAACCTCATGCCCCTGAGATTGTCCCTCGCGTGTACGAATCTTCGATGCAGGCCATACCTCTGCACAACCCACACGCTTCAGCTTCCACTGCAAACACCCACGTTGTTCCAAGCCCTATTTCACCCCGTGGCCATCCTATGTCACTACAAGATCATCATAACTCACATGCCACTCACTAGACCCCTCCCAACCTACCCAATATGCCTCTCGACCTGTGCCTCGTCATATCCCACTTACAAGAAAACAAGGGAGTTGTAGCATAAACGACTCAAGTCAGGTTGTTCTTCACTGGGATTATTGAAAATAATTTATGTTAAAACAAAATTTTAGTTAATTATTTAAAACAAAGTTTAGAAAAGATTGGTTTTGGAATTTAAAATAATAAAAATATTGTGGCCTATTTGATTGACAAGGGAATAGAGGGGTGCATCAAGGAGAGAGAGTGGAGAAAGTGTAGGGATTTCTCTGTGTATATGAGATGTTGTTATTCCACCCGTCCCCCTTTCCCACACAGTGCCTTATTTATAGTAGTAAAGATGAGAGAAATTATTTGTCCTCCAAGTAAATACAATCTTATAGGGAAAGAATAACTAGTACCCAAATCTATATAGGACTTACACAATCACACTTTAATAGTTTAAGGCTGTTTAGCCAAAATAGTCCCTGAGATTTGCATAACTCCTCACTTTGGTCCTTGAGATTTGAAATCAATAGAATTGGTCCTTGAGTTTGTCCACAATCAATCATTTTAGTCCTTGGGTGAAAAATTGTGTTAAATAAGGACTAAAATGATAAAATTAACCTCAATTTAATAAACAATAGGCCAAAATGATTTGACAAAAATTGAGGATATTTTTGTCATTTTACCCCTATTTTATAGAGATTTTTCATGGAAGGACCAAAATGATTAATTATGGACAAATTCAGGGACCAATTCTATTGATTTCAAATCTTAGGGACCAAAGTGAGGAGTTATGCAAACTTAGGAACCATTTTGGCTAAAAAGCCATAGTTTAATATAATATCTATAACACTTCTCCTTGAGTGTGTAAATACTCAACTAGATTCGTCATTAGGTAGAGTTGAGGAAGTCGACTTGTCAGCACTAATCTAGGAACACCTAATCTTAGACAAAGGAACTTGCATATGGGACTAAGTCTCACAAAAACCCAATGGCTATTATAAAACTTGAGACGAGACAAAAACTCATTGTCTAAGGAAAAGTGCGTGAGAAAGTGCAAAGCCAAATTAAATGTTTGTATGATGTAGACAAAGGTTTGACCAGTCCAAGATAGGTGCCTTGTTAAAACCTGGTTAAGTAGCAAAAACCCAATGTGAAAAATGCTCCTAATCGTAAGGAAAAATTGTACATTAGGATCAAGCGAGTATGCTTTGGAATACTCTCCTTGAGTTTGACAGAATTCCAAAGAGAACTAACAATGTTACAACTCAAAAAGTATACACATACCAATTCCTTGAACAAGTTTATGAAATGTCGTCTTTGGTAGAGATTCGGTAAAGAGGTTGGTCAAGTTGTCCTAGGAACGGATTTACTTGACTTCAATCTTCTGATGCTCTTGTTGTTGATGTGAAAAGAACTTCGGCACAATGTGCTTGGTGTTGTCTCCTTTGAAGTACCCTTTCTTGAGTTATTTGATACATGCTGCGTTATCTTCAGAGATCGTTGTAGGGATGTCAATGACGGAAGCAAGTTCGCAGGTGTTTCAAATATGTTCCACAACTACTCTCAGCCAAAAGCATTCTCGACTAATAGGTTGGAGAAAAGCGAGATAGGTTGGAGAAAAGCGAGATAGGTCAGAGAAAAGTGAGCCTTTTTTCGTTTGGCTGCTTTATAGTTTTGGAAGTAAATCGTGCACTAATTTCATTAATTTGGCAAGGGTAATGATAGGGAAACTAAATTTGTGGATTAAATTTTGTAAACTAAATGACATGGAAGTTGATAATTGAATTATTACTTAAGTGTAGTAGATTAACATACTTATTTCTTATTAATGATACATAATTTAATTTACAAATTTAGTCTCCTAACATCACCCATTTGAAAATAAGTATGATTTTTCAAAACAAAAACTATTAAAAAGTCCAGCTATTGCTATTGATTTGAGATTTTGCTTACAATGATTACATACAATTAGGACTAGTTTCTCTTCTCTTTTTTCTTTTCGTTTCTGGCACTTGAGTCTGACAGCCCATCTCTAAGAAAGTGGTTGATAATTTAATATTACGGTCTAGTGGTATTTCTCTTCATTTATAAGTGAGAGGTCTGAAATTCAACTCTCACCAAATACAAATTTGAACCACATTACTACTAATCCATTGTGAGGCATAACTCATCCCCCACTCTCTTAGTGTAGATAATATTGTTTGTTAAAAAAATGTCTATGAAAGTGGCTTGTGTCATCCATAAGCATGGTATTGTTGGTTGAATAATTTGCTGGCAATGATTACATACAACCATTCGAAACCTTTTATATTGTTTTTTTTTTCTTTCTATTTTATCATATCTTCACTAGTTATGGGAGATCCGAATGAAAACTTCCATGCACCGGGAAGATATCTTTTTTATCTTTTTTTACTCAGTACGTGACTTGGATCTCGTTTTTTTTTAGAAGACTTAGGTCTCATTTGACATGCCGTATAAGATCACCAGATAGTATTATAGAATACGGAAATGGTGTTTGGTAAGTTTTGTAATAACCATCGGATTGTTTAATCTAGCTCCACCTATGTTATATGTTGTAAACTAAACCAAAACAATCAAGCAAAAAACAAACCACAACACAATTTAGAGTTCCTCCAATATAGGGGTAACTCTCTAACAATTGAAGTTTCATTGATTACCAACGAATACAAGAGAACTCACAAACACAAAGTGCTCTCAAGTATACAAACTTATGCCTAAAAAAAACTCTCTCAGAACTTCTCCCAAAGCCATTTATTTATTCTACGGGTGCTATCCACATACTCATTTTTACCTCTCATACACTCCTCTTAATGTCTAGCCTTCAAATCGAATAAATTGAAGAAGATCAATAGACGGAATTTAACAAGGGTGTGCGGGAGGTAAAAAGAGGTATGTGAATAGCAATACCCCTTATACTCATAGATGTCGTGGGTGTCACACAAATCCTATAGAATATAGGAAACCAAATTCTAGACTAAAACCAAATCCAAACCAAACTAGAAAGTTGTATTTAGTGTAAACTTGCGTCCAACCTATTCTAATCCTACACCTTTTCTGGATTCTTGTTTTAGTTTAGGCACATGTTGATTTAATGCCGAATCCAACATGATACCCTTCACACCCGCTTACTTATCATTCCAAAACCTTTGGTATTATTAGTCGGATACACAACAAAAAAAAAAAGGCTCACTTTATTCTCCGACCTATCTCGCTGTTCTCCAATCGATCAACATCAAGCAAATAAGAATATGGAAAGAAAACGCAGCATGCATCGAAGAGCTTAATTTGTAAATTAAATGATATGTCATTAATAAGAAATAAGCACGTTAATCAATATTTAAGTAATAATTCAATCATCAACTTTCATGTCATTTAGTTTACAAAATTAATCTACAAATTTAATCTCAAATTAATGAAATTAGTGCACGATTTACTTCCAAAACTATAAAGCAGCCAAACAATATAGCTACTACTTGAAATGATAGAATGTCCATCTCAATCTCATTATTTCTGAACTTACCCCTTCTTGTTGTTTATTTTTTATATTTTGTATTTCGATAAAATAGTATCATTGTTTTTTTTGGTCGAATTTCTAAAGTTAACGCAACGTAAATATCTTACCGACAGATAAAATGGCAACTCTTTTATATAGAACAATTTTCTTGAAATAAGTAAATCGTTACCCGTTTCATACTAATAATATAATATTATGCATAAATTTTTGTTCACATAATCTTTTATATATTAGCAAAAAAATCCACAATAACAACTTATCCGTGCTGTAAAAGTCATTTTATGCGTTTCGAAACTCATGGATGAAAAGAGTACCGTCTACCGTGTACAAACACTTTGAGGGCGACCCATCAAATGTTTGCATTAAATGACAAGTCGATCATCGCAACTACATGCAAAGGCTCCACACTGAAAACAGTAGCTTCCACCTTTTCAATTATGGTTTTGTTCACAAAGCACCCCCCCTCCCCTTATAAATACCTCCTCCATAGAAGTCAATCCGCATCACTCAATAAAAAATTAAACCACTTCAGCTCTACTACTTACCACTATGCCCTGGTTTGGTATTGAAGTGATTTTATAAAAAATGAATATTAAAAAAAGTTGGAAGAGTTTTTGGTGGTTTGGTATTGAAGTGATTTTATAAAAAAATGAATATCAAAAAAAGTTGAAAGAGTTTTTGGTGTTTGGTAAACACTCCAAATCAGCTTTATTTCAAAGTTTTAGATGAAAATAAGCCAAAAATCTGAAGTTGCAAAAAGCAGCTTCAAAAAATCAGCTTAATTGAAAAACACAAGTGAATAGTAATTTCTTTAATGAATTTTTAAATTTGCCAACATTGCCCTCCTTTCTCCTACCTTCCTCATACTTTCAGCACGCCTCTCGCAAAACCCTTGCAGAACCAGAAAACTTCAATCCCTGCTCAAGCCGGAACCTCCTACCACATAAAACTCCTATACCATTCGATTCCAACCCATTTTTAAACCAAGGCTTACCCTCTTGACCCAATCTCCTCCCAATCTCCTCCAAAATCCAATTTGCTACACCATATTTGAAAGAAGACATCCATCCTCCTAGCAATGTTCAGCTGAAAGAAGCCATTAATTGGGGAAAAAATTAGGGTTTGTGGAGGAAACAAGAAAAATTGAGAGAGAAGTAAGAAAAATTGATTACTTCTCTATTCATTTTTTTTAGAAGGTTTGCTTCTGATTTATCTTAGGGTTTAGGTATATAAGAAAGGATAAAGCTCTGCTCTGCTTTTGATTTGTACGTGTGTAGAGAGAGAGAGAAAGAGAGAGAGAGAAAGAGAGAGAGAGAGAGGTATTACCTATAGACCTGTCATTCATGTCGTGTTTCCCATGTTCGTATTGTTTTCGTGTCATACCTGATATCTTAACAGGTCGTGTCATGTAACACCCATTAAAATAAACGGGTAAAATGACCCAACCCGAAATTGACCCAATAATATTAACAGGTAATATGACCCGACCAGTTATCCGTTAAGGAAAATATATTTTAAACCAATAAATAATAAAATGAAAAACATAATACTAAATAAGTATATACATACCATATTATCACATTTAAAACATAAAAACGCATTTGTCTTTCAAGTATTACATATTTACATACCCAATATAAGAGCATAATAATAAATAAATAAAAACATTAGAACATTACAAAATATCAAATGTTCAAAAGATTTGCAAAATTAAGGGAGTTATGTTTCAAGGTTTGGAACCTTGCACATTTCTTACAATCAAACTCTTCAATTTTCATCAATCACCATGGGAAATGGTATTGGAACTTTGGCTTGATATATTGTCTTCAAAAGTTATATTGATGATATATTCAATGAGGCCTTCTACATTAGCACTCTCTTCTCATTTATCCTATGGCTATTGTTTAAGTAAAGTCTTTAATAGGTTTTTAATTAATGTAGAAGTGTGAAAAATATAGAAAAAAAATATATAAACGCTCGTAATGACAAGCTTTTCGTGAAGGGTTTAACTTTGAAATGTGCCACTATAATCATATAAATCATAGATCAAAAGTTAACCGTCGATTGTTGTTTACATTTATGCTTCATTTTTCTCACCAAATTTTGTTTTTTCAGATTTTCTTTTTTGAAAACATGATCTATTAGAGGATACAAGAAGATGAACGGTTCGGATCGTTGATATTATGTTCAAAGTTTTACCATTAGTGAAAATATTGCTTGGTGTTTATAAAGTCTCTACAAACTATATAACATCGACTCATATTTCAATTAACCGTATCGGGACGTGATATCAAATATCTAAACCGTTCATCTTCCTACATCCCCCATAAGATCATGTTTTCAAAAATGAAATTTTTAAAAATGAAATTCAATATAAAGAATAAAGTCTAAATGACAATCGAGAGTTAAATACAAATTTAAGGTTTATGGATTATAGTGTCGGATGTCAAAGTTGACCCCTTCACGAAAGTTGTAAGTTTATCACTACGAGTGATTGTATGTGTGTGTGTGTATATATATATATATTTTTTTTTTTTTACATTTCTTACACTTCTACAATAATTATTATTAATTTTATTACTTTTACACTCAAATAAAAAACACTATTCATGACGGTTTGGAGGGTTTTAAAAATCTAAACGATAATGTAAGTGTAATCATTGTCTACTCGTGGAGAAATGATGAATCACAAGTGTTTATATATTCTTTCACATTTTTCATACTTGTAGGAATGTCTTATTGCCTATACTAATACTATACTAGTTGATTTTAAGTAAAACTAAATAAATGAATAAAACTTAATTTTTTTAACTTATATATAATAATAATACAAAAATATATATTTAATATAGAATATACCAATATATACAATATAGCTATTGTATTTTATAATAATTTTTTTAGCAATTAAACTTTAAAATTATAATTTATTTTTATTACGGGTTACCCACGTGTTACTCACGTGTATACCCATTATTAATTTGTTCTTAATTTGTCACTTAATAATGACCCAATTAGTTATCATGTTGACCTGAAATCTGTTATTTTTATGTCTTTTTCATGTCTTGTCACTGTGTCGTATAAAAAACTGACAGGTCTAATTGCCAACCTTATCAGAGTCCTCAAGTGCTGCACTGCAAATGGTGAAAAAGGAGTGATGGGACGAGAAGATGAGAGAAGCTAGAAAGAGAAAGAAGAAGAATATGGGTCTGGTCACGGCTGTGTGCTCTTTTAACGATTTTCTATCTTCTCTTTTGGGTTTGGTGAGTTTTAGTGATGGAAGTGGTATGTCAGAAGAAAAGACTATATATTGATGAAATTGAGATTCCACCATAAAATTAATTGGCAATATAAGGAGTAGCTCAAGATCATATAAGCACATAACAAATCTTGTCCCTCACCAATGTGGGACAACTCTCAACACGCCGCCGCACGTGTGGCAGATTTTCAAGCCTACACATGGACAACAACTGGGTGACGTGGAGTGCGTGTGGCCGTTGGGCTTCACACGTGGACAACCTTGCTCTGATACCATGATGAAATTGGGGTCCCACCATAAAACCAATTGGCAATATGAGGAGTAGCCCAAGATCATATAAGCATATAGCAAACCTTGTCCCTCATCAATATGGGACAACTCTCAACGTGTGTATATATATATATATATATATATATATATAGAGAGAGAGAGAGAGAGAGAGAGAGAGAGAGAGAGAGAGAGAGAGAGAGAGAGAGAGAGAGAGAGAGAGAGAGAGAGCATTTTTCAAACCAACAGATGATTGCCATGGCAAGTAATTAGCGGTTTTTGCTTAACCCACGCTCTAGAGAGAGAGAGAAAGATAGAGAGCATTTTCCAAACCAACAGAGGATTTCCATGGCAAGTAATTAGCGGCTTTTTCTTAACCCACGCTCTGTTAATGTTTACAAGGTTACTGCTGGATTATACCCTTTTTGGCTTCACACCTTTATTTGTTAAGAAAATTATATTAATGGTACATCTAGTATTATGTCTTTTTTGGTCATTTCACACAATCATAGTTGTTTTACATAAAAATTTACCAAACACTAACATACTGCTTTTTTTTTTTCAAAAGTACTTCAACAAAAAAAATTACTAAACACTTTGCTGCTTTATTTCACAGGTACTTATTCTCACAGTACAGCAAAAGCAGTTTTTATTTTCAAAGTACAGCAATACCAAACCAGCCCTATGTCTACCAAGAAGAACAGATATTCGTCGAAGAAAGCCGAGGATTGAGGCTTGCTGATGCTCAGGCTAGTAATCGGAAAGCTAGTGCACAAGAGTCTCTCGATCTTAGGGGATGTAGTCAAATTAGGATTTGGTAGGATTTTAATACACTTTAAAATCTAAAGGTAGTCAATCATGATTTTATAAGATGATTTTAAGGATTTTGAAATCATAGTGTAGTCAAATGAAGATTTAGGATTTTAAAGAATACAACAAAATCCATGAGTAGTCAAATATGATTTTAAAAAATCAATACAAGTCTAAGGGTAGTCAAAATACTAAAGATTTGTTAGGATTTTAATTGTAGAGGGATTTTGATGGATTTCAAGGTGGATGGTATAAATACCAAATTGCATTAAGAATCTCACTCTTCCCCCTATGATTTCTTTTCACATTCATAGATAGAAGAGGAACAGTCTCAAACAGAAAAAAAAAAACAGTTTTCAAGATGGCATCAACTGATTTCTTTTCAAATTCATCAGAAATCTGCATCAAGAGTCAGCTATGAATGTGAAAAGAACAGTCTCAAACATAAACAATTTTTGAAGAGTTAGATAGAAGATGGCAGAATCTCACTCTTCCATTTTTTTTTCATTAGAGTAGTCATAGCTGACTCATTCTTTGCTTTAATGGAAGTTGTTTATGTTTCTGGATTTTGTTTCCATTTCCTTCACCATTCTCTCTTTATTTGATTCTTTACCTAAACAAGACAAGACCAAGAATGCATTCCTGCAATGAATACTTTTCTTCCCTGCCATGAGTACTTTTCTTCCTTGTCGCATTCAAACTATTATATTTGAGCTGATGGTTCTTACCAAATTGTAAGCAAAACTTGGGCCATGAATTAGAACAATTTTCACGATAGCCAAACTTGGCCATTTTCTTCTCTACAACAACATTTGGCAGGAGTTTGTATAGGTTAAAATCTTTGAAATCCTAAGAAATCCATAAAAATCCATGGAAATCTATAATACAAATCTATATAAATCTGCCAAAATTCATAAAAAATCATTGAATCTATTAAAATCCTTTGAAATCTGTCACTTATAAAAAGTCTTTTAAAATCCTCTGAAATTCAAGTTGACTACACCCCCCCTTAGCATCTAGAGGCCCTCACGATCGCCACCATTGTCACAATGATTTTGATGACGAATCGGAAGTGACGACCGTGGTGCCAGAAGACGTTAAAGAAGGATACTCTGTAGTTTTTGCTGTCAAGGGGAATGAAGCAGAGAGGTTTGTGGTTATATCGGAGTGGTTGAGTTAATCTGAATTTTTGAGGTTACTGGAAGAGGCCAAGGAAGAGTATGGATTTGGTTAGAAAGGTTCTCTTGCAGTTCCTTGCAGGCCCGAGGAATTGAGTAAGATTTTACAAATAGAAGAATTCATTTTAATCTTTGGCAAAGAGAACTTTTAGATTAAAATCACGAGTAAGATCAAAATCTAATTTTAGTCCCTTGATACATTAATAACCTCATTTATTAATTATATTTTGATTTTTTAATTATTTCTCTTTTTCTTCCTAATTTTTAATGTATTAATTTTATTTCATTATAACTTTCATTTTCATTTCATTTATCGTAATATATTTTGTTGTAAACATTTAGATAAACTAATTTTTGTTATACAATATATTTTGATGTACATTCTTCTTCATTTAGGTACATTAAAATCATTATAATATATTTTGGTGCATATATTTAGGTACACACATTTCGATATAAACATTTAGGTACATTAATTCAATATAATACATTTCGGTACTAACATTTCGATGCATATATTTCGGTACACACATTTAGATACATTAATTTAATATAATATATTTTGGTGCATATATTTTAGTACATACATTTCAATACTAACATTGACACACCCCGATCCTAAAATCAAGGTGTGCTAGCCGTCACGTGGGCATGACGTAACCAAAAGTGCGATGCGAAAGCAAAAGATAAAAGAAATACAAAGGAATAAAAACCAACTACTAGCAATAATATCCAACTAACATGCTAGAGTGAGTTTAAGTGTGAAACACACATATTCAGAGCATAAGTACTAAGTGTAGTCAAGTAGGACCATTACAAACCCGAAGGTGAGTCCTACATTTAAGTAGTCTGTCAGTACGCCATGGGAATCCTCATGGGCCACCAACACTGCTAACTAGAACCTGGAGGGGCGCAAAACAAGATTGAGTGGGTCAGTACAACAAAGCTTTTCGAAAATATTTCATTTAACAACACTTCTAACCCCTCACTGTAAAACCTGTATACTTTCCCGGAAGCATAGGGAGCAGCATCACCATAACTGCCTAATCCAAAGTTCTGCTGAATCGGCTCTAGAGGTGGCATAGCAGACTGCTGAGGCCCCTGCTGAATCTGGGGACACTGAGCAGCTCTATGTCCCATCTGTCCACAAGTGTAGTAACCACCGCCACTTCTCCTACACTCTCCATGATGTCTGAAATTACAACGGTGGCACAACGGAGGATCTGAACCATCAGCACCACCAAAGTCTCTCTGTCTCTGAAACCTGGGTCCACCAGTAAATCTTCCACCTCTTCTCGGGCTTGTGACACTAAATCCTCTGCTGGAAGAACTCGAGCTCGCTCCACTTCTCTTGAAATTTTGTGTCTTACGGGGTCTATGAGTGGAGATACCTTTACCCCTGTCATCTTTCTTCTGATTATCATTCTTATCTTCATCTTCCTCACTATCACTATGAAGATTTTTGGAATCCTCCATCCGAACCAAAATCTCAGAAAACTCAAGGTAAGTGGTGCAAGGAATCGCACTAGTGAACGTCCACCATTTCCTCTTAGTTCCCTGCTTAAAACGGCAAAGCATCTCTACCAGATTACCAACTGTATCAGGATTATAGCGGGATAAGTCTGTAAACTTCCTGTAATACTCATGCGCCGACATATTCTTTTGCTTCAATTGAGTGAACTCCTGCTTCTTACGATCAATGTACTCCGGGGGAACAAATCTTTTCTTAAAATTCTCTTTGAATACTTCCCAATCAGTTGCCGCTTCAGGTGACATAAACTGAGTTTGATTTACCCACCAAGCTGCTGGCTCTCGTCCTAAAAACCAAGTAGTGGTCTCGACCCATCTACTAGCAGGAAGATTCCTTTGACTCTGCATCACCTGAAAGGTCTTCTCAATATGGTCTAACCACTTTTCTGCCCCTTCATGACCCTCATTACCCATGAAGTGGTTTAATTTCAGATTGTACATAGTCTCCAGGGGTGTTCTTTGAGGAGGACGGATTACAGTCTGAAAGGCATGGGCCATCGCTTCCCCTAATTGAGTTATATCAAGGAAATTAGGCTCAAGAGCACGACGTGATTCCCTACGAGGCGGCATGGTTCTGACAGAAGACATCAAAAGAGCATTAGAGCATTCACAATATATACATGACTGCAAACCTACGCTCTGATACCAAACTAACACACCCCGATCCTAGAATCAAGGTGTGCTGGCCGTCACGTGGGCGTGACGTAACTAAAAGTGCGATGCGGAAGCAAAAGATAAAAGAAATACGAAGGAATAAAAACCAACTACTAGCAATAATATCCAACTAACATGCTAGAGTGAGTTTAAGTGTGAAACACACATATTCAAAGTATAAGTACTAAGTGCAATCAAGTAGGACCATTACAACACCTGAAGGTGAGTCCTATATTTAAGTAGTCTGTCAGTACGCCGTGGGAATCCTCGTGGGCCACTAACACTGCTAACTAGAACCTGGAGGGGCGCAAAACAAGATTGAGTGGGTTAGTAAAACAAAGCTTTTCGAAAATATTTCATTTAACAACACTTCTAACCCCTCACTGTAAAACCTGTATACTTTCCCAGAAAAATAGTATATATATAACCATATAAAACAGTAAAACTCAAATCACAAGTCTTTAACACTTTTCAAGGAATATGCCATGCTATGCTTCAAACATGATAAGGATGCATCAATATAACGGGTGAAATAATGAATCAACCGAAGACCCTGCAGCTGTCATGTACAGTTAATTCTATAGCTCAATATCCAACCCAACCGGAGTCACCACTGTGACCTATACGACACTACTCTGCACATAAATCGGAACTACCTGAAGTAGTTTGTACGACAAGAATGGTGTAAGAATACGCTCTAGTGCTTCTCTCATCAACAGCTGTATAATAATCTAAAGTCACCTACAAGTCGAAACCACCTCTAATGGTCTGTACGACATGTCGGAACCACCTCTAATGGTCTATTCGACATGCACCTACTTGGATCCAAGGTGAGCGTGTGGTGCGGGGTGAATAATATAAGCACTAACACCAAGGGTGCAGGTTATGAGCTCTCAACACAAATCACATCAAATAATAAACTATATGAACAACATAAAACTCACATGATACTCACCTGTGCGTCCACAAATCACATCATATATTATGTATGCATGGCATTTTAAAACATACTTCCATTTAAATTCAATTTTTGGGAAAAATCAGTAGTATATAGGTATAAACAGAAAATAACTGCCCACTCACTGGTATGTCGAAGGGTCTTAACCCCCGTGACGCCCTTGAACGCGCTCGTCCTCGGGATAGGTCTCACCTATATGCGAAACAACTATAAAAACGTTATTTTAAAGCACACAACCAACAATACGTAATAACTTCTCATACGATGCTCAATTTGGGTATATGAATATACCACAGTGACCTACTCAACGTCACGGACGTCGAGGTATTTTTAAAAAAAAATTTGGATCTATCACACGCCCTCACGCGCCAAAAATGGCATGGACATACGCACCCCCACGCGCGTCATCCCCTACCTCCAGTCGCCGGACTGGTTTCGCCGGCGACGGAAAAGTCGCCAGTTTCTGGGTTATTTTCAAACTTCTTATTCTCCGTCAATTCTCAACCATTTTTTTCGCAATTTATACCAAAATGAAGCCCTAAGCATGTAGAATCACGATGTACTAATTTAAGGCTAAAAAACACACGAAATCTCACCGGAGAAAATCCAAGAAAACCGGCCAACTTCGAACCTTGCGATCCTGACGTCCAAAACCTTCAAAGTAAGTACTCCGAGCTTCCTTGGGACCTCACTAAGCTCCCTGTAGGCTTAGAATTCCCTGAAAACCAACATTTCACGTGTGCATGAACAGTGACATCAAACTGGGTTACGGTTTCGACGTGATTTCGAGGGTTTCCAGTTCTAAAAATAGTACCAATCGATTCAGGAGGTTGCAAGGATGAAGGAACTCACCTTTTTTACGTTGATCTGTGAAGTTTTGAGGGGTTTGGTTCTTGTCCGTACAAGCTCGAAAGGGAGAGAGAAAGAGTGAACTGAGAGGGAGGAGAGAGAGGGCACGGGGTGAGTGTGCGTGTCCCGTGTGTGTGTGTGTGGTCCACCCAAAACAAACCACATTCCAAAATTCTTTAAGTCCCTAACCACACAAATTGTATACAACTTTTAATCCACTTAAAAATTTCCAAGAATTTAGGAGAGTATGCAATATTCAAATAACATGTCACACGTACCTTAGCAACCGTTAAGGGCAATTCCGTCATTTCACATCCACGATAAATGAAATTTTGGGGACGGGCTGTGACAAACATTTAAATACATTAGTTCAATATAATACATTTCGGTACTAACATATAGGTACATTAATTGAGTCTTTCAAGTTTGAAGAATGTTAGATAAAATTAATAAATTAAAAAACTCTTTTTTGGTCAAAAAATAAATTAAAATTTGTATGTTAATAAATTTAAATATTTAATGGAAGAAATTAAATAAAAGGGAACTTTAACGAAAAGCACCCGGTATTGTTCACTTTAACGAAAAACCACATTTTTACACTAAAAAGTCAATCCTGGTACTATTCACTTTACCCTTTATTTTGTCCTTATCATTAAAACTCAAAGTTTTCAAGCTCTTTTCATTAGTTTTCCATAAATAAAATGCACATTGATTATTTTGAATTAAGGACACATCAAGGAATTATAATCAATATATAATCTAACACCAGATTTATTTTAAATTTCAATTTTCTTAAAGAATTAAAGTTAAAAATCCCTTTTACAAAACAGCAAGAGGAAGAAGAGTAGTAGAACATGTAATAATATTAATTTTACAGTTATACAAGGATACTAGCTAGCAGTTCAAAAGAACAAATTTTCATGTAATTTTCAAAGTTTATGTAATTGATTATTCATGCATTTATTTATTTATTTTTGTTCCCTTGCACCGAGTGTAGAACAAACTTCTACACGGAAATAATGAGAAAATTCATTCAATCTTAAATGATGATTTCTTCTGAGGCAAGTACGTAGGGTGGGTTGACTAGGATTTTTTTTTAGAGAGTGATTGCAATGGCGGAGCCAACATTGGAGTATTGGTTGCCGCTGACTCTTATAACTTCAAATATCTCTTCTTTGAATTTTTCTATGGCTCATATGGTAGCCAAGGCAAACAAAACTGAGAGACCATTTATTAATAATTTTTTAATTAAAACATACCGAAACTACAACCTTTCCTAAACATGGAGAGCTTTTTAAGTGATCAATATTGTAAAGAATTCACATCATATGAAAGATTAATGATTGAATGATAACTTGGTTGTATAAAATGAAAAATGAATAGAAATCAATGGTTTAATGATAACTTGGTTATATATAATCAAAAATGTATTTGATTCTATTGATAACGATATTGTGATACGGCGTTCTAAAATATGAACATGTAGTTACTAATTATAAATAAAACTATATTTAGTTTTAGGAAACTTATTGTTTGTGGCCCCATTAATGTAAATTTATTTATAGCTACGCCACTGACTTAGGAGATAAGTTAGGAGAAAGTTAAGTCAAGAGTTTGATTCTCTTTCATTGTGACAAAAAAAAAAAAAAGGGTACTGCCGTGTTGTCTTGGAAGATAAGTCAGGATTTTTAAGTCATGTTAAGATGACTTGGAAAATAAGTCGGGATTTACAAGTCATGTTAAGAGTTTGATACTCCGGTTGTAACTTGTAACAAACGAAAACCTGTACCACCAGGTGGTTGTTATCAATTCTCCAATGCACAATGTGAGCGAGAGAGCGTTCAAACGCTTAGTGAGTAGCATTTGGACACTCACTAGAAATTCGAACATTACAGCACTTGAATTGGATAATTCTTGATTTTAGTAACACAAATTTGTACTTAGAAACGCATTGGAGTATTTTATGCCGTGTTTGGCCAGATATACCAAGAAGTTTGGTTCCTTTCTTCTTCCTTTTCGTTTTATATTATAGAACGTAATTTCCTACTGTATTTAATGTACGATTCCTACTTAAATAGAGATTAACATAACCTTATATACATGGTAGGCCCGGCAATTCTTGACACGACCCGATAACCCAACACGACACGACACGAAATTAACAGGTGTTCGGATCGACACGATAACGAATTGGGTCGTTATCGGGTAACCCGATAAACACCTTTTAAGATAACAGGTTGGTTTGAGTATATACGTGGGTAACACGATAAGTAGAATATTAATTTAATAATTTTATAACCCTAAAAAATACTATAATAATTATATATATATATATATATATTAAATTAACTATAATAATTATATGTACAAAATAAATATATTTAAATCTACTTAATTTAATATAATAATTATATGTACAAAAAAAAATATATTTAAATCTACTTAATAAAATATATACATACATACATATATATATACACACACATATACCATTGAACTTGATGGTATACGAATTATACGAAACTAATTGCAACGATCCAACCGTCAAACTTGTTTGTATATGCTTCGAGATTGCATCAGCAAAAAATCACAAAAAACAAACATTCAGAGATCAAGTAACCGAACAAAACTTTTCAATGGTTATAAAACGAAAAATCACGTTTTAACGGTTATTTTAACTCCGATTTTGATTATTTTTTATAACTACACTCCTTGATCCTATATAAATACAATGAATGAATTCGATCTTCAATTTAAAATATTTACACTACTTATGTTATACTTAATGAAAGTATGAATAAACTCTTAAGTGTTAGTGAATCTATTGTTTTGATGGGATATGCATTGTACGAAACTAGTTTCAACGATCCAACCGTCAAACATGTATGTATATACTTCGAGATCGTATACGCCAAAAATTGCAAAAAACAAACATTCAAAAATCAAGAACGGGACAAAACTTTTTGACGGTTATAAAACGAAAAATCACGATTTAACGGTTATTTTAACTCCGATTTTGATGATTTTTTACAGCTACACTCCTTGACCCTATATGAATGCAATGAATGAATTTGATCTTCAATTTAAAATAATTACACTAGTGGATACTACAAAATCTTATGTTATACTTAATGAAAGTATGAATAAACTCTTAAGTGTTAGTGAGTCTATTATTTTGATGGATAAGCATTCTACGAAACTAGTTTCAATGATCCAATTGTCAAACATATTTGTATATATTTCGAGATCGCATACACCAAAAAAAGAAAAAAAACAAACATTCAAAGATCAATTAACGGGATAAAACTTTTCGATGGTTATAAAACAAAAAATCACGATTTAACGGTTATTTTAACTCCGATTTTGATGATTTTTTACAGCTACACTCTTTGAACCTATATGAATACAATGAATGAATTTGATCTTCAATTTAAAATATTTACACTAGTGGATACCATAAAATCTTTTGTTATACTTAATGAAAATATGAATAAATTCTTAAGTGTTAGTGAGTCTATTATTTTGATGGGATACGCATTCTACAAAACTAGTTTCAATGATCCAACCGTCAAACATGTTTGTATATACTTCGAGATCATATATGCCAAAAATTGCAAAAAACAAACATTCAAAAATCAAGAATAGGACAAAACTTTTTTACGGTTATAAAATGAAAAATCACGATTTAACGGTTATTTTAACTCTGATTTTGATGATTTTTAACAGCTACACTCCTTGACCCTATAGGAATACAATGAATCAATTTGATCTTCAATTTAAAATATTTATTCTAGTGGATACCATAAAATCTTATGTTATACTTAATAAAAGTATGAATAAACTTTTAAGTGTTAGTGAATCTATTGTTTTAATGAGATACGCATTTTACAAAACTAGTTTCAACGATCCAACCATCAAACATGTTTGTATATACTTCGAGATCGTATACGCCAAAAATTGCAAGAAACAAACATTCAGAGATCAAGTAACGGGACAAAACTTTTCGACGGTTATAAAACAAAAAATCACGATTTAACAGTTATTTTAACTTTGATTTTGATGATTTTTTACAGCTACACTCCTTGACCCTATATGAATACAATGAATCAATTCGATCTTCAATTTAAAATATTTACACTAGTGGATTAATGAAAGTATGAATAAACTATAATAATTATATATATTAATTTAACAATTTCATACCCCTAAAAACTATAATAATTATATATATATCTATATATATTAAATTAAATTTAAAAAATTGATGACTAAGATTTAATCTCAGCCGTCCATTGTAGGCTATCATTCTCTTCTCTCTCATTAACTCAGAGACTCAAATCATTCTCTCTGTCTCTCTCGATCGACCTCACGCGGTGCCTCACCCTCACCTCAGTCACAGTGACCTCACCGGCTCACCCTCCTCGTCGTCCTCGACCTCACCCAGACTGTCACCCTCACTCAGTCACTCTGTTAGTCCTCACTCCTCACCTAAATTGCGACTTCACCGTTTCACCCACTATCCATTCCAGTACCACCCAAATCCGGCTCCTGAATCGAGCTCTCGGTCTCAGTCCGCACTCCTCCTCACTATACAAGGTAAGAAATTCCTGCAATAAACTCAAGGGTTTCTGAATTAGGGCTTTTCGAATTAGGAATTTCTGAAATTAGGGTTTCTAAATTAGGGCTTTTGGAATTAGGATTTTCTGAAATTAAGGTTTCTAAATTAGGGATTTTGAATAGGAACTCTGAATTAGGGATTTTGAATCGACGAGATTTTGAATAGTCATTAGAGCAAATGTTGTGCTGATCTATTTGCTATAAATAATAATCACAACTGTTTGGTTACATATTGCAACTTGCAAGCTACCTACGTAACCAGATTAAGTATTTGGTCTAGGCAATTGTTGGTCTAAACTTGCGAAGAATCCCTTGGCCAATTATTGAACTTTAGAGTTAAAACGTAACTGTTTTTGTGAAGTTTTGCAAATTATATATTGTAATATCCTTGCACATTTAATATTTTGTAATGGACTAGTAGCGTATGAATGTTTTTTCATTAGACTTTTATTTTCGAGTGTAGATGTAGTACTTAAACAATAAATGTGTTTTAATGTTTTGAAATAATATTTATGTGGCAATGTGTAGTATGTGCAAATTTAAGAAAAATATATATTTTTCTTAACGGGTCAGGTCACTTTATCCGTTGGGTAAAGTGACCCGACCTGTTAAGGACCTGTTAAGATAACAGGTGTGACACTACACGATATGTTAAGATAACAGGTGTTACACGAACACGACAGACACAACCCATTTGCCAGGCCTAATACATGGTATCAATCGTCTAGTTTTTCTCTCTACGTCATAGCGTTTCTTCTCACGTCCACCACAAACCAACAACAAAACCAACAGCGAACTTTTGTCGTCCACCAATTGAGGTTTAGGGGTAATTAGGCTTTGTAGTTTCTTCCTTCGGTTCTCATCCACGTTGCATCCCATCCCATACAACCAAACCAACAAAAATAAACACCCAAACCCATTCTCTTCTGCGTCACATCCATTACCTTTTTCTCCTTCTTGTGCTTTAGCATTAGTTCTGGCCTACATTATGCGTAAGTTATGGCCTCCATCACCAGCCGCCTTTTACCAATGCACCTCAGCCTTTTACTGTTGTTGGCCCACTTCCACAGTCTTTTCCCCACCAACTTAGCAGCCCACTTCCGCAGCCTTTTCTCAGCCCAATTCGCTGTTTTAGGACCTTGTAAAGATGGGCTTTACTCTTTGTCTTCCACCGCTTCTGCAGTCCTTCAAGCTTATGCTGCTATCTCTTCCATCACTTGGCATCAACATGTTGGTCATCTGTTATGCCTCGTTTTTGTTCTAGTTTGGATTCTACTATCAAGGTTGATAAGTCTTTTTGTACAGCATATGCCCTTAGTAAGTCCACCCAATTACCTTTGTATTCCAATACTAATATATGTGGTTCTTCCTTTTTTTATATTATTCATTATGATGTGTGAATGTTTGTGGTTACTTCTATCAGTAGTCTTCGTTATTATGTACTTTTCATTGATGATTTTTCCCGCTATTCCTGGATTTATCCTATGAAACAAAAATATGAGGTCCTTGATATTTTAAAGTTTTGTTGCCATGATCCGTAACATGTTTCATGCCACTATTATGGTCCTTCAAAGTGACTGTGGCACAGAAAGTTAATCAATCCTTTTCTACCTTTTGTCAGGAAAATGACATTGAACAACACTATTCTTGTCCCCACACCCTACAACAAAATGGTTTTGCTAAACGGAAACATCCCCACATTGCCACTCTTATTCGATCTCTTCTCCACACTGTCAGCTTACCTCACACCTTGTGGGTTGAAGCGGCTCTCACTACATTCATCTTATTAATCTCCTTCCCACACCCGTTTTAGATTAGACCACTCCTTGTCACGTTCTATTTGGTTATCTTCCCACTTATTCTCATCTTTGTGTCTTTGGTTGTCTATGTTTTTCTCATATAGAACCGTATGTTGCTCACAAGTTAGAGAGTCATTCTAAACCTGTGTCTTTCTTGGTTATATTACTCAACATAAAGATTATTGTTGTCTTGATCCCTCCATTGGTTGTGTCTATGTGTCCCGTCATGTTATTTTTAACGAGTCATCTTTTCTTTATAGTGATTTCCATGTTTCATGTTTTACAGGGTACAAGGAACCATCAATTACCCAAGCTACTACACCTATTTGTTGCAAAGGTCCATTCAACCTCGTCACAAAGCCAACACACCACCTATTCAGCCTCATGCCCCTGTGATCGTCTCTGGCGTGTACGAATATTTTGTGCATGCCATACCTCAAAAGGATCGTTTTTTGGGCTTGATTTTGAAGCCTAGTATTCCACCCCTCCGCACAGCCCACACACTTCATCTTCCTTTGCCAAAACCCATGTTGTTCCAAGCCCTATTTCACCTGTGGCCCATCCTCTGTTGCTGCACGATTCTCACGCCACTCGCTGGACCCTTCCCAGCCAACCCACTATGCTTCTGGGCCCATACTAACATCAAGACCCAGGGTCCAGGCCCCAGCCCAACACACCTTTGCTAATCTCAGGGCCTATGCTTATTTCTGCTTCAGACCAACACCCACTGCCAAGCAATCTACTTTTGTCTTTACTGGGTCTGCATATGGCCCAACCTTTCCACCATTTGCCTCTGGGCCCACGCATATCCACATTGCTCCTTCTACAACATCATTTCCTGCCATGCTTACCGTATCTCATGCATCTACTACCTCTACTCATCTGCCATGGTCACCCGCCTTTGTGATGGGATCATTAAATCTAAAAACTGCACTGATGACACCGTACGGTATCTACTTCTGCATGCTCTTTTAGTGTCTCTTGAAAACGGACGAACCTAATTGTTTTTCTCGGGCATCTAAACACCCACAATGGAGGCAAGCCATGACAGAGGAAATTAATGCTCTCTTGTGTAATCATACTTGGTCACTTGTTCATCCTCAGTTTGGTTAGAACATCGCTGGTTGCAAGTGGGCCTTTCGAATCAAGTGTTATCCTAATGGTTCTGTTGATCCGTACAAAGCTTGTTTAGTGGCGAAATGACTTTATCAGAGACCAGGTATTGACTATATCGAGACATTTAGTCTTGTAGTTGAACTTCTTACTATTTGCACTGTTCTTAGTTTAGTTGTTGGCCGTTACGTCAACTGGATGTTAAAAATGCTTTTCTTCATGGGTTTCTTCAGGAAGATGTCTACATGGCTCAACCTCCTGCCTTCGTTAATCTTACTCGTCCTTATCATGTATGTCATCTTCACAAGTCCCTATATGTTCTTACAAAGGTTCCACGCGCTTGATTTCACTAGATTTGTTTCTTTCTTTTATCCATTGGGTTCACTTCGAGTTCTGTTGACTCATCTCTTTTTTATTTTTTAACGTCTTCACCACACTATTTATTTGCTTCTTTATGTGGATGAGGTTGTGGTCGCTGGTAGCTCTTCAACTCTACTTACTCAGTTTGTCACTCTTTTTGGCCAGCAGTTTGACATCAAGGATCTCAGTTCCCCTAGTTATTTTCTCATGACTCTACTGGTATTCACGTACATCAACTCAAATATGTCAATGATCTTCTTACAAAGTTTGATATAGTTTCGTGTAAGCTGGCCTCGACTCACCTTACTGCCAAGGTGGCTCTCATTGCTACTAATGGTTCTCTGATTGCCTTTCCTACTGCTTTTCGTGAGTTAGTTGGTTCTCTGCAATATCCTACTCTTACTTGTCCTAATATATTCTTTGCTGTCAACATAGTTGCCCAATATATGAGTTCTCCTTGCACTACTCACATGGTAGCTGCTAAGGAGATTCTTCATTATGCTAAAGGTACTTCACCCTTCGGCTTTCATCTGCATCCTCAAACTGCTTCTGCTACCCTCTCTGCTTATTCAGATGTCGATTGGGCATGTTTTTCTAGATACTCGGTGCTTCACTACTGGCTATCTTATTTATCTGGCTTCTAATCTCATATCTTGGTGCTCCAAAAAGCAACCCACAGTTTCCCGCTCTAGTATTGAATCCGAGTATCGCTCCTTAGCTCATGTGTGTGCTAAGGCCACTTGGATTTGCTGTCTTGTTCGTGAGCTTGGTGCTCGCTTGTCTATTCCTATTTTAATACATTGTGATAATTTGAATGCCACTTATCTTGGTATTAACCAAGTTCATCATGCTCACACGTGACACGTCAAACTTCATTGTGACTTTGTTCATGAAAAAGTTGTCATTCGTAGTCATTGTGTTTGTTATATTATCTTTATTGATCAACCGGCTAATCTTCTCACCAAGGCTCTTCATCTGCCTTGTCATGGCCTCCTTTTCTCCAAACTTGTCCGATTAGGCTCGTACAGTTTGTCGGGGTGTTAGAATAGACTTAATTAATTTGGAATCCTCTATGTAATTATAGCATGTATTATAAGAATGTAATTTTCTATTGTAATTAGTGTAAGATTCCTACTTAAATAGAAATAAACATAACCTATATATAGTGCAATATTTGCCACATATTAAACAAGGAGTCATAATTCTACAATGAGAATGGACTAATGGTCCTGACATTGGAAAATTCCAGCCAAATGCTCCGTTTTCAAGTTTTTTGTTGCTTTATATTAATTCGATATTAGGAAGGAGAAGGAATATTCTAATCGTGTTCATATTATAACTTCTTAATTAGGGGTTTGTTCATTTCCTTTTCATAATTAGGAGGTTCTTTACATATTCAAGTGTTATTGATGGGACCCTATCTATTTGGACCTTGAGAATGTGAGGATGTGAGTTGTTTGCAGGTCGGAAAGTTTAAAAAAAAAAAAAAAAAAAAAAACATTACATGAGTTTATAAGGAGTATTACCCTTACTGATAATGTGTTTTGAGACGGAACCTTTGACTTACGTACGATAACTTGCATTTTTGGTGAAGTCGTCCGGCCATAGTTCTATCCTTGAGTTTATTCCACCTCCACCAACTCAAGATGTTGAACTAGAAAGTTCAATCTGAGATAAATGAAAGAAAACAAACTTCTCTATCCCAGGATAAAATAATGGAGAATATTATCTAGTTGCACGCTTTGTTCTAAAAATTCCCGCTTAGCGTCGTCTAGGCGGTTAGCCACCGGCCCAATTAGTCTCTAGGCATTTGAAAATTAAAAAATAGCGTCTAGACCCACTTAAGCATCCGCTTAGCCCGCCTAAACCTGCCTAAACCCGCCTAGGTGGCAAGTCCCACTTAGACAGAAAATTGATAAATTTTCATTTTGCATTTTATTTTTTCAATAGAATGTAAGAAAGACTTGTTATTTGCGTGAACACCCATTATATGCTTGTTCTCCATATTTTCAATATGTTCTAATATTATATAATCTATATGTCATTTTATTATGCAATTTATGTATCCTAATACAATTATGTGTTTTTTAAATATAAATAGGCACTTATTTAAACAATATGTAATAAATTCACTTAAATCCGCCTAGTTCGCCTAGGCCCCCGCCTTATCACCGCCTAGCATCCTAGGTGCTAGGCCCCAACCTGTTGCCCGACCAACTCCTAGCGTTTTTTAGAACCTTGCTAAGTTTTCCTCGAGATTAACCCATAACTAGTGAACCTAGTGGTCACCTAAGGTAAGAAAGGGTTTGCATGTGCAAAGTAGAGATATGATCATAAGGTTTCATGTGGTTGAATTAATAGTATGTAATCATTTTAAGCAAAGTCTAGAGCTACCACAACGATGATTGCTAATACAAGCCACTTGATTGTCAACTATAAGTGTATGATAATTCCCAACCTTTGAAGTCATTAGTAAAATTTCTTTTGAATTGTGTGGTAAAATGCTCATAGTAACATAAGGTAAAATGTGATTCATAATGGTTACGAATGGCAGGAAAAAATGACACAACAATAGTCACTGATTTCTCAAAAGTTGTTCGATCGCTCATTGTAGGTAGGAAAAGCAACAATAAGCCCTTGCAGGTAGGAAAAACTACAATGCGAGATGGAAAATGTGGAGCGAAAACTAAAATACATATCTTTTGGTTTTGATTTACAATTGATTCTCAACATCACACGAATAGATGACACAACAATAGTCACTAATTTTGACCTTACTTTGTAGGACTAGAGCAACATAACGTGTTAGACTACGTGACAATTAACATTTTCTTGTAAAACAATTATCAAAACGCGAAAACAAAACCAAACCACTCTGAATTGTGAATGTCAAAGCCTTAAAAACATTGAGCACACCTGGTATGTCATGATAGTTCTGAGCGAGAACCCTCAACTTATAACCAGTACACTTCTCTATATCAGCAATCTCTTCAGCTAGTCTTTTCTCCTGGAAAATTTCACCATTCATTGCAATTACAAACACTTGAGCTTAATCTGATTATGTTATTTCATCCAAAGTTTAAGCGACCCCATGATAACTAAGCATTCGTTTGATAACCATTTTTTTTTTGTTAGTGACGAAAGAGAAATACATAGGGAAAATGAATGACGAAGAAGAGTGGATGAAGAATAGCGAGAGAAATACAGAAGAAAGGTACAGAAATACACAAAATGTAAACTAAAATCCAAAATCTATTTTAATTTGTTTTCACTTTTAAGATTTTGTTTTCATTCCGTCTTCCTTGTATATACCACTTTCCCCCATTGCCCTTCTTCATCCCTTATTCCCCATATACTTTTCTCATATCTTAGCAATGTTTTCAAAGGTGAAGGCGTAGGCAAGGTGTTTTGCATAGCCTTGCCTAGGCAAAAGCCTTGAGGAGTCATCTAATGGGACAAAATTTTTTATATTTTATATATATATAATGTTGTGTAAAATAAATTAATCAACAATAAAATGAGAAATCAAATTGACCAGTACCAAATTGAGGTTAGATTACTAAAAAGCTTGAATTTTTAATCAAATTGTGGTGGTGGGGAGAATTTTGAAACAAATTGAGGTATGAGATTGGAGTAAAATTTGAATGAGATTGTGAATTTAGGGTTTGAGCACTTGGAAAATTGTGGAATTGGGGATTTAGTCAAATATAGCAGAGAGAATTGGGCATTAGGTATTGGGTGGGGAAGAAGGAGGGGACCTGCTGTGATTATAAAATATAAAAAATAAAATTTAGGCTTGGCCAAAACATAGTCATTTTGGGTCAAGTTTTTATAAATAAATAAAACCCTTCTTCTTCTTTGCATGGTCATCTTCTTCGTGAAGACGCCATTGCAACACAGAAACCAGAGGTTTCTAGAAAGTTTCAAATTTCAAGCAAGATTTTGGATCATTGAAAGGTCCTAAGAATGCCCAATCAAACACCTCAGGTACGCCCCAACTGCCTAGGCACGCCCCGATGAAGTCTAGGCGAGTTTCCGCCTACTCTAAAAAAATAGAGGCAAAATTGCTGGCGTCCTGCCTCCAATGCCGCCTAGGAGCGCCCCAAGGTGCAAAACATTGTATCTCAGGCACAAAAAGTAAAAAACAAAACGATTATCAAATGGAACCTTGCGTGCACATTTTCCTTTTTGATTTTTCCAACTTAAAAATCTGAGCAAAACATGTAAAAAAAATAAAAACCAAAAACTTAGAGATATCAATGAATAAGAAAGCAGACCTGGCCATCACATGAAGCCATCTACATCAATTATAGGACTAAACTCTTTGGGGTGCAATTCTGGCTTGTTCACTCCAACTTTTGCCTCTGCAATCCCTGCTCCTACACAAAGATGTCGGCTTTTGACATTTTTGGTGTGCTATATTATATTATATTATATGCAATTGCGGAAAAGGAGAAAAAAATGCAAAAAAGCTTGCCTGACCTGAGAGAGATAGTCCGAGAGTGAGAGCAGCTGAAAGCACAAAATTTAAAGATGTGGACCGGAACTCCAAGACCCAGTTGCTAAATTGGGTGTTGGGTTTTGGGTTGAAGAGATGTGATGAAAGGACGCAGTGATAATGATGGGTGGCTTGAATGCAGGACGTGAGATTGTTTAGGAAGGAGGAGGTCAGTGGAGATATAATGGCATTATTTCCTGCTTTTGTTATGACACCATGGCAGTTGAAAAGGGTTTTGGACAATGGGATATTTTTGTTGGCTAACATTTTGAAACTGTAAACTTAGGCTTGCTACTAAAGAGATGGCTAAGAAGCTCTGAATTTCATTAATAAACTTGAATGATAAATTAAAACTTAAATAAGAAAAGCAAGTCTACTGCTGCAAGCAACATAACGTCCACTTTGCAGATATTGTGGAACTACATACCACGACTCCAGCATGAAAAATAAACATAATTAACCTAACCATGATTCCTACAACTCAGGAATTCTCCTATAGACTAGGTAAACAAGTCTCCTAACTACATGCAACCACTTAATTTATTTGAAAAATAAATAATCTAAAATAAATCTTAACACCATCCCTTAAACTGATTTATGCAAAAAACAGTTTAGGATTAATCTTCATCTTCACCTTTGTGTGAGTCCCTCCCTTGAACAAACTCTAAGCATACTTCTAAGCTTCTTGAACACTGGTTGTTTGAGAGGTTTTGTCATGAGATCAGCAGCATCATCTTTAGTCTTACAAAACTTCAACTCAATCACACCATTTGTGCATAGATCACGCAAGAAATGGTATCTAACATCAATATATTTACTTCTTCCATGCATAATTGGATTCTTGGAAACTTGATTGCTGAAACATTATCAGAATAAATTTTTGTTGAATATTGTTGTTGGTTCCCCAAGAACTTCTAGCATTCTTCTTGGGCAAATAGCTTGGCAGGAACATGAGTAGCTACCATGAACTCAACTTCAGTAGTGGATAATGTCACAATTTGTTGCTTCTTTGAAGACCATGAAACTGCACGCGAACTCATTAAAAACACATTTTCAAAAGTGCTTTTATGATCATCAATATCACCTGCGTAATCACTGTCAGTAAAACCAAGAAAACTCGACTTTCTTCATTTCTTATAAAGAATCCGAAAATCAGTTATGCCTTTCAAGTAATACTCTCTTGGATGCCTGAGATGCATCTCAGTGGGATTCTCCATATATCGAGTTATCACGCTTACAGAATGTATGATATCAGGCCTCGTGGAAGTTAGATACATCAAACTTCCAACTATCTGCTTGAAATAAGTGCTGTCAACTATTTCCCCATCAAGATCTTTACTCAGCTTTAATTCTATCTCTGTTGAGTTCCAACTGGATTGCAGTTTAGTATCAGAAACCTTTCCAACACTTCCAAAATCTCGTGAATAACGGATTCGATACCAAATTAGGTTACTTATTATGTGGCTTAGCTAAACTCTCTCTTCCCTTATTATAAAAATATCGATGTAATAAACAAAAAAAAAAAACCCGAAATATTCTATTTTCCTAACTACCATAGAATTTTTTTTGTCATGAGTTGTGAGTAATATGTAATAAAAAATTCCAACTCCCCACTTTAATTTGAGTACAAATTGGCGGGGACATTTGGGCTTTTGGGCTCGGGAATTTTATGGGCCTGTTCTACCCGTAGAGGCCCAAATATCAAAACCCAGAATATATATATATATATATATATCTGCTCATTCACATTGTGTTCATCGGAGGTGGAGGATAAGAAAGCGCAGAGAGCAACGGAGAGACTGAGAAATGGAGAAGTACTTCGGTAACGCATATAGAGGAGACCCGGGTGTCCCACATGCCGACCCGGAACGATTTGTGAACATATGGATCGGGTCCACCGCCTTCTCAGCCCTCACTTGGGTCAATCCCTACATGTGGCAGCTCTCCAATCAGTTCAAGTATGTCACCATTTCTGAATTTGGATGATTACCCACTTTCTGATTTGGTTCCAATTTTTTGTGTCTCTGAATTTATTTTTCCCCAATTTTGAAAAATGGTTCCAGTTGGCATGACAAAGCAATGCTGTTTGAGCAGTACCATTGGAAAAAGGCAATGAAGAAAGCGGAGCCCTACAAATTTAAGGTATGTTTGGTTGGTTGTGTCCTAAATGTTGAAAAAAAGCCGAAATCTTGAAGCTTTATATTGATTCTAGTGAAACCCCATTTGGTAATTTTGTTGGGTTTTGAAGTTTGAGAGCCCTATAAATTAAGGTATGTTTTGTTTTTGGTGTTATTGCAGTGGAACGAATACATGGACAAGGACCACAGGGAGTCCTACTATTTCAACTGGCCTGTTTACTTCCCTTAGCTGTTTTACGTGTATGTCGAAATGGGCTTGCTCTTGTTTCGAATTACTTGGCTGAAACACTAGTTGCACGTTATAAGGTTTATAATGCTCCTTCATTGTAATCATCTTCTGTTTTGGATCGAATGCTTAAATACGAATTTTATTTTCTGCAAAGGATTGAATTTGAGAAATGATTTCCGCACACCGGTCCTTGCACGTGTCTATTTCAAACCTTGGGATTGAATAGATCGAAGGAATGAAGGAACATAAATAAACAGGGCATGCGAAAAGGTGGTTTGAAGATATCATTTCCCTCGAATTTCTGCTATTGTAATGATAGTTGGAAATTCAAACTGAGGATTTGAGATGCAGATGGTGAGTTGTTTGACAAGCATCCTAACATATTTTATGATTCTAATTCAGACATGATGCTGGCCCTTATAAGATAAAAGTTGCATAAGCTAAAGCAAAACAATCTTGATTACTAGCACATTGCAAGCTTTGGTACATTTTGTGAATTGGTTGGTGAGTGGTGGTGGTGGGTGGTGGTCGGTGGAGGTGGAGGTGGTAGAGGGAGAGGGGATTCAACTTCTTTCTCTTCTGGACAAGTGAATTATGCAAATCTTAAAAGGTTCTTAATTAATGTTTTGATTGGGAAGATTGCCATTTAACCTCAGGCTTCCTGTTTGCTTAATGTGCTACTAGAAAGGATTTATCTATTTATTTTGTGATTTATTATTATTAAGCTATTGCATTAATTTCTCTCTACTTACTACACACTTTCTTTAAAAAATGCAGTATAACATAACAGAATGTATGAAAATCATGAACCAATTTAAATACCAAATCATCTTGATTTCGTCGAGATATGAACAAGACCCCATTCAAGGACCAATAGTGAAATAACTTTGCATTTACTTTATGGCTGCATGTAACTTCATTGTTAGACTACCTACGTACATGACGACGGGATCAAGTCATACGTAGTTCACACTTTCCTTCAACTTTGACATTTTAATGCACTCTCAGTTCAACATTTTTCGACGTGCATAAATGATCAATAAATGTGACCTCACACACCAAATGGTGACGTGCATAAATGATCAATAAATGTGACCTCGCACACCAAATGGTGACCATATTCAAACACCGATTTCCAATTAGTTTAGGCATAATCATTAGTCAACACTTTAGTGCTCGTTTAGATGTGCTTTTAAAATAACTGAAAGCGTTTTTGGTGAAAATATTTTTAGATCCAAACCTTAGTAAAAATGTAAGTAAATTTTGGAAAAACACTTAAAAGTACTTTCTGGAAGAAGCACATAATTGGTCATTCCATGAAAAATCTCCATTAAATAAGGCTAAAATGACAAAAAAAAATACCCTCAATTTTTTTTTTTTCAAATCATTTGGCCTAGGGGTGGGCAAATAAGTAGAGGAACCGCGGGTCGAGGCGGGTAAGGGCCGGTTCCAAAAATTGTAGAGAGAAAACGGGCCGGGCCGGGTCGGGCCAGTTCCATTAATTAAAACAAATGGGTACCCAGACCGACCTGTTTCTAATTATAATGAACGGCGGAGATTGAATGATAACTTATCATCCAATCTCAACTGTTAGTTTCAACCCTAGCCAATTCCTCCTGAGTTCTAGAATCACTCTCACTATTAGACTTTCAATCCCTCGACTCCCTCGGCTTCCTTTCTCTCGACTCCCTTCCCTAAACTCCAATCGTCCTCCTCCTCCTCAAAGTGCTCACCAGCCGTCGATTCTCCTCGACAACATCACCGCCGTCGCAACGAACACAACGGCACCACCCATCATCCTCCTCGATGACATCCCAGAGAACCCAGGCCATCACCCCCGCTGTCGATTCTCTCCTCTTCGACAACAACCCCGCTGTCGCGACCACCATCACCGTTGATGCGATGAAAGTTAAGCACTCAAATTAAACTCTCTTGTTGTCAAATTGTAGTAATAATGCAAGTAGGGATCGTTCTAAACCGGAGATTAGGAGGGCTTGCTAAAACCTCTAAACTAACTCAAAAACATAAAAACAAAGTTAAAAACGTTTGAATAGACTTAAAGAACTCAAAACAGGTTCACAAGACTCAAAATAACTTAAAGACACTTAAAACTACCTAAAAACACAAACTAGGCAGTTTCTGACTCTAACACAACTTTGGACGAAATTTGGGTTTTGACTTGACTCAAAACACTCTAAAACACAAACAAAACAGATTTTAAACACTTTGAAACAAGAAAGTAAAAGGGGGATTTTAGTTTTGATGAATTTGAAACAAACAAACAAGTTATAAAACTAGGCAGATTGTAAAACGAATTTAAGAAATGAGATGATGGATGGATTAGTTAGAGGTCCGTTCTTCACACATGACACACTTGTATATGAATTGATTTCCAATTGCTTTTCAATAAACTATGATGCTCAACACCCCAGATTAACCGTGATGCACAAATTAACCCTCAGATTTTCCTTTACTCATTGAATTTGATGAATGCATGCGACAACCCAAATCATTCTCTAAAAGTCCCCTATATGAATGCATAATAGAGATACAATCAGAGATCATTACGTTCAATGAAAATCATAAGTGTTGACGAGGTAATTATAACTATGAATGCATGATACAATTGCCAAGAATTCAATTAACGCGATTGTGATAAACAACCTTCACTACTCATGAATATAAACTTGTAACGATTAGGTGAAACTCATTTATATTCTAGCATTTAATTCATGCATGAAAACTAAGTATGCATCCTTAATAAAATACAAGAATCAGTTATGAATAAAATAGATAATTGAATTGCAATCACAACTTATCAAATCACAATTGGAAGAAATCAATTCAAATCTCAAGCATGTTCATGGCTTCAAACTTCCCCCTAACTAAATAGGGGTTTAGCCACTCATAATTGCAACAAAATTAGAAAATAACAAAGTAGACATTGAAAGCAAGAACGAAGTACACCTAAACCGCTCCAAAGTTCCAAGCTTGAAACGCCAAGGACCTTTGTTTTCACCATCTTGTTGTAGCACAAGTGTCTAGGATGTGTATGGATATATGGATGGAATGGATTTGCACGGCTAAGAGATGAAAGTGTATGGATTGGTGAGATGTAGTATGACTAGATGAATGGATGGAATGGATTTGCACGGCTAAGAGATTAAAGTGTATGGATTGGTGAGATGTAGTATGGCTAGATGAATGGATGGGGGTCACTACAAGGAAATTGTGTTTGTGAATGAAGCTCTTTTGATGGATCAAGATTGTCCTTAGGAAGGGGAATGGTGGATGTATTTATAGGCTAAGGAGAGGACCACTTCAATTCCTTGCATGTGCACTTTGTATGGGTGTGTGATGTCCATGTTTCCCTTTACATTTGCACACACATGACCTCCATCATTTCAGCCACAAATCAACCCATTTTCTGCCCATGTGTGTGTGTTTCCTTTGCCCATGTGTGTGTGTTTTTCCTTTGCATTTGCACACACATATTCTTCATTATTTCAGCCAACAATCCACCCATTTTCTGCCCATGTCAAACTGTCCATGCCATGCCTTTCTCTTTGTGTTTGTGCTGTCCATGTTTCTTCCATGTGCCTTGTTCATCTTCTAGCTATGCATTTCCACTTGCTCCAAAGCCAAATGAGTGCAATCATAACCCCATTTGCTGCTGAGTGTTGATGACAAAGCAAAACACAAAACAAGTGCCTTTACTTTCTCACTTTATTAGCCAAATCTGCTTAGCCATTTTCTGAACCTTTCAGTGTTACAATGCCCATAACGTCTTCTAGAAAAATGATATTAACAATCCGTAAATTGCTCCAGAAAATAGACACCCGTAGCTTTCCAAGCATATAAGGCTCATTCTCTCATTCATTCTGAGCTGTTCGTAACATGCTTCCAAAGTCAGCTAATCTGCACAGGCAGTTTTGACGAATTTGTTACTTAATAACTCACTTGTGCTACTTTTCTTTTCTTTGCTTGATAAATCACACAAAACACAAAAACATAGTAAATAGCTCAAAAATATAAGGAACTAACTAATAAAAGACAAGTGAATTTTATGTAAAATATATATAAATATGAGCTTATCAACCGTCATCGAGGACACTGGTACCAGCCATCATCCCTCTAAAATTTAGGTAATTTTGAATTAGGGTTTATTATTAATGTGAATTTCTAGTGTAGATATTTTAGGGTTTTTAAATTAGAATTCGTAGATTGATGAATTTCTGGTTATCTATGAATTTTTGGTGTAGTTACTATCTGTGAATTGTAAATGTTGAAAAAGTTTCAGTACTGATATGGAAGTTAGTTACTATCTGTGATTCAATTAATCTGTACACCAACTATCTGTGAATTGTAAATGTTTAAAATCAGTGACTTCAAATTTCGAATTTCGGTTTGTTCTTGTATATGGATACTGTATTTGCTACAAAAAAGTTTCAGTACTGAAAAAAGGCACTCTGGTTTTATTCTGATGCCATTTGGGGTAGCAGTGGATGATAAAATCATGCCACGCTGATGTGGTTCAAATTTGAGAGTTTCCTTTGCATTTCTCAACTATTTCAGAAGCCAATCTAATTTGCAGACAAGTTGTAGTTGTTTTTTTATGAAAAGGTGATTATGATGAAACTGAGGCATATAAACAGAGCTCTAATATAAAATGTTGGAATGATGAAGTATGTTTTCTATAAGGTTAATTTGATTCTATATGTATTTGTTGTAATAGGTCAGATAAAGTGCCTTCTGTTTTGGTTCCAAAGTTGGGTTCCTTTTTGGAGTCTTGTACGACCACTTCAAAGATAAAAAATGGTGCTAAACAAGTTAAATAATAAGTGTATATCATGATATTAAAGATAAAAATTTATGGTGTCTTTTTTATTTGCAATTATCGTAGGTGTTGTTGTTGCTATTTCATCATTTACAATTATAGACTATAAGTTGGTTATTATTCAATTTAAATCAGGCTACTAGCTATTGTTTTCATCATCAAACTCTGCTGTAACTTTGATGCCTAATTGTTGTTCTTAATGCTTGTACTTCTAGGCTGGACATTGTTCTGCATAAGGTTAGGAATCTGTGCAGGGAGTGAATGTGTGCAAACTGTAAAATTTGCACACCGCACTGGCAGGAATCTGTGTTGGGATTGAAATTTGAATCTGTGCAAATTCAGGTTTTTTTTTTACCAAAAAATAAAAAATAAAAAACAAAGGACCCGTGGACCCGGCCTGTTTCAAACAGGCCGGGTTAGGTCCGGTTTTTATATTAGAAAATAGTATCCCAGCCTGGCCCAACCCGTCTGTTTAAAAACCAGGTTCAGTCTGGTCCCTTCAAAATTCGGCCCGGCCCTGCCTGTGCCCACCCCTAATTTGGCCAATTGTTTATTAAATTTAGGTTATTTTTATTATTTTGGTCCTTATTTAACATAAATTTTTACTGAATGACCAAAATGATTGATAGTAGATAAACTCAAGGACCATTTCTATTGATTTCAAATCTCATAGACCAAAGTGATGAGTTATGCAAATCTTAGGGACCATGCCTTGCAAAAATGAATCGATGTTAACTCTCAATTTCATGAAATAATTACCAAAAATAATAAAAATGAAAAAAATTGTTAAGATTTATTTTAAATTATTTATTTTTCAAAGGTTTTACAATACTTAGGTACACACTAGTTAGTACCCAAAATAATGACAAAATAAAGTGACCTGATGATGAGAACAAAACACCTATTGAAACTTAGGTTTAATAAACATGTAACCAAATACAAGTTAACCACCTATCCAAACATCCCCTTTCCTCCGTAACGTCTTCCACACCCCCCAAACCCCCAAGACTCCGTCCTTCTTCTTGCTTCTGCCGTAGTTTGGGTGATGGAAACCGTCATCTTCCCCAACACCTTCTGGAAAACTCGTCTCCTCTGTCGACGCCACCCGCATCTCCTCTTGTAATCTCTCTTTAGTCCCCGCCCCCAAACCCTCTTCTTTTTAGTGGCCCCATGGCAGCACCATTTTTTACTTGCTCCATCGTCGGACTTCTCCGTCGTGGAAGCCATGATAGCACCAACAACCAACCACCAACCTTCGCCAGAATTTTACCAAACAGTTTTAACTTCCATCATAATTTGAAATTTCTTATGGGTGAAATTTCCTTAGCAAGGTTGACCGAATACCAACCTGCTTTCCTAGAAGCCATGTCGGCACCTAACTCAAATATGGATGTCGGCGAGTCAATACGTCTGTTTATATTCTTGGTGAGAAAGAACATGGATGTTTGGTTTTGGGGTAAATTGTCGTTTGACTCCTGAACTATTAGTCCAGTTAAAAAAATTATTATTTTTTTGGTAAATTAACCTTTTGAACTATTTAAAATAAGTGAATTAACCCCTTGTCGTTGGATTTGGTCCACTATTCTGTCAAATTCAAAGACAAATTAGTCTTTTTATCATAAATTCTTACATGTTACTTATAACCACCAATAAAATTATACCATGTCGACATATAATAATGTGTAATGACAATGTGAAATGATCCACTATGCAAACATTTGGTTTCTTTATGTTTCTCATTATGCTATAAGTTTTTGAATTATTCCGTGTCCACGTGTCATTATATTATTGGTGGTTATAACTGACAAGTAAGACTTGATGATAAAAAGATTAATTTGCCCTTGAATTTATGAAATAGTGGACGGAATCTAACGACAAGGGGTTAAATGACTGATTTTAAATAGTTCAGGGGGTTAATTTATCAAAACAATAGTTCAGAAGGTTAATTTCAATTAGGGTAATAATTTAGGAGGGTCAAACCTCATTTTATCCTTGGTTTTTGATATATAGAAGAATTGGTATGGTTGGTTAGCATGATAGTAGGTGTTTGGGGGATAATTTTATTTTACAAGTGTCATAAATCTAGTGGGCCACATAGAATAATCAGCAAATTGAATGCTGAACAACACGTACTCAAGTATTACGGGTTCCACTAATAATAAAATAATTGTTGTAAGGGTGACTGGATGTACTCTAGTCACACTGACTGTAGAGGAAGAGGGAGGAGATAAGAGAGAGAGTTATTTTTGTATTCCTATTATTCTAAATTATAATGAAAGCACCACTGCTGCCCCCAGGACGTACTCCAGTTACATTGACTATAGAGGAACCTTTTAAATTTTGTGTCTTGTTTCATTTATTCCACTACACACATCGTCGATTTTACAACACGTTATCAGCACGAGAAGCTCTCATCTCAGTGGAAAGCACAACGCCATAAATCTGGTAAAGCATTACCTACCTTTCACCTTTGTCAACTAAAATCTCACAGAATAAAAGGTATGTCCATTTTTTGTCTCTCCCACCGCACCTGAAGCGCCCCACCGAATTCCGATGAGAATTGAAATTTACGGCCTGTAGTCGTCACGAGATAAGAAAACTCGTACCTGACAATTGGTTTCCAGAGATCCAAAAGAATCTCATTAGATTTGGAAACCCAAATCGCGTCGTTTTCGACGGATCTCGAGAACTCCCATGAATACTCGGTTGTTTGAGATGGTGATGGCAAGAATGAATCCACACAGGCCTCCCTCTCTTGTGCCTCCATCAACCCCACTGTCATCTATGTCTCTGTAGGAAGGTTCTTGCTTTGCGATGCCATGTTCTCTGGGCCATCCAAGAACAATGCCAGTCTTTGGTAGCCTTTTTATATTGAATTGGTTTTGTGTGACCTCCACAACAACCCAACTGGTCGTGGATTTTGAGATTGGTAGAGACAGACAAAGAAAGAAAAAAAGGGGAAGTTTATGGAATATGTATGGCACCATCTGAAAAAGACAATAGTGCATCTACACCATTTGAATGAAAAATAATATTTAAAAAGGGGGAAATGGGGCCAAAGCTCTTGGAAAGGTGCGTTGCACCATGTGAAAAAAAAAGAAAAAAAAAGAACAAAGGCTTCTTGGAATGTTGCAGCATGTGAATAAATAAGAAATAATAATAATAATAATAATAATAAAGTAAAGACTTTTGGATGGTGTTGCACCATTTGAAAAGAAAGAAGAAAAATATATATATTTATTCATGTGAATGGTGTTGGCTTAAAACACTTTCACATGTTTTATTTACTTTAAAGCAATTTATTTACCATGGACAGGTTTACCGCCTATTGCTTTAAGTTTTGATTTATGTGAATGATGCTGAATTAAAGCCCTTATCACAAGCTTTATTTTACTTAAATGCAGTTTATTCACTATGTCTGAAATTACTGCCTATTGTTTTAATTTATTTATTGTACTTATCTTTTGTTACATGAGTATATATAGGACCCGAAATTCCTTGATTAGATCAGAACCTGCAGTTTCTTGATCCTCATCATATAAAATGATTGGACCCGAAGTTCCATCATACAAAAAGATTGGACATGAAGTCCCTTGATCCTGAAGATCAGGACATGAAGTTCCTAGATGAGTACCGTAAGTTTGAAGTGCCGCAATACCTCAACTTAATTGTAATAAAGGCCATAAGAGTCTTACTCCACAAACTATTAAATAAGGATAAGAAGTTCCTTATGTCTATACTCAAAATGGTTTAGCAGAAGCATTTATTAAGCAGGTGAAATTGATTACCCGTGCTCAGCTCATGAAAACAAAACTGCTAGTTTTTACATGAGTATATGCTACTTTACATGATGCATTATTAATTTGGTTGAGACATGTTACCAACCATCAATATTTCTCAGTACAACTCGTGTTTGAGAACCAGCCAAACATTATATATTTACGAGTTTTTGGTTGTGTTATCTATGTGCCTATTGCACTGCCACAACGTACTGAAACGAGGCATCATCGCATGTTGGACATTGATGTTGAACATCATCTATCATTCAATATTTGGAACCCTTGACTAGGATATGTTTACCGCGTGGTTTGCGAACTGTCAGTTTGATAAGACAATTTTCCCGCCGTTAGGTGGAGAAAATAATATCATTCCAAAAGAACGATGAGAAAATATCATTCCAGAAGAATGTTGAGAAAAAACCGTTCCAGAAGAACGAAGAGAATTTGTCTTATTTTGATTCACGAAGCAATCAACATGAAAATCAAGACAGAATAATTGAATGATGTAACGATGTATGAATCAAATGCCAGATACATTTAATGATGCAAGAAAGTGATGAAATCACATATATTTGCTGCAAATGTGCCTACACGAATTGATGTCCTTATTGGACAAAAATAATGTGGCAGCAAATAATTTCTTTGTTGCATGCTTGAAGCGTGGCAGACCCTTAGACCAAAGAAAAAAAAAATCAGTCTTCCGAAAGAGGAAGAATATGGCACTCCTAAACTATTGCATTCCCGAAACATAACTGTTGCATGCCAGAAACATGACAGTCGCTGCATGGATATACGACAAACCGCGGACATGAGAATGTTGATGTCTCATGCATGAAGCATGATAGAAGTATAGGTTCCAAATGACTTAACTCTCGGAAATGGAGATGAAAATCCAAGCTCTAGAACTCTCCAGAGGAGGTTATGATCCACATTATCTAAATTACAACTATCCTGGAAGAGATAGTGTAATACCTTTGAAGAGGCAATGGATATCAAAAGAAATGAAAAGTTTTTATGCATGCGCATGCACATGAGAATATGGGATCACAGATTGATGATAACCAATGGTAATTTTGATTTTGGTTTTTATAAGTAGCTACTAAATTCATTAATGAGCTGTGTTGATATTGAGTCCCGTTCTTTTTCCGTCAACAAAAATTATTGGCCAAAAATGGAGAAGGGCAGTTCCATTACAATTTTGTAAGAATGTGGAAAAATGGACATATATACTTGAATGCAATACAAATAGCCATATGTTGAACCAATGAGGTTACATATGGGCATTTGTAATACAGTGAAATACACCCACATAATATGACACAAGGTTGTAAACAAGTTCATATGAATGGAGAATTATATATGAAGGGTTGTAAGTCACCCACATCATATCTCCATAAATAAATCCCTCAATTATACATGGGAGCAAGTTGCTCTGTATAAATTCCAAAGGAAAATGTGTCATGAAGTGTAGAAAATCCCTGAAGGATTCAAATTGCTTGAAGTAAGCCCTAGAAGGGTAAAGCATAAAAATTATGTACTCAATATCAATGGATGGTATAATTGCCTTAATGAGTACTATTATTATGACATTGTTGCAACATACTAAAATCTCTTGTAAGAGTTGATGATATTAAATTAGAACTCCTGAAGATGCGATGATATTAAATTGTGACTCATGAAGAGTCAAGAAAGATTATAAAGTGTTGAGAGAAATATTGTCTCGAATTGCAGATTGAACAATATGCCAACACAAATCTTATCCATGATGTTTATGATATTAAAAGAATCATATGGATTGAAGATTATGAGTTAAATACTCAAATAATGTCAACACTAAGAATGATCATTTATCTTTGTGAGGGTAAAGATAAATTGATATTTGGTCCAGAAGTACCATATCTTAGTGAAGTATATAATTTATTGTATTTAGCACAATACATTGAATGAAATAAAGCTTATCTATTAATATCTCCGAGAAATTACAAATATGTGCATACACATGAGTTAAAACAAACAAACAGGATGAAGCCTTCACAAAGGTTGCTCATGTGAAGTCCCAGTGCTCGGCAGTACCTCAGAAAGAGGAGGCACTGGAGATTGATCATGTGGCACCCCAGTACTTGGCAAAACACCAGAAGGGGAAGACATCTGTTGCTTTCAGAATCTAGCAACGAACCTCTGGTGATCACTTTGAATCAGACTTTCGGATTCCTGTAGCTGGTTGAGCTTTCTTTTCATACTCGTTGAGTAATTATTTGCAAGCACGTGCAACACTCTATTCTCGTGCTTGAGCCCTTTGATCTCTTATTTAAGACTTGCCACCTCAGCCATCAATGATTTAACTTGGTGAGTTTGAGCAAGTAGGCATTAACCCATATTGGATACAGAGCCCACACATTGAACATTGAAAGTGAAGAATTCTTGAACGACCGACTCATCAGATCGTTTTGAAAGGATTCTGTTATCCTTTGGAGTGAGAAGATTCCTAGCTACCACATTAGCGGTTAAGTTATTCTTCATCACAGAGTCCCCAACTATAAGAGGACCGTTAAAAGATAAGAAGGATGGGCGCCATATATTATCTTGACGATGCTCGTCTGTATCACTCCTAAGACTCAAATCTAAGCAAATGTTAGATGGGCAAGCCATTTTTAGAAATGATGATGGAAAAATAAGGTCAAATAAAATTTCAGAAGTGTAAGAAGGGGAAAATTTCTACATGCATCAACTTTCTGAGTGTACTCTTGAACATAATTGATGTATCTATAAAAGAAGAGGCAACAGAGCCACTTGTTCAGAGATCGAAGAGGCACCGCTCTCCGAATTTCAAAAGCCAGATTTTCCTGAATAAAGTTCTTTGGCATTTTTCAGAAGCAATCTCAGTTTTTTCGGATATCCTGTGCAACTTTGTCAAAAGATCTCTGATAAAGTTGAAAACGCGTAAATCTTACTGTTCTAATTATACCACAGTTGCTGATAAGAGTAAAAGCACATCACCGCTACTTGCTATTGAAAAATCTCTATATATGTCGACCTCCGTTCTCCATAACAAGGCAGACTTGCAAGAGTATCTAACTTTTCCTCATCTTCGAGAATGCATCTTCAACAAAGCATCTTGAAATACTCAGTTTTCTTCCTCTCCAAGAATACCTCTCAAGAGCAAGAGTATCTCATATCATCATTGTCGAAAGTAAGAGTATCTCATATCATGCTTTATCTTTGTCCTTTCCTTTGTCCTTATTCTTACCTGCTAAGACAAGGATAAAGAAAGCAATATGTCGGAACCTCCAATCAAACTCCAGTAAGGAACCGATTGCCTAGAACATTTCCTGATTGCTTACCTAGCATTGCTCTCGAGTAACCATCTTCAATTGATGTTGGAGTTGGGTCTCCAGTCACCAAGAAGTGATGAACCATCCAAATGTAAGGGTTGCATTCCACTCCTGCATCAGGGGACAAAAACTACAAGAGAAGATGCCACACATGCATGGGGGAAAACCAAGGAAAATACCACTTATGCAAGGAAAGCAGATAAGGCAAGTGAAAATGATACATTGAAGCATGTGGAGACAAGCACAATAAACAAGTGCTGATTCATCCCCGACAAAGCCAAAGATCACTTGCCACGTGAAGCTCCTCATGGTCCAATTTCATTCAAGATCAAGCATTGACGGCCTTTGAAGAAATCATAAGTCCGATTCAAGATTAAGTGTCCACCACCCTTGAATCAAATTCAGGTCCAGATAAAAGGAGTAAATTCAGACCTTTGGAGGAAGTCTAACAGAAGACCCTCCAACCCAATTCAAGAACAAGTATGTGGAAAGTCAACAAGCACAACAAATATGATACTACTCATCAAGGGGAGCATCCAAAAACAGATCAAGATTTTAACGAGTCAATCGAAGACTTGTGGCCATCCAAGGAGGAGTGTTGTAAGGGTGACTAGATGGCTGGCCACTAATCCACTTCAATCTGTCTTTATTGGATGGAATGTTAGGTGACTCCACTAATATGTCTTTCACTATGTTGCTTGTGATTTGCTTCTATAAAAGCAAGTCTTATGGAACACAACACACCTAAGGATGAAAGTAAGAAGTTCACGGAAGAGGAATAGAGAAAAGAGAGGAATAGGAGATGAGATAATAGAGAGAGTTATTTTTGTACTCCTATTATTCTAAATTATAATGAGAGCACCATTGTTGCCTCGAGGACGTACTCTAGTCACACTGACTATAGAGGAACCTCTTAAATTTTGTGTCTTGTTTCATTTATTCCACTGCACACACCGTCGATTTTACAACAACAATAAAATAAAAGTGAAAATTAAAAAAAAATTAGAAACGGTTGAGGACAAATGATAGTGGCCGATAGCTTGGCCCCAAGTATCATTTAGATTATTTTATCAACTATCATTTATGTTATGAACTATCACTAAAGTGGTTGGTTGAGATATTGCTTAGTATGATTTGTTTGAATTTTAAAATTTTATCGGAATTTAAATTTTTTACGTTAAAACATTTTTAAAATTAAATTAAGATAACTTAACTCAAAGTTTAAAAAACAAAATCCTTACAGAAAAAAAACTAGGGTTAAAACCATTCCACCGTTCACATACCTAAATTCTATCCTTTATTGGCCTAAATATTTGGGTTTGAGTGCAAGGGTTGGAGTTGGTTTAAATGGAGAAGGTGACCCAAGATTTGAAACTTGCACCAAATAGTGCGTCCACCACCACCAAATTATTTACTTGTTATTATTTAAGGCTCCACCAGAAACCCCACCATCTCCGCCACATGAGAGCCCAAAAAATACATTAGAAGGTGACGAAGCCATAATGTGTAATGATGTGACAAATGTGAATAAATTTAGACTTAAAAGTGACTAAATACAAGAGTGCACATGTGAGCAGGATATGAACCAATTTCGTGTTGTCAAAGCATAAGTAAAGTACAGTAAAATTAAAATAAGAAATATACCATCGGAAGTAGTCTCCTAAATCAACTTTTGCCAAAAATCCTTGTCGACACAAGAGCTCTGCCACTAAAACCTAAAATGGCGAAAACAAAGGTGAATGGGCATGAAAATAAAGTTTTGTAAAACCTTTTCAAAAACATATAACTCCTCGCTGTAAAACAAGTATAGTTTCTAAATATATATACTAAGTATAGTACGAAAACACTTACCATGAACATTAATATTTCAAAAATACGGTAAATCACAATATTTCACATAGAAAATGTATAACATCGGATGATCACAATATCTCGCATGACGAACACATAATATCAGGTGCTTGTGGATGCAAATTTCTTCCTCCTTGATCTTGGACAATTTTGCACCTACAAAACAATTAACACCTTAGGTTAAGGCCAAGTGCCTCACGTGCCCACGATGAATGGGGGGGGCTTTGGCCGAAGAACCTCCGATGCCAAAGTTAGAATTTAGAGAGAAATAGTGTTTAGAGAATTTTGGGATTTTTGCCAAAGTGTTGGAATTGGCCTTTTTGGTGAGAATGTGAGTATAATTATAGGGATAGGAGGTGGCTAGGGTTTTTTTGGGTTTAATTTAGGTTTAATTAGGAGTTACAAAATTGATTATTTGTATAAATGGGATAATAAAATGGAGAAAAGTGAAAAAGGTTAGAAAAAGGGAGGTGGATTAGGTTTTGAATGGGGATAGCCGGCCATGTGGTCTTTTTGGGTTGAATTGGATGTGTTTTGTGGTTATTTGGATATAATGGATGGTTTAATTGACAATGAATGGGTTAATTAGGCAATAAACCCATTAATTAGCCAATTAACATAATTTAAAAGGAATGTGTTTGGGAATTACCTTGTAGAAAGGATTTGATGAGATGGACTTTGAATTGTTACCTATTTTGGGCACTTTTGTCTTGGTTGAAAGAAGGTTGCCCGCTGCTTGCACATAGGAACCTCGTTGTACTGCAAGGGTATTTTTGTCCTTTTTGTCCAAAAATCCACGTGTCGCCTTGAGAATATTTTTGGCTCCACAATGCTCATCGACATATGCTAACACATGAGCTTATGCAGAGATATTATGACATGAACTTGATTGAGTGTAATCATGATTTACGCTATAGTACTACAATCACATGAAGATTGGTGCTATGCGCATTACATACGAGTCCTAATTGCCTGCAGCAATCTAGGACAGGACTAGCATTTACAATGGATCCATAGTGAGCATATCGGTACGATATGAACATACATGTGAAGACTGGCCCTTGCCCGGGCAAGCACAAACAACAATGTAGCATGCATGATAATTCTAGTCAATAAAATACTATTCATGGCCGTAAATATAATTAAGATAGCCCATAATAGTATGCCTACCTGTGCATTGAGTAGGATTTAGGATAATTTCATAAATTCTGTCAATCCGCTAATTCTTATAAACGTTAGTCTAATCTAGATGTAACGTAGAAAATTCATTATTAAATATATATCTATGGAAACCAAATAAATATATATTTAAAAGTAAAGACCCACTCATAAATATATCGCAGGGTCGTAATCTATCATGCTCGTGGTACTCCTCTAGGTGGTCATCTCTTATACGGAAAATTACTATACTAATCATTAGACTAATAATAATAAATGCAATAAACATATTTTCCCCCGTTTGCACAAAAACGGGATGTTTGTCGGAAATTTGGGAGGAAATTCAAATGCCCCATTCGGAGCTTTACACAACCAAATTTAACCCCTAATATAGCAAAACAAAGCTTAGGACGAGAAGAATAAGATTATATCTATTTTAAGGCCAAAAGTTGGCCGGAGCTCATCGAAAAATGACCTGAAATAGACCATCCGAGTTGGAGTTCTTCGTTTTCTAGGTTTCGGATTCGAGTATGCAAGCTCAAACCTGTGGCCTAGGGGTTATGAGAAGTCATCCTACACCTTTAAACTAGACCAAATCAACAAGGTTTGGCCGGTGTTAGCTTGGAAAAATCCTACAACTCACCGGAAAACATGGTGGGTTAGGAAATCGTCCATATCTCCCTAGAACTTGAAGAAAACCGTGAGGGAGAAAGTCGAAGCTTACTGAGATGGAAAATAGGGAGAGTTAAATGGTGCCTAGTGGTTTGGTTCGTCGGGTTCCGTCAAGACACATAACGAAAAGTTTGCATTTTTCCCAAGCTACCACGAGGTTTTGAACAAATTGCGTAGCGTTCCTGGTGATTTGAGAATTTATGCAGGTGGTGTGATGGTGGTTTTGGCATGCACCGAGAGGGAGAGAGTTAGGAGAGAGCTATGGACAAGGTTCTAAAAGTTGCTAGGCGCTAGTCGGGCGGCGGGCTGGGGCCTAGCGCCTAGGCGGGCGCCTAGGCGGACTAGGCAGATTTAAGTAAATCTATCATATTTCATGTAAACAAGTGTCTGCTTCTACTTGAAATATATATAATTTCATCATAAACTACAAAATAGAATGCATATATATCATGAAGTATTGGAACATAATGAAAACATGTGAAATAAGGATATAATGTTTGTTCATTCAAGTATGCAACAAGTCTCTTACAATTTATTGGAAAAAAACAAAATGCAAAATGAAAGTTATGTATTTTTTGTCTAAGTGAGTTGCAACCTAGGCGGGTCTAGGCGGGTGCCTAGGTGGTCTAGGCAGTGGGCTGGGGCCTAGGCATTAATCGGGGCGGTGGGTTGGGGCCTAGCGCCTAGGCGGGGCCTAGGCGGCGCTAGGCGGCGCTAGGCGGAGATTTTTAGAACAATGGCTATGCATATGAGAGAGTTTGAGAGGTGAGGGAGGTGAGGGAGATGAGTGAAATGAAAGTGAAAGAGAGAGGTACCGTGGAGAGAGAAAAAAAGGAGAGTTAAATGGTGCCTAGTGGATTTGATAGGTGACAAAAGTGAGAAATTTTTAGTTGTGACGGAAACATTGATAGTACATCACGTGTTTCTATGTAAGTGGTGGAAAATTTTAATTTTTAAGTTATTAACATTTTAACACATATATCCCACAATTTATATGAAAACACGTGATGTACCATCTCGTGTGAAGGTCACTTTGAAAAATCTCTCGACGAAGTTTATGTGAGAGAGAGTGTCAGAGTAGTGATGAATATAATAATGATTGAGTGAGTATGTAGAGAGAGAGAGGGCGGGGCCCACTGAAAATGGGGAGAGAAAGGGGAGTGGATCGTGAGGGAAGACATGAGAGAGAATTACGGTGAGGTGTGCTGAAATGATGGCACAAGTGTGGGTTTAAAGAATTTGAATCTCATCCGGATTTAAGTTGTGAGGATCTTAAGGATCCTCACATCTTAGTCATTCATCATAAATTATTTGATTTTTTTATTTAAAATTAAACACAATTAGTATTTGATAAAAACTGATCACACAATATACGATAAATAAGTAAGATGTGAGGATCTCTAAAATCCTCACAAAGAGAATTCAAAGAGGATCCTCATCCAGTTTTAAAACCCATTAAAATATTTATTTAAAGCAACTTGCATATCAAAGCCATCCTTTTTAACCTCTTTGAAGGCTGATTTTTGCTTTACCATGCCAGACCAAGGCAATGGTGCACACTGCACAAGGTTAGTATTTAAAATATGAATTTATCTTAGGTAAATTTACATTGTTTGGAACATAACTTCTTCGTTATAACTCCGAATTGAGTTTTGTGTGCGGCCACGTGTTTATAAAAATGAGTACTATTAAAAAATAGTAAAATAAGAGTGGAAAAATGAAGGAAAACTTAAGGTCCACGTGGAAGGCCTCTGTGGCTTTAAAGGGGCATTCTAATAAAGTACAATAAATATCTGGACGGGATATCAGAGTTAATAAGTCCAATTTCCCTTTAGAGATTGAACATAAGATTATCTCATAAAAGATGTGGGTTGCTTCTATGAGAATGAAATGGCTAAATTCTCTAAAGCTCTTATGAATCCAAAATTTGTTTAAGACCAAAATGAACACAACGAATCGTCATATATTATGATTAGTGATGTGTATTGCTTATTGTCTCAGTTTACTACTACAATGAACAGTTCAATATCTTCCATATCCACTGCGTCACGAAATAAATCCGATAAGTATTCACTAGGGTAAGTTCAAGTCCAAAAGACACCTTTCCCAATGCATCTCTTGTCCGCCTATACTCACAAATTCTTCATAATTTTTCATTCATGTGGAGGATTGTTGGAAATTATATTATTATATAATAGTATAATTTCTAATATTGAATGAAAAGTTGCTGTTGTTATTAGATGTCAATTAGTGAAAACGATTTGGTTGTTTTGAATAGGTGCTAGATGTCATATGGTTTAAGGTCAATAGACACATAAGTTCTGAGAAGGTGCATTGAGTTTTATATAAACTCAAGCACTCCGGTCGTAGAAAAACAACTAAAAATTATGACATCAGTTACAACAGATGAGGAAGGCTCTGGTCAACCAACCTCATCTCTAACAGTTGGTTATAGGAATTAGAGATCAATCATCCCATGGATATAAAGATAATACTTGCACTCTCTCTTGGAGATGAGCTTATTCATCCATTTGCAAATAATGTATCTTCACCATAGAAATTTCATAATCGGAACCGTTCAATCTCTTAATCTTTATTTGAAGATCATCACTACAATTTTTCAAAGAGAGAGGGCCCTGCAAACTCTTAATCTTTATTTGAAGATCATCGCTACAATTTTTCAAAGAGAGAGGGCCTTGCAAAGGGTTATTGGAGAGGGGAGGATAACCACCAACGTGGTTGGGTGCGGATGTTGGGGAAGTGGTGAGGCCTTGCAAATTTTCTTCTTCTACCTCCGCTTGATCATCATTTTTTAAAAAATCTGGGTAGAGCCTTCACAATTTGTGATGATGATGACTGTTGATTAATTTTTTTGTTTTTCAATTTTCTTTGCTTAGTTTTAAATTGATTAATTAAATAGATAACTAGAGTTAAGGCAAAAAGACATATGTCAAGCTATAAGATAGGTGGTGAGCATGCCCTAGAGTTTAGGGTGGTGCAAAAATGTTCCCTTTATAATTTGTCATATGAACTAAAATTTTAAGCAATTTTGTCATATGAATTTTCTGAATACGGTGGTGCTATTCACATATCCATTTTTACCTCTTATACACCTCTCTTAATGCCCGGCCGTCCGATCGAATGAATTGAAGAAGATCAATGAACAAAATGTAACAAGAGTAAAATGTAACAAGAGTGTGTGGGAGGTAAAAAGAGGTATGTGAATAGCACTACCTTCAAAATAATGTTATTTGGAACTTTTGACCTCATTTTTTTACAAGTTTATTTATTTATTATTTTGTACAAAAATATATGTATGCTAGGAAGATTAAATTGGTTCTGAACTTTTGACCTCATTTTCACAAGTTCTCAACTTCTCTTTTGTACAAACCCAAAAATTTTGGCTGGAAAAAAAATTGCTACGTTTGTTTGATAAAATTATGGTGAACTATTAAAAAGGTACATTAGGCCACTAATATAGAGTTTACCTAATTACAAGCTTTGAGAATTCAACAAGGTCAATCATATCCATTAAAAAATGGTTGAAATGTCCAAAACAACCTTAGAATGTCCAAAGTAATCGTGAAGGGGATCAAGTGGGAAGTTGAAATATCCGAAATGACCTTGAAAATAAGTCATGTGCCTTGCACTTGACTTATTTTAGTTGGAAAACTTAACGGAGTTTGGGTGAGATGTTAAATTAATGATTCTCAAAACTCAGTATGACAAATCGCTTAACATTTTAGTTCATATGACAAATTAAAAAAAGTGTATAATTTTATATAACATGAAAAAAAAAATTATTTGTTTGAGATACTATACATAGTGACATTTCAAATATAGCTAAGGCCATCTCCAAAGGAAATGGCTGAAGGTCCCAAAACCCAAAAAAGGTCTGGCTTGTCCAAAAATTCATCTTTAATGGATAGTTGGGAAATAATTCTAGGGAACCCTCAAGGTTATTATTTGGCCAAATGGCATTAGGCTAGCCAGTGTAACCCCCCCCTCTTATCCCTTTTTTGGAGCCCAACTCCTTTGCTAGAATAATTGATTCAAATTCAACGGTTAGATTTGAAAACATCAAACAATTGCTTAATTAAATTAATCAATGAATTTAAAGAATAAACTTAAAACTAATAAATTATTAAGAGGACTAAGTTTAGACTCTTCCGCTGGAAATGGTATATGAACATACTTTTTATTTATTTATGAAATATGGTATATGAATATAGCCTGACACTATTCATTTAAAAATAATTTCTAGATGACTTTATGAAATATGGTATATGAATATACTTTTTTTTTTATTATGAAATATGGTATATTTAACCATTTTAGTTGGAGGTGGTCTAAACGCTTATATGTTTGGCAGGCAGCACTCTTATCCCTATTTTTATTTTCAAATTCCAAAATCTAATGAGCTGCAAATGTGACCTGTTGTCATCTACTTTCTTCCACAATGTGTAGGGAAGATTTCTAGTCAACAAGTTATAAACCAACCTCATAAAATTTAGGGAAATTGCCAAAAATGACCCATTTTCTTAATCTTTGGACTAAAATAGGATAAACCGGTCATGCACAAGCCATGCACACCATGCACAAAAGCGAAATCACGAAAATACCCACATATAAATTGCAAAAACTCAAAGCTCATTGTATCATTTTTCTGATTTTGAAGTTGAGGATGTCGAGAGAGAAAACTTTGAACTTGGGCTTTTGGGTTGAGCTTAAATGTGTGAGCATTAATTTCGAAAAGAGGGAAATGCAAAGAGAGGTGAGAAGTGTGAGCTAGGTTTTGGGTTGACCTCATAGCTCTGATTTCGAACACAGTGATGTTGAGAGATAGGTGAGAAGAGTGAGGTCGGGTTTTGTACCATATTTTCTATTTTGGTCGGAAAGTTTCATATTTTTTAGCAACTTCGGCATGCATAGTCAGGTAGGGTGTTTAGTTCCAAGTTTTTGCATCAATGATTTGTTGGATAAATGGGTTGTTTGTAAGATAAATTAATACTTAGAAGTTAAATTAGGGTTTGTGTTTCATGTTGGGGCCTATGGATTGTGGAATGAACTTTACTTTTTGACGTGCTAGAAATTGGGTATGTTCTAATTTCTGCTTCAAGTGTTCAATTGCAGAAATTTATGAAAATTTACTGTTTTGGGCATGTGGTGTGCATGGCTACAACTTAATATGAGAATCGCGAATGTTCACTAGTTATGATGCATGTATATTGTGCCTTAGAATTTAGTGAGTATGACCATAACCTAGTTGGCCTCAGTGAAAAACAAAATTAACAAAAAAACTTAGAGAATGTTAAGGGTCATACGTGTCCATGAAATAAGCGACAATGAGTACCATGTTTTCACGTGCACAGTTAAGCAGTGGTTGATATATGTAACAAGTCTTTGCAAACTCTCACTGTAATCTTATATACATAACAATTATGTTTTAATTGTATCCACTATACCAATATGTTGCCGTTAAAGTTTCTTATTAATGCGAAAAGCAACTTGTTGTTCGATCTCTAGTTTTGTGCATATCATGTGCATGTACTGTATATATGATATGCATGTCATGTGTATATAATGTATATGGTGTGCATTTACATATTTGATACTCTTACCGTTAATGTAGTTTAGGACATGGTAGGCGCTTGTGATAACAAGGATACATAGTCCTAATGTTTATTATCATATAATAGTTAGCAAATACATTGCATAACTACATTACATTGCTTAACATCTAAGCCTTCAAATTTATTCTACCATAGCTATTAAGCATAACTCTCTCCAAACGATCATTGATACCAAATTCTATTAAACAATTCGACCTCCTTCACAGTCAAAGAATCCCATTGTGGTTGATGCGGTCCATTTCCCTTTGCTACCTGACGAAAATCCTCAAACCCCTTGTTGTGTTCCTCCTTTATTTCAGCCTTTCCCTCTAGGGAACGCTAATACAACTCAATATGACCGTGACGCTTCTGTGGCAATTGAAAATTTAGGAATGTGATCCTTGGTTGAGCCATTGTTTTCTGCTTACCATTGAGGTCCACATGATCTTCTTTTTTTCCTTCATTAACTTGTGGTTCCAATTCTCAGAGACACCTGTCTTATAATCGAGTCTCCAACAAACCTGATCTATATTTTCTAGCGGCGTTTCTGAGTCGGCATAGCTAAACCATGATGTAGGATTTGTCTTGGGTGACCATGGAAGTGGAGGAGGTTCCATGTTATACCACCATGGAACTTGGTGTTAAAACCCTCAATTTCATGTATGAACTTGGACATGTTAATGTTGTGAATTGTTTTGGCTCTCTGAAAATTGGAATGGCTTTTTTGGTATGAGTTAATGGTTATGGCAAATAAGTGTGAGAACCCTATTTATAAAAGTGTAACACTAATGTGGTAGAAAACTCATTGGATAAAAGAGGGATTGTGTTGAAACTGTTTGTGTGGTGATGATTTGATGCATGTGACCTACAAAAGTTGTAGGAATCCCCAAAAACCTTTTTTGTCCCTCCTGCTATTTCTTATAATATTGTTGGCCCTAGAAACTACCAAGCCTACGTGGCGCGCAGGCCGAGTAATCTATAAGCTAACTACGTCCTTCGGTGAATACGGGGTGTGCTAACTCTTTGGCCGAGCTCGGCCGAGGAGTAAATTTTGTTGATGTTACGTTGGGTGCGCGGCTGACTTCTGCGTCTTGCGATTGCGGCCGAGAAAGGAACACGTCTCGGCCTCTTGGGCTCTCGAACCTGAAGATAAGGTTACTATTCTTACGAAGTTCACGAGTCGTCGTCGTCGGATTCAGTCACAGTGATGTTATTCGTCAGAGTAAACTCACGCCGAATCGACACCAGAGTGTAAGGGCACAAATACTCAAAGCAAATATAAGTTTTAATGGTGAACGTGGTTCGGCCGTCCGAATGCCGAACTCTAAATCCCATTTGGGAATATCCAATCATAAAATAACTCGGCAAGCAAAGCGCCGAGCTCGATATACCGTAACACCTCACTTCGCCGAGAAGGCTAATGAGATGACCTCAATCAATAAGGATCCGGAAATCCTCCTTGACCGAGACTTGGATAGGTAATCAACCGTTCTCGCCGCAGTGCTGTTGATGCCAACGGAAGATACTGCGAGATCGACTGATTCTACGGTGACAGAGCTATCTATGCTAACTTAAGATATCACCGGTTGCTTTCACAGTGCTGTTGATGCCAACGGAAGATGTGTCAGCGAAAAAGAAAGAAAAAAAATCTCAAGTTGTTGAGTTTGCGCATGGCAGTTTTGTATTGATTTGCAGGGGCTTGAATGATGCGCAGCCTCTTCTATTTATAGCAACGGCTCCCCCCAAGGTCGAGTTAAAAACCTACTCGGACTAGGTCTTCTTCTCCTAATCAGCACCAACTCGACCAGTCCTACTTTCACTAGGATTGTGAACCTAGTCCTTAACCGAGCCGGATTCACTTCCGGGTCCTGCCGAGACTCCTCATTGCACTAGGACTCGACTTCTTGCGTTATGACCTAGCCGACCTAGGTTTGGAGGCCCACGTACTAAACGATCCATGATATTCTTGTCGCAAGGCCTTCCGGGCTGAAAATGATTCTATACTCGGCCCAAACTATTATTTTGGGCCCAAACTATTATTTTGGGCCCAAACTATTATTTTGTTAATTTGCCTTGCTGATTTGCTTTTACTTTCTCAGGTAGTCGGCCGTTGAGAAAGGTGGAGGTGGTCGCTGCAGCTGCGGCCGAGAAGAAATCGGTCGTTGCTAAGAGGGCCAAAACTGCTGTGCTGCGCAAACGGCCTCGTCAAGAGGCCGAGCCGGTCATCAAACCTCCACCGCCTGCCAAGCGGGTTAAAAAGCTGGCAAAGAAAGGAGCACGGGAGATCCACGTCATCTCCAGTCACACTACGGAGACGACTCCCGGTGTTTCTTCTTCTCCCACCGTCGGCCAAACCTTGGTCTAGAAACAGCCAACTCCGACCGCAGAAACAGTCCAAGCCCGGCCTATTTCTGAGGTCGGGGCACCCGTTGTAGCTCTATCGGTCGAGACTGCGCCTGTCCTAGAAAAGGCAGTCCCTGCGACCGAGGGGACTTCTCCCGTACATCCAAAACCTTCGATTTTCATCCTGGAAGAGAGCGAGGAGAGCGATGAAATTCCATTGGCGAGTCGCCCTCATCCCCACCGTCGACCTCTACCTGCGTCCAAGGCGGCCGTTCCAGTCGGTCCTTCCACTGCCAACCGTGGCAAACGATCGGTCGGAGAGCCAACAACGGTGGCGGAAACGCCTGCTCATTCGCAGGACCAGGACCTCAATCCCGCACTCGAAGCGGCTGTCTCGGTCGGCCCTTCCACGGCCGACCGTGGCAAGTGACCTGCCGAGGAGCCAGAGGTGACGGCGGAAACGCCCGTTCATCCTCAGGAGCAGGACCTCAATATTCCTTCCTAGGAAGCCACTTCGGCCTTCGTAAGTACCTTCCACCGTATTTCGTTGATAACTTTTCTGCTTTAGAATTCTAAACGAGGAAAATACTAAATGTCAGGTGCATATACACTCTTTTCATCGAAAATTCTATGCGCCGAAGGGCGTTATCTATATTTCTTGGCCGCCTCAGTGGCCATCGAACGTAGATAACCTCCATCGACCGCGTGAACTGAGAAGCAGTCTAAGACACTGGGCTTGGCCATTGAGTTCTTTAGGTTCGAGCAACGATCCTGGAGACATGGCCGAGGTCTCCTCTCGGCAGGTTAAAAAAAACGAAACCTTCTTGCTATCCTTTTCATGACTTCTTTTGAGCTTAACCTGATTTATGTGTGCAGGCTTCGTGGGAGGTCGAATTCAAAGCCCTCCTCTCCAGCACAACTGCAAGGTCTGGTCCTTCGGCCGCCGCTACTGAAACTGCCGATTCAACCGCTCTAACTCAGTTGCGAGAAGTCTTGTCGCTTTCGGCGTCGCAAGTACTCGAGCGCAACGGTCTTGATTTGCTCGACGATGCCCGAACGACTGACAAAGTTCGAGCCGCCCCGGCCGAGCTCGAAGATCATCAGCCCCAAGTTAAGGACCCCCTGCAAATCAATACAAAACTGCCCTGCGTAAACTCAACAACTTGAGATTTTTTCTTTCTTTTTCGCTGACACATCTTCCGTTGGCATCAACAACACTATGAAAGCAACCAGTGATATCTTAAGTCGGCATAGATAGCTCTGTCACCGTAGAATCAGTCGATCTCACAGTATCTTCCGTTGGCATCAACAGCACTGCGGCGAGGTCCTTCGGTGAATGCGGGGCGTGCCAACTCGTCGGCCGAGCTCGGCCGAGGAGTAAATTTTGTTGATGTTGCGTTGGGTGCGCGGCTGAATTCTGCGTCTTGTGATTGCGGCCGAGAAAGGAACAGTGCGCGGCTGACTTCTGCGTCTTGCGATTGCGGCCGAGAAAGGAACACGTCTCGGCCTCTTGGGCTCTCGAACCTGAAGACAAGGTTACTATTCTTACGAAGTTCACGAGTCGTCGTCGTCGGATTCAGTCACAGTGATGTTATTCGTCAGAGTAAACTCACGCCGAATCGACACTAGAGTGTAAGGGCACAAATACTCAAAGCAAATATAAGTTTTAATGGTGAACGTGGTTCGGCCGTCCGAATGTAGAACTCTAAATCCCATTTGGGAATATCCAATCATAAACTAACTTGGCAAGCAAAGCGCCGAGCTCGATATATCGTAACACCTCACTTCGCCGAGAAGGCTAATGAGATGACCTCAATCAATAAGGATCCGGAAATCCTCCTTGACCGAGACTTGGATAGGTAATCAACCGTTCTCGCCGCAGTGCTGTTGATGCCAACGGAAGATACTGCGAGATCGACTGATTCTACGGTGACAGAGCTATCTATGCCGACTTAAGATATCACCGGTTGCTTTCACAGTGCTGTTGATGCCAACGGAAGATGTGTCAGCGAAAAAGAAAGAAAAAATCTCAAGTTGTTGAGTTTGCACAGGGCAGTTTTGTATTGATTTGCAGGGGCTTGAATGATGCGCAGCCTCTTCTATTTATAGCAACGGCTCCCCCCAAGGTCAAGTTAAAAACCTACTCGGACTAGGTCTTCTTCTCCTGATCAGCACCAACTTGACTAGTCCTACTTTCACTGGGATTGTGAACCTAGTCCTTAACCGAGCCGGATTCGCTTCCGGGTCCTGCCGAGACTCCTCATTGCACTAGGACTCGACTTCTGGCGTTATGACCTAGCCGACTTAGGTTTGGAGGCCCACGTACTAAACGATCCATGGTATTCTTGTCGCAAGGCCTTCCGGACCGAGAATGATTCTATACTCGGCCCAAACTATTATTTTGGGCCCAAACAAATATAATATAGGTTAGGGCAATTGATCAGTGGCGAAGCCACAAAGATGGCAGGGTTGCTCCAGGTCCATCCTACAATTTTTATACTATATATCAATTGTGTGCAAGTTTAAACAATATTTAGTGTCATGTCAGTTGGTGAGTATTGTTTGGTAGTTTCAACAAAACATGGGTTCGAAACTAGATGGTTTTTACATCTTTTTTTGTTTTTTTTTCTAAACCCAGTCTTATGTTTTACCATATAAAATTTAATTCCTTTTTGGTTCAATACAATTTAGAGGAAGATCAAATTATGTTGAAAGAAAATGTCATAGTAATATAGTTTTAAGTCATGACTTTAATTTTTATTTGAATTTAATGCAGTAATTTTTTTCATTAAAGCTGTAAACAAGTTTTGTTTTTATGATATAATCGACTCAATACTAATTTTTCATATATACTTTAAAACTCCATCTTTCTTTTTTGACTAAAATTTACCATGGTAATGTGTCTTAGAAATTCCATAAGCATCTCCTTGCCCAAGGAATTTTTTACATATCATGTGCGTATAGTGTGCATACAATATGCATAGAGTGTACATATAATTCATGTATTTGTGTTTAAATATGATTATGATAACATGGTTTTGTATTTATCACTAACAATTGGCCATTATTTTAGAATTACTAACCTTATAATTAATGTATTTGTGTTGGAATATGATTATGATAACATTGTTTTCACAATATGTGTAATCATGTGTGAAGTTACACCGTAACATTGGTGTACTAATATACATATGATTGTAGTGAAATAGATTAATTATTTAATAAAGAAATAATATAACTATTTAATTAATTAATTGTAAATGATACGACTGTTGGGCATAACTGAACATTTGCATGCAAAGGGTATTTCATCTCTATACATTCACCAAATTTTGGTTCTTGTCAGAACCATTCAATTCCAATGTGTAATTGTTCACTTTGTCATATCTCTTACCCTTATTGTCCAAGATACAAACCATCTATTTAAGTTGTCTTCTCAAGGGCTTGTGTTTTATTTCAAAACCATAAGTTCAAAAAAGATGAAGAAAGCCAAAACCACCTCAACGCCCATACAATCTCTTCCTGACGAACTTCTTGTCCAAAAACTAATGAAGGTTGTTTCCTGGTCTTTAAAATACCTATTTATAGCAAAGATGGTGTGCAAGAAGTTCAACCAAATCATCCAAGATCACCGTATATTCGAACACATCAACATTAGGGAATTTGAAGGCTTCAACCCCCTTACTTCATAGAGCAATAATGAAGATGTCTCCAAGTTCTTGAAACGTTGCGTGGAGTGAGGAAATTCCAACGCCCTGTACATGCTAGGGATGGCATACATCTTTCAAAACAGTAACAAGGAAGTCAGAATTGAGGCTCTAAAGATGGCAATCTCAAAGGGTCATGAAGTAGCAACGTATATCTAAGGTGTCATCTTGGTGTGCTACGCAGGGAGGAAAGGGGAATTCCAAGCATGAAAGCCTCAAGCTTTTCTATTCTCAACCCTCACATATCAAGACAGTTAAGTGTAATGGAATGTCGAGATATGGTTCACCGGTATTTGTCGAGCCTTTGGGTAAACAGGGAAGTAATAGGTGAAATTTTACAATTCACGATCACATTGCTGCCATGAAAGTATGCAGAGACTGTGGAAGTCCACAGGGTCCTTTCACAATCCGATCACATTGGAATTTCTTTGACCATGAAAATTTCAGTAACTATAATTCCTGTAGATGGCATCAGGAAGTAAATATATTTTGTGATAAATTGTGTGGTAAAGATTGGTAAACTAAATTAGTTTATTTTGGTTTAATTTGCTTGTAATAGTTGCGTTTAAATTGCAACACATCGTTTTTTTGTTCCTTTACTTTTCTAATGTACTTTTTTTACTTCCAAATTATATGGTCTTTCTATTTTTCATTTTTTGCAAAAAAAACCTTCAATTTATGATAGTTATGGACGGAACCCAAGGTGTCATCATTACCATGCAAGTATATCTACCTTGTTGTGGGAGCATGATTTTCCAGGGCCAAAGTAAGGCTTATTCGAATACTATTAACTCAAAAGTCCAGTCATGGACTCACCAACTCCGAACGGAGCTGTATTAGATGGAGCAGGGTATCACCATCACTCTACTCTAAGGCAATAGGCAAAGTCCAAGAAACAACGCTAGATGACCATGCTTATTCCGCAAGACACGTGATTTTATCGACATATGGACACAATCAAATCCTATAAGTCTTGGAGTTCTTACAATCTAGGGATAGGAGTGCACTACAAGTAATCACAACTCCTAAGAGGAAGCAACATCTACTTACTAGATATCTTCTAGGATTCTCCCAATTTAGAATAAGGATTCTATCTTAAAAAAGTGTCTCTCCCAGGGTATAAATACACCCATATAGGGTTTCTACGGCAACGCAATCTATACACTTGAATTCTCTTACCTAGTGCTTGAGTCTAAAAGTCATTTACTAACTTGGTCATCAAAGAGCTGTTTTTGCTGGTTGCTCAGGATTACAAGAATTTGTGCTCAGCTGCCATTCACGGAGGTGCACAGATTTGGTTCCAACAATTGGTAATATAATGGAGAGAGAACCTATATTCTTCTCGACCATACCATTCAATTCCATAGAGACCGTGCCCAAAAAGTAGTTGTTTGGGCAAACCATGAGCCCGGATGAAGGAGAGGCTTCTTTATTGACCAGTTCTGGGACGATGCCTTGAAGATACATACGTAAGTGAAAGACCTCAAAAAGAATTTACAAATCAAAGAAAAGTTGAAGCTTGCCGGCCTGAATATGAGAATGAAAATTGTAAAGGAGGCCCTCGCCGGATTAGAAAGTCCTATTCCACAATAGTTCATCCAGTAGCCCTAGAACATCTGACAAGGCTGCAAAAACTCCAAGATTGTTACTTTACCAACACTCAGGTAAGAAGTTCTTCCCATGCATCAATCGCATAAAAAGAAAACAAGAATATTTCAAGAAAGTACAAAAAAGAAACAAGACGACCTAGGGAGAACCCCAGGTGAAATGTTCTTCAACCAGGCCAGGAATTGCTTACCCGCCTTCCAACGGCACCTTCGTCGTCAAGCTACAAATCCAACACGTTATGGTCGGAAGAACTTAATCGATAATGGGTCAAAAATCAACGTCTTCTTCAAATGGGCAGCTATAAAGATGGCATCTTGGACGAAGTCAACTCAAGAAAATCTACTATCCAGACCCTTAGGGGGATTTTACTAAGCACTCTAGGGACAATACGTCTCATGGTTCAAGCAAAATCATCAGAGCATATGATGACTTTCTATGTGATGGATAGCTCGTCTCCATACAAAGCTATCCTCGGTCGGGAGTGGTTACATGTCATGGGAAAGGTCTATTTTAATGACAGAATCCCATCTCGTTATCCCAGAATGTTACCAAGTAGTGAAAGATTCAGCAACAAATAAATTGGAAGACCTATGCCAGAAGATGGAGTCTTCACTGCAGACGATTAAAGCCCTTGCAGACCGCTCAAGATGGCCTGAAACAAAGCCAATCACCATACGAACTACACGTGATTTGATTCCCTTCCCAAGATATGTAGGCAGTCCTCTCTGGACTTAATCGCAAAGCTACTTTCTGTGTGAAGACAAGTCCGCGGAGAACTCATTTCCTAATGCCTCACCATAGGCTTATTGTCAAAAGTGCCCCCTTGTAAACGAACTTTACTTAGATCATGAATAAAGAGTGATAGGAGCATATTTATGCGCCTTAGTTAGCTAATTCTTGTGCATTTTTGTTATGTTTTCTAAGTTAAAATAGACGTTTAAGCTACTTTCATGTGTTTTCAGGTTTAAAGGGCATATTACCTAAAATGATGCAATTTGGAGCTTTTAGAGCAAAAGTGAGCATGGATTGGAAAGTACATGCTTGGAACACAAGGTTTGGACAAAATTGAAGATTTGAAGATTTGAAGATTTGAGGATTCCTAGTCCAAGAAGGATTCCTAGTCCGAGGAGGAGTCCTAATCCAAGAAGGATTCCTAGAAGAACGAAGATTCCTACTCAAACGAGGTTTCCTACTTGAAGTAGGAAAGCTAAGCCTAAAAGTTTCCACTTTGGGTTGATCTTTCCTAAACCTAAATGACCTTAAGTTTCAGCAAAATTAGAAGGTTCCTAAGCGTTGGAAGACACAAAGAAGGGTTCTAGAACATTTTCTCATCCTTGCCGTGGGTTGGGCCTTATTTTCTCTTGGTTTTGGGCTTTCTAGAAGCCCTATCTACATCCCCTAAACCTGCCGCACCTATCCCCTTTCTAGAACTTGTTTTCCTTGCCTTGCAAGCATTCTAGAAGCCCTATCCATATCATCTAAACCTGCCGCACCTTTGTGGACCTTTTCCCTTGTGGATTCTGATTTCTAAGCCTATTTCCTTGTGGATTTGGGTTATTCAAGTCCATATCTAATTTACCTAGGGTTTTAAGTGCCTATATATACTCATTATAACCCCTTGGCTGAATTACCACCTCCCATATTCATTCTACACGCCAGAAATCCACCCTTGTGCTCTGCCACAGCTTTCCACCACCATTCTCTCTAATTCCAGCCAGAAATCATCCCTTGCCGCACCACCCATCAACCCTAAACCTTTCCATACCATTCCCCATCCATTCTACACCATAAATACCACCCAAAACCTATTCTGAACTTCTCTGCCGCAGCAAGGAGGAAGGAGAAATTGTTGATGCGCTTGCTGCCAAGTTGGAGCGTTCTAGGTGTTTTCTTTCTTTGGATTTTAATTTCTAAATTTATGTATCTTTGCTTTGCGAGTATGAGGAACTAAACCCCCCTTGGCTAGGGGGGGATTCGAAACCATGTTTATGCTTGCTATATGATTTGATTACTTCTAATTGCGTTTCATAAATTGTGAATTCAATTTACTTATCTACAAGAATTAAAACTGATTTGTGTATGTTGGTTGAGGGTCGACACTTAATTTGCATGCATGAATTTGATGCTAGAGTATAACGGAATTTCACCTAATCGTCATGAACTTATATTCACAAGTAGTAAAGGTTGTTGATCACAATCGTGTTAAGTAAATTCTTGGCATAAGTTTCATGCAATTCATAGTAACAAGTGTCTTGCCAATGCTTATGATTTTCATAGAACTTAATGATCTTTGCTTGTATCTTTGTTATGCAATTCATGCAGGGAACTTGTGAGGAATGCTTTGGGTTGTCGTATGCAATTCATCCAATTCGATAACTTTAGGAAAATCTGAGGGTTAATTAGTGCAATTCACGGTTAATTTGGGGCGTTCGGAATTCATGGTTTATTGAGAAGTAATTGGAAATCGTTTCGTATGCAAGTGTGACATGTGTGGAGAAGAACCCCTTAGCTAGTTTTCCATCCATTAACTTTAGCCAAATTCGTTTTAAAATCTGTTCAAGTTACAAAGTTTCTGTTTTGTTTTTAAATTCGTCTAAAATCAATCCCCCTTTATCTTGTTGAGTCATCTTAGTTAGAAGTCAATTTAGTTTGTGTTTTTAAGTGTCTTGAGTCAAGTTATAACCCAATTTCGTCCAGATTAGTGTTAGGTGTTCAAACTGCCCAGATTGTGATTTTAAGGCAGTTTTGAGTGTTTCTTGGCTGTTTTGAGTCTTTTGGTTTGTTTTAGTGTTTTAGAGTTTAGTTTTGCATTCTTTGAGTCTAGTTTAGTGTTTTAAACTTTGTTTTTACGTTTTTGAGTCAGTTTTAAGTGATTTAGCAATCCCTCCTAATCCCCGGCCTAGAACGATCCCTACTTACATACTTTGCTACAATTGATAAAAAGAGGGTTTAATTTGTGTGCTTATATATTTCGCATCAAAGAGCATTTGCTTGTCTTAAATACGTGTTCTTTCTTTATTTTTTCCATGATGCAGACAGTACCCTACTCGTTCAAAACAAGGCCCAAACTTTGAAAACTTCGCAACAATGCAAGTCTAAAAATGTTCAAAGTTACACTGTCAAATGAGTCTTCTTTAGCCTAATCTGTCTGGAACGGTTAGCAACTTCGGAGACTTGAACCGCAATAAGTGAGGTAACAATTAGTGGGCTACAAATACGGGCATATGGCGCTTTTGACTCGGAAGTCCAGTGCAAAGTTTATGCAACTAGCAAGGTTGTGGGTTATAACATTCATGTGTTTGTAAGAACCCGTACTGCCTAAAAAGATGTGCAACGGAACAAAGAACGACATCAACTCAAATGTCCATAAAGGATTTCCATTTAGCCCAGCAAGGGCATAATCGTAATTTTCCAAGGTTGAGAAATAAATAATAAATTCAGGATGGGATGTCACATATATAAAGCCTAGTTCTCTACTGTATTTTACAGATTTCAGATTATAGCAATTAAACTTCGTTTTTTTTTTTTTTTTGGTGTGTTTTAAGTTTTAGGCGCTGGTATAAGGTTTATCAGATTATTTTGTTGTGTTCCTTCAATCCATTACATTTCGAGTTCAAACAATTTCCCCTTCTTTTAATATAGATTAGAGTAGTAATATCAATAAAAATAGGAGATTTTTATATAAACCGTTCAATATTATCTCTAAACCAAACTTAACAATTTTGCTCTTAATTTAAACAAAGAAAGGGAGAGAAGAAATTAAGTTTCTCATCCTTTTTTTTTTCTATTTCATTGATTGAAATCTTATTCCTTTTTCATTTTTTATCAAGGTCCTTTGATTTTTATCCACTTCATTATTTCAATATAAAATATTTACTTGTTAGCATATTTAAATTTATTTTCCAAATATATCCATTTAGTGTTAAAATGGTTACATTTGGTATATTTATATTTATGTCTAAAATTTGTGTCATATATTTCTATTTTTAATTTGTACCCATTTTCGATTTGCAACCCCTTTTTTTATTTTTTATTTTATACCAATTTCCTTTCTAGTTTTATTTTGTACCTGTATATGTAATTTCATTTATACCCATATTTTTGAACTTTTATTTGTAGATATAAAATTTTTTACCTTTTATTTGAAGGAAATTTTTTGTCCTAACTAAGAACATGTGAGAATATTGAACATACAAGCATACAAATAAAGTAGGCATGCATTCAAAACAATTCTTTGACCAAAGAAATTCAAAGCCTAGTGTGGAGCCTAAAATAATCCCAAAAGTTCTAGAGGCGACATGTGGACTTTTCTCAAGAAAGACAAGATTGCCCTCAATAAATGGGCAAGCTTCTCAGACACTCCCACGCGCAGCTTACACTCCTGAAGGTCTCAGCAGCTGAATACAACTGCCTACAGCTCATCTGCCCTTGGCAAGGAAAAGTCAAAGATTAAAGATAAGGATTAATTACCCAAATCCTATCTTTAATACATTCCCAATTGAAGATTGACTCCATTCAAGTAAGTAATCCCTATTTAATTCAATTAGGGATAATTACTTCATTATCTCAAGATATTATTTACTATTTAATATCTTGAGAATATTTCTCCATAAAACATTGGCCAATAGGGTGCCGCCATGTATAGGGTAAAACCCTAACACTATGGCCGGCCCTCTCCCCTATATATACCCCATATTCTACCAAATTTAGAAACTTTTGCGACCCTAGAAAACCCTAAACACTTTACACTTCTTAGAGAAACTAACTTAGGCATCGGAGATCCATTGGCCTAACCCCCCCCACCTCGTGGGCGTGTGAGGCTTAGGTCATTGATCAAATGTGCTGATTGTTTTGCAGGTACATTTTCGTCAAGACTGAAGACGGCGGAAATTTGCATCGACACCTAGTATATGGTGAACCTAAAGACTCTTTGCAAAAGAAAGAAGAAAGTTTTAGCTTTTCTCATCCTTGAAGCTCATCCTTGTTTACCCAAAGGATTCACCCAAGTGGAGGGCCTTCAAGACAGGTTCTTGCTCCTTGGTTCTTTCCTTTCTTCTTGGCTTTTTGCTCCTTGAATCTTTGCTCCTTTGCTTCTTGAGAATGTGAGGAAATGATCTCCAAAAGTACTGAAGGTTTGGTACCTTTAAATCTCCACAACAAGGATGATGTTGAACTCCTCTAGGAAGTTGGATGCTAGTGAACTCCTCTAGGAAGGTCGGCCTTCATAGAGAGAAAGAGAGAAAAAGTTTCTCTTCTTGGCTTAAGAAAACCCTAGTGAGAGAATGGTTATAAAGATGCTTTTATACCATCTCACAAGTGGGTGACAAACTTGCAATTAAGCCATGTTTACCCTTTCTTTAGTTTGGCCAGTCTTCAACCATGGCACATGAAGTGTCCATGTGCTTATATAGCTTCTTAAGCTCCTCACTAAGTGAATTGAGGATTAAGCATTTAGCTTGTGTGCCATCCTCATAGTATAGCATAACGTTGACACTCCTCCTTTGAAGCTAGCTTTGTAGGAGGTACATGAGGAGGGGATTGCTTGAGCATATACGATATGTCATTCACCTTTGAGACATTCTCAACGTGACGATACCAAGCAAGGAAACGCTGGCCCCTAAAGCTCTTTTTGTTAAGTATAATGGTAGGTATAATTTTAGGCATGTCGTTTGCTACATAACACAACAGAAATCGTATTAGATTGTTGATTTTACAAACTATTTGATTGGTTCATAAATAAAATACTACCACCAACTATTTTTGGCAAATTCTACATCCATCTAAATGAAATTCGAGAGTTATGTTGAACTCTTAGTGGGGTATGGGAGACTTGCCATTACCAAGCCCACCTCAGGAGAATATCAAATTGGCTAGCAACTGTTGGAAGTATACCCACAAAGCCACTCATTTGATTTAATAGCTTTTGGAATACTTATTGTATTAAACTATTATATGTTTAATAAAGGGCACAGCTTATTGTTAATCACTATTTATTGTATCATATGTTTAAGCAATAAGGGAATCCAAGGAATGTATTTGATCTAAGAGATAAGTGATTTAAGTAAGTTAGATTAATGAGACCTTTCTCTTATGTTCATTCCTAAAACGTTCCTAGCCATAGGATTGCCAATTGGGCATTGACAATCCGCTAAGGTTAGTATGTGTTATGTCAACTCAAGCGTGAGTATGATTAGTCTCAAGTCATTTAGTGTTGGACACTAAGACAAACACATAGGTGCTCGAAAGAGTAATCGAGTACACTGAACAATGATCAAAAGAGAGTTCGAACATACATGTCATGTAAGAACTCGTTAGTTGCAATATGCAAAGTAGTCCTTTGACCTGAGACATCATAAATGTCTAATGGTTAGGTCCTTGATCTTTGATCATGTCAAAGGCATTCCATCGAGAGTGTCCACGACATTGTTGGGGTCAAGCTATCTAGTCATGTAGGCATATGAATGCACAACAAAGGATCTCTAACCTTCCATGGTGGAAGGAGAATACTCTAAGATATGATTCGGGAGTCTTTGGTAAGATATGATTCGGGAGTCTTTGGCCAAAGCATACGAATATGACTTAAGAAGTATGTTCCAAATCATATTCAATTGAATCATATAAAGAAGTATCACATTGGATAGTAGACATGAAACAAACTATCACTCAAACAATGTGATTAAGAGTATTGTATTAGAGAAGGACCGTATTGCATTGTAATTGTAACTGGATAGGCTCTCCAACCACTTCTACTTAGCTTGGGTAGCCATGACATATTGCTAGGTGTCACTCATGGTTTGTGGAAGTCCTGAAGATTAGCAAACACTAATCTTCAACAAAGGGAGAATTGAAATGTTGTTTCAATTCACAATCGATCGTTAAGAGTAACAATCGCCTACTGCCTCGCTAATTGGAACCTAATGGATCGTACACTGAGTAAGGATGAAAGTGAAGAAATATAAATAAGATGGATAAGCAATTAAATGGTTTAATTGAGAATGGTCAAGATTAATTAATTAGTTAATTAATTTTACGAAAGGTTCGTATTGGGCTTTTAAGTTAGTTTTGGGCTTCGGGGTCCAAAAGGGTTTGGTCCACTAGGCCCATTGTTGGAAATATGCCCTGAAAGTCAATCTTTGGAAGAAACCTTTCAGGACAATTGAATCGATGTATGGATGACTCTTATACATCAAATGGCAAAGATACTAATTAGGACTATCTCAATAAACGATATATGTCCTAAATAGTGTATCCATGGACAATGGATCGATTGAAGAAGTAATCTAATGATGTTAGACTACAGAGACCTTCTTCACATAACCAAATGTCCAAAAAGGTTCCTGGTCATTGGATTGTCGGAGGGATACTGACAATGCGTAGACCGGTACATACTGTGTCCGCTTCAATTGGAAGGATGGAAAGTCTCATCCCATTCGTGTTGTGACACTAAGACAAGTATGTAGGTGCTCATTAAGGGAATGAGTTCACTGAACACAATCGAACGAGAGTACTTGCATGGAGGTCTACTCACATGTCAAGCAAGTAACTCTAATGGTTGGAATAATGTAAGTAGTCCTTTGACCTGAGGCATCGTCGTTGTCTTGTGGTTAAGTACTTGATCTTTGATTATGTCAAAAGTCACTCTATCAGAATGTCAACGGCATAGTTGGGGTTAAGCCACTTAGTCATGAAGGCAAGTGTATGCGCAACAAGGAATCTCTAATCCTCGATAAGAGAGGAAGAATACTCTAAGATATGATTCGGGAATCTTCGGCCGAAGTATCGAGCGTAATAAAGGAAAGCGTTCCTATACGACTCAATTGAATCATATAAGAAGGAATAATCACATTAGGGGTTTGACATAATATATCCATACCCTAATGATGTGATTGAGAGTATTGTTTTAGAGAAGGATCGAATTACATTGTAATTCCAACTGAATAGGTTCTCCGAATAAACTTCTACATTAGCTTGGGTAGCTATGACATATGGTTAGATGTCACTCATAGCTTGTGAGTTCTTCTAGATGATTAAATGTAGTCGTCAAAGAAGAAAGGTGAATTAAAATGAAGTTTTAATTCACTAAGTGATTGAATTAAATATAATCAATTGGATTGATACCAATCACCTCACTGCCTTGCTAATTAGAACCTAAAAGATTGTTCACCAATACACTATTGTAGTGAGTAACTAATGGATGATGGAAATAATTAATTGGATTAATTAAGTGTTGTGATTAATTTAGAAAGTCTAAAGAAATCATAAAAGCGATAAAGATCGTTTTGGGCTTAAAGAAACATTCGGGTTTAATTGGGCCCATTGGGCCTAAACCCATTGGGCTTTTATTCAAGCATTGGATGACTTGAAATAATAAAAGCCCAAAGCCCAAACAGCACAAAGAGGGCCGGCCACTTTAAGGTGAAGAGGATGAGATATTTAGTCAAGTTGTTGACTAGGTTTCTTTTGTCTATATAAGGAACTTTATAAGATATTGTTCATTAGGGTTTTTGTGTGGTTAAAAACAACAAAGAGGCAAAAGAATATCTCTCTAAGAACTACACAAAGGCCGGCCACCTTGGGGTGATTTTACTAACATATCTTTCACCCTTTGGTTATTCCTTCATCCTTCTCACTACACTAGTGGGTGAGGATCTTTAGAGGTTTCCTACTTTGGAAACTTGAAGAGAACCTAGGAGCACTCATTCTATCAAAGTGGAGGAGGCAAGGAGGGAAGCTAGGCTCAAGGAGTTCAAGGAACAAAGGGCTTGGAGGTGGTCCATCCTTGGTCTCAAGTCTAGATCAAGAGGTATAAGACTAAACCTTCACTTTGTTCTTTTCTCTAAATTTTTATTTGATGCATTATATATAAACCTATGAACCTTGAAGGGGATTTGCATGACTATAGCTTTGATAATTTGTTATAAATGCTTCCGCTGCTTTCGTATATTAAATTTGATTTGTATATGCATGATAGTCATTTAGAAATCCCATACATGAATCTCATAGATTTCCCTTCACCCATTATGTTTAAGTTGTATGACAACTAAAACAAATATGGGAAAATAGCCCAATCACTTAAGATGCCCGGCCATAGCAAGGGTAGTGGGAAGTTTTGCTTAATTGCAAGTTTGCCACTCACATAAGAAAAGAGATATAAAAGCATCTTTATAGCTTTTACCTCATTAGGGTTTTCTTGAGACAAAGATGAGAAACACTTTCTCTCTTTTTCTCTAAAGGAGGCCGGCCACTTAGAGAAGATATAGCTAGCAATCTTTTATTCTCTAAGTCATCCATTTCATCTTCACACCTCATCCTTGGTGTGGAGACTTAGAGACACCAAATCTTTGGTGTTCTTGGAGATCTTTTCCTCACATCCTCAAGGAGCAAAGGAGCATCAAAAGGAAGAAAATCACAAGGAAGATCCAAGGAGCTAGGAGGTGACTTGAAGGCCCTCCACTTGGGTGAATCCCTTGTGTAAACAAGGATGAGCTTCAAGGGTAATGAATCTCTAATCCTTCCTTCTCTTTAATGTTGTTGAAGAGTCTCTTGGTTCACCATTCACTAGGCTTTGAAAGTCATGGGTTTTAGAATTGTTTTTTAATGCATGCCTACTTTAATATGTTAATAGTTTGCATATGTGTTCAAATATTCTCACATGTTCTTAGCTAGGACAAATTTTTTCCTTCAAGTGGTATAAGAGCCTAGGTCTAGTTTATGGTGAATCCTTTTGAGTTTTGTGTTTTTCATGGTTTGTGATTTAAATGTTGTAAATGTTACAAGCTTTGTTCTTGCTTTTGAATATAAATTTTGATTGAAAATTTAGCATCTCAAATGTTGTAGATGTAGTTCATATAAGCATGAATATTGGAACTAAAATTTGGTGCCATGTATGTGGGTAGATTCAGCCAAATCCAAAGGGTGGATTTTTGGGTTCATGTTTGTCTTGTTAAAAGAGTTTTAAAGTGACTTTTGGAACCCCTAAGTACCCTAGGATGTTAACCCTCTTTTGTGTAGTGAAAATTTGAGTTTTATTGAGTGAAAACACTCATGAAGCTCTTATGAGTTTTCATGTGTGTTCTTCAATGTTCTTGATGTTCTTACCAAGAACAAAAAGTTTTGGTGTTTTGATTCAATATGTTTGTTGCTTTGAATAAAGTTTTGGTTTATTATTGATAGATGATGGATGATTGGTGATGGATGATTTATGCTTTTATTGTTTGACAAAACATTTTTCTTACAACCCATCCCAATCAACTTTTCCTCACCTACCTATCCACTTGCACAAAACACTTTCAAATTTTGAATTTTTCACCAAAAACCTTTTCCCCCCTCCTTTTTCACTACCAAAACCGGCCACCCCTTAGTGGGGGTACTTTTGGAGCTTTCATGCAATTACATAAAGTTTTGATACTTTTGTGTATTTGCATTTTGACCCAAAAGTTTGTGTTTTTACGTTAAGGCCCAAAAACGCTAAAGGACAAATTGTTTTGCTCCTTTAATGAAGTTTTTATTATTGTTGAAAATTTTGGGTTCTAGTTGTAATTACATGAAGTTGTGGACTCTTGTGTTTTTACAAAGTGACCCCAAAAGTTTATGTTTTAAATGTATGGCCCAATAGTTGTGGTCATTGTTTTTTGGCCCAAAAGATGATGAGAACAAAATGGTTTTGTCTCTTGAACGAGAATTGGATTTTCATTTCATTTAGTTCCATTTAAATCAATTCTATGAATCCGAAAACCAATTGTTTAAGTTGCTTTCTTAGTTAATTTGATTGATTAAGAAAAGGGTGATTATGAACCAAAGGCCTCGATAATTGAGCTATGTGATTGGCCGCTTTACATTATGAATGCTTGGGTTAAGTAGTTTAGATTTGAATGTAATTTGATTAGTTCAAATTTGTTGTAAATGGATGATGAGTAGATTTTATATTATATATTTTACCCTAATCTTAGTATATTTTGGTTAATATATTGGAAGAATTTTGATACTTTGAATTGTATTTTCAATATAGGACTTTCGACTTCCTCTGGAGCAAAACAGGACCAAATGGACGAATTTTGGAGTAATTCCAGTTGGAGGATGTTCGTGAGTCACTTAGCTTGATCATATCAAACTTTGGGATTTTTCCACCAAGCGGTTATTTTCTGGCAATGACATAAAGAAGCAGTGCGCAGTGCTGGAAAATGACGTTTTTGGGCTTAAATTGCGTTTTTGGAGCCCAAGATGACCTCGGATGGGTTCGTGGCCTTCTGGAGAAGTGTTCAGAATATTCCAAACATTAAATCCAGCCATATTGGATCAGTTTTGGAGCAGTTTATGGGTCCAAAACGTGGCTGTTCAGATTTTAGACGAATTTTACCATTTAAATTAGGGTTATGTTTCCTATTTTATGGGAATTAATTTTAGTTTCCTAGGGTTTGTGTGGGGGCTTAGAATATATTGCTTGGCTGTCTACCATATTTCACTAGGCTTTGTTTTATGCAATTTTGGAGACAGAGAGAATTGCTAGGGTTCTTGGAGATTTTCTACTCTAAGGTGTTTTCAATCCTTTTCTTAGTAATATTTTCTATGATTTCAATTATGAATATGCGTAACTAATTCTATTGCTAGGGCGAAACCTTGAGCCTTAGCATGAATATGTGATTTTTATTTAATTGCTTATGATTGATTGCATGCATACTTTGAATTGTTAATCACCGGGATAAAAACTATCTAATTGTCTTAATGCCTGATCACCATTAGGATCTTTAGAAAAGTAATTTGATGCAATTTTGGTCGGAAGGTTCCCTGAAATTGACGCTGGCTTCTTGTGATTAATAATTGTAATTTCACTTAGGATGAATATCACGTCTTAAGGATTGCATGGTTTTTCAAAGGATTTTCATAAAGCATAATGAGTCTTTCATGTTCAGATTTGATCCAAACGTTCAGACAGGTTGCAAGTTAGATATACGTTCTATGTTGGAGGTTCCAAGTAGAATATGAATTAGGAAAATCTAACATTCAAAGTGGCATGTATAGATCATAAGTAATGGGTAAAAATTCATAGGATTGTAAAAATTCATAGGATTGCTAGGTGATGGTGGAACCCTAGTGCTTTCTTAATTTTATTCTCCCAAAACTGTTTTCTTTTCTCTCTAGCTCTAATATTGCAGATTGTTTATTTTAATTCATTAATTTCGTTTTTATTTTATTTAGGTTATAAAATCAATCACTTCAATTTCTACTTTACAATAATTAAATGGAATCTGATTAGTTTCGAATTATTTAATAATCTCTGTGGAGACGACGTTGCGAGATCCGTTTATACTACAATAACCTTGTGATTCTTGTAAGTAAAATAGGAGATTTAAACCCGTTCACATGAGTAGTAAAAATCCTATCAAGAAAATGGCGCCGCTGCTGGGGATTATTTAAAATAATTCCTACTAATCGGAATTTCAATTAGCTATTGCTGTTTATACATATAAGAACAAAAATAAAATTTAATTTTCATCTTTATTTTATTTTTACAGATTACAACAGTACAGCAGTGCAAAGTTCAGAAATCTGTGCATGGTCAACACCCGTTCAACAGTGCAGAAATTGATTCCATTTGATCCAGAACTTGAGCAAAATTTAAGGAGGAAACGCAGGCTGCGAACTTTGCAGAGGGTTCCTCCTTTGCAGGTAACTTTTCTACAATCTTTAACTTCTGGAGACCTGCACAGCAAAGAAAAAATGGCATTTGTAATTCCAGAAGCTGGTCTGCCCCTGGGTGATTCATTGACAGCCCATACCACAAATATACCAAGTTGCATTACTTATCCAGCAGTGGAGGAAGGGTCTACATTTGAAATAAAGCAACACATGTTGAATATTCTACCTACGTTTCATGGGTTATCATCTGATGATCCTAACATGCACATTGCAGAATTTTTAATGGGGTGCAAAAATATTTTGGTGAGGGGATTTTCAGCCGAATCTATTAAGCTCCGTTTATTTCCTTACACTTTGAAATATCAAGCAAGGAGATGGCTCCTCACACTCCCATCTGGAAACATTAGTACTTGGGCTTAACTTAGTGAAATTTTTTTAAACAAGTATTATCCAGCTTCTAAGACTCTTGACATGAGAACTCAAATTTTATCTTTTGCCCAAAAACCAAATGAAGAGTGTTCATGAGGCGTGGGAGCGGTTCAAAGAGTTGATTAGAAAATGTCTACATCCGGGTATTAACACTACTGATCAAATGCATATATTTTTCAGAAGGTTGAATATGACTACAAAAACTCTTGTCAACGCTTCATGCGGAGGTTCGTACAAAGATAAAAATGCACAAGAGGCTTGTTTGTTATTTGAAAAAATGGCAGCAGATACACAGCAGTGGGCAGTTGAGCAGCCACAATCTAGGTCTGTTTTTTAGATGTCTAACGGTTCTCCATATGTTACAGCACAAATTGAAAAAATGGAGAAAAGACTTGATGCAAAATTCGACTTGTTATTACGAAGAATTCCAGGTTCACAGGTTGTTGTACAGCAGCCTTTACAAGCTGTCTGCAGCATCTACAACATGACAAATCATGATTTTTTGAGCTGCCCACATAAAGATGCTTGTCCAGATTTTACAGCAAATCAGGTTAATGCATTTAACAATTTCCAGCGTCCCAGATATGACCCATATTCAAATTTCTACAACCCAGGTTGGAGAGATCATCCTAATTTAAAGTGGGACAAAGATCAGCACCCTAGGCCACAATTTCAACAACAGGTACAGCAACATGCTGCACCTAAGGCTGCTTGGGAAGTTGCAATTGAAAAATTAGCAAATACTACCAGTCAAGAAATCCAAAATCTGCATGCATCAATGAAAAATATGGAAAAACAAATTGGGCAGATTGCTTTGCAGGTTTCAGAAAGGGCACCGGGTACATTTCCTAGTCAAACAGTACCTAATCCAAGAGGACGAGAAGAATGCAATGCTGTACATACTTTACGATCTGGCAAAAGTTATGACAATAAACATGAAAAATCTGCTGGAAATTCGCGGGCAGCAGAACAGCCCCAAACTAAATCTGCAATTTTTGCAAATTCTGAAAATTCTGCAAATTCTGGTCAGTCCCAAGACAAATCCGAAAATACTGCAGAAGCTACCACAAAAACTGCAGAACGTGTTTATGAGCCTCCTATGCCTTATCCAGAAAGGTTGAAGCCTAAAGCTAAAGATCAACAGTTGACAGATTTCATGAAAACTTTGGCTAAAGTTCAAATTAATCTTCCATTAATTGATGCAATCAAGAACATTCCATCTTATGCCAAGTTTTTTAAGGACGTTTGTACAAAGAAAAAGAAGCTTGTGGATTCCGAAAAAGTGATTCTAACAGAACAGTGCAGTGTGGTTTTATTGCATAAATTGCCTCCAAAGAAAAAAGATCCAGGGAGTTTAACTATCTCTTGCACCATTGGAAATTATGATTTTAGTAGTGCTTTAATTGATTTAGGTGCTAGTGTAAACTTAATGCCTTATTCTGTTTTCAAACGTTTAGGTGAAGGTGAGCTGAAGCCAACCTCCAGTATTATTCAATTGGCTGACCGTTCAATTACCTACCCTAGAGGAGTCATTGAAGATGTTATTGTGAAGGTTGACAATTTATATTTATCGGCTGATTTTATGGTGTTGGACATGGATGAGGATTTGACAACGCCCATTATTTTGGGCCGCCCATTTCTGACAACAGCTTGGACTCTTATTGATGTTGAAGCCGGAACATTAACATTCCAGGTTGAAGATCAAACTGTTGTTTTCAAGTTGTTTGAAGAAAGCTTAGATTCAGGTGACAAGCAAGAATGCATGCGTGTTGATGCATTGTATGGTTTACCAAGTGCCAAGTTTATGAATAGATCATCAACTGACCATCTGTCCATAAAGCCCCCGAATTTAACTCGTGATTGTACAAGTCCTAAACCACAGCAGCAAAGGGTGCTACATGATGACCAGCCAATTAACACTATGAAAAAACATGTAAATTTGCCAAGCAGCCCAAATTTTAAGAAAATACAGCCTGGTAAAAAAGTGTGGTTATTAAGTTCAGATTTCAAGTCATTTCCAGGGAAACAAGAGTCTCGATGGAAAGGCCCTTTTCTAGTTACTAAAGTTTTTCAGAATGGTAATGTGGACATTAAGGCTAAGGGCACAAATTTCTCATTGAAGGTTACCAAACATCAACTAAAACCATGCATAGAGAAACATGGTGTAGGCGAGTCATCAACTCTGAAGGAACCAGTGATCTAGCCATCGGAGTTCTGCAACGTCTAGCTACAGACTTAAAATAAAGCGCTTATTGGGAGGCAACCCAATGTTTCTAAACTTTTTCCTAATTTTATTTTATTTTTTTGATTTTCACTTTAACAAAAATTAAAAATTAAAAAATTAAAAAACAAATAAAGAAAAAAAAACGAAAAAATCTAAAATGAAAAATTGCAGGTTGATTTTATTTACCCAGTTGATTTTAGTTGATTTTATTTTATTTTAACACATCTTGGTTAATTGCAGGTTGCGAACGTGGAAAATAAAGCGCGTCCTATGCTGGAATCCTGCACCCAGCAGCAAGTCTACCGTTGCATCAACCACATCTACACTATGCTGGAAATTTAAAGCAGTCAACATAAAAAGTCATTCACAGATGCAAGTTTGGGGGAGATTGTTGCAGATCCAGCACAGAGACATAATTTTGAGCAGTTAATTTTCTGCAGCTCAGTTTTGCGATGCATGGAGGAGAAGCACAGTTAAATGTCAGATCCATACACCACAGAACTGAGTACAGCTATTATTACCAAATCTACAACAATTCAACTTGCAAGGATATGAAATTTTACCTCCCAGATTCACTGATCTGGGCTCTTGGAAGCTTGTGCCGTTTTTGTCTATTGAAGTTGATGTTTGTCCATCCACTTTACATCCCACGGATCTATCAGTGATCCACCTTCCTTACACACAGAGCAACACAATGAACCCATGCTAGGACATAAATATCATTTTTACAGATCATACTCATCCCAACCTCGGACTAGTTTTACCTTCGTATGGGAGGCGGATCTGTGATGTCCGAGCTGTCCTGTTTTCTTCCTTTGTTCCAGGATCAGACTGTCGTCCTGCACAGTTCACAACAGAAAGACTAGTAACACTTTGATTTTCATGATCCAGGTTCTATATCACTTAACACACAACATTGTGAAAGTCATTCTAGGTCTGCAGGAATGAGTGTATACCCTCCATATCGACAGATCAAGACCTTTGCGAGAGGGTACTGAGGCTGCATGACTCGGGTCTGCGATGTCTTCAATGTTTGTTTTGTCCTTGCTATTGTTCAGCTTCCAGCTTGAGAACCTTTACACCCTAACGCGATGTACATATTTTACATATGCCAATTTTTCCGATTTCTACCACGGATGGGCTATTGAAACACTACGGGGGGGGGGTACGTTATTCAGTTGCAGGTAGAGAAGATTTGAGAAATGAAAGGGCTGCGAGGGTTGAGAGCAATGAGAGAAAAATGTGAGGGGCGGAGGACCATTTTTCATTTTAAAGAAAAATGGGGTCTGAGAGAAAGAGATAGTGGGTTGAGGAAAATGGAAGGTTTGTATGCAGAGGGGTGCCAAACTGAGAAGGATTAAAGGCATTTTTAGATTTTCTAGAGAGAGAGAGATGGGCCAATGGATTGATCTTAACCCTTGATTTGGAATCCTATGGAGCTCCCCTTCCTGATGCATGACACGTGGGTGCATCCTTAGCTTTTATGCTCCCTAGGACACGGTTTGAAGAGAGGGGAGAGAGCCGTTTGGGCTCTGTGTTTGATGACTGACAGAGACAGAAGACTGATGCCGCATATCACTTTTCCATTTGCATGCCAGCTGCATGCCATTCTCACGGGAATCCAAGGTGCTTTCTTTTCTAAATTTATTTTTTATTTTATTTTAATTTTTTAATGTTTTTTTATTATGTTCCTTGTCATGCCGTTTTTGTCCTCTTTTTGTTAATTATTCATAGGTTTAGTTAGTGTCCTTTGTAATATTTAATTTTCTTTGTAAGGTTGTTGCTACATTTTCTTTTATTTTTTTTCACACCTTGAGGACAAAGTGTGAAATGAGTTTGGGTGTGGGAAAGTAAATTTTAGTTTTTTTTATTATTGTGTAAGTTAAAAATTTTCATTCTTTTTAAGTTAATATCCATAGATTATTTTAAACGTTAGAACAAATGGACATGGTAAAGGTTAATCCCACATTAGAGTCTTTGCTATTTATCGTTGCTTAGACACTAATTCATGAATTATACTTTGAACTTTGCACATCACACCAACATGGTTTGTAGGGAGTGAGATTGAAACACTTGCTTTTAGTCTAAGTTTATTTTTAATTTTTGTTTTAAGTAAAGTCAGTTATTTTTGTGAAAAAAGTAATAATTGTCTCACCCGAGGTTTTGCCTAGTAACCGGGCCAGTCCTGCCTAATCAGCAGTGATTCTCGCGTCAAACGGTAGAGTTTTGGCATGGGGCAGGTTGGTTAGTTGGTTTCGTAGCCTTTTCAGCTCGGGTTAATAAGTCCTTAGGGGTGTTCTACACCTAGTGCCCTAAAGCCCTAGTGGTTTGGGAGTCATTGACCTAAAGCTCGCTACATGGGTTGGATTGAAAGTTTAAGTGAACCGACATTGAACGACCACTACTGTTACTAAAAAAAAAATTGAAAAGAAAAAGAAAAATAGTTATACTTAAAGTTAGTATGTGTGAAATAAAGAAGGACGAGAGGTAAGGGTTTTAGTCGAGTCTCCTTAACTATGTGGTTCACTTTACACCAAAGGAAGTTTGTGAATTCTTTTCTAATTGATTCTAAATGGTTTAGACTCTGTGGTGGGATAAGTTTGAACTTTTGAAAAGATGTTCTAGTTTTTAAAATTTGCTATGGATTGCAACTTGAAGGTGGAAGTTTTGTCTTGGTTGAGTTTTAGCTAGTTGTCTAGTTTGTTAAGTTTTTATTTTTGTTTGAGTCTTGTTTTGCTTGAGGACAAGCAAAAAGCTAAGTTTGGGGGTATTTGATGAGTAGATTTTATATTATATATTTTACCCTAATCTTAGTATATTTTGGTTAATATATTGGAAGAATTTTGATACTTTGAATTGTATTTTCAATATAGGACTTTCGACTTCCTCTGGAGCAAAACAGGACCAAATGAATGAATTTTGGAGTAATTCTAGTTGGAGGACGTTCGTGAGTCACTTAGCTTGATCATATCAAAATTTGGGATTTTTCCACCAAACGGTTATTTTCTGGCAATGAAATAAAGAAGCAGTGCACAGTGCTGGAAAATGACGTTTTTGGACTTAAATTGCGTTTTTGGAGCCCAAGATGACCTCGGATGGGTTCGTAGCCTTCTGGAGAAGTGTTCAGAATATTCCAAACATTAGATCCAGCTATATTGGGTCAGTTTTGGAGCAGCTTATGGGTCCAAAACGTGGCTGTTCAGTTTTTAGACGAATTTTACCATTTAAATTAGGGTTATGTTTCCTATTTTATGGGAATTAATTTTAGTTTCCTAGGGTTTGTGTGGGGGCTTAGCAGATATATTGCTTGGCCATCTACCATATTTCACTAGGCTTTCTTTTATGCAATTTTGGAGACAGAGAGAATTGCTAGGGTTCTTGGAGATTTTCTACTCTAAGGTGTTTTCAATCCTTTTCTTAGTAATATTTTCTATGATTTCAATTATGAATATGCGTAACTAATTCTATTGCTAGGGCGAAACCTTGAGCCTTAGCATGAATATGTGATTTTTATTTAATTACATATGATTGATTGCATGCATACTTTGAATTGTTAATCACCGGGATAAAAACTATCTAATTGTCTTAATGCCTAATCACCATTAGGATCTTTAGAAAAGTAATTTGATGCAATTTTGGTCGGAAGGTTCCCTGAAATTGACGCTGGCTTCTTGTGATTAATAATTGTAATTTCACTTAGGATGAATATCACGTCTTAAGGATTGCATGGTTTTTCAAAGGATTTTCATAAAGCATAATGAGTCTTTCATGTTCAGATTTGACCCGAACGTCCGAACAGGTTGCATGTTAGATATATGTTCTATGTTGGAGGTTCCAAGTAGAATATGAATTAGGAAAATCTAACCTTCAAAGTGGCATGTATAGATCATAAGTAATGGGTAAAAATTCATAGGATTGCTAGGTGATGGTGGAACCCTAGTGCTTTCTTAATTTTATTCTCCCAAAACTGTTTTCTTTTCTCTCTAGCTCTAATATTGCAGATTGTTTATTTTAATTCATTAATTTCGTTTTTATTTTATTTAGGTTATAAAATCAATCACTTCAATTTTTACTTTACAATAATTAAATGGAATCTGATTAGTTTCGAATTATTTAATAGTCCCTGTGGAGACGACCTTACGAGATCCGTTTATACTACAATAACCTTGTGATTCTTGCAAGTAAAATAGGAGATTTAAACCCGTTCACATGAGTAGTAAAAATCCTATCAATGGACATAAGTCCATCTAATGTGTTGTAATAGGGCATAAGCCCTTCTCTTTATTTCAAGTATTCCTATTTGTTTATTTGTATGCAAATTGGAATAGTTGGGTCCAACGCCCAATAGGAAATAACGGTTTAATTAGATTAAACGCGTAACTAAAATCAACAACTACCTACCTTAGACCCAAGGTCCAACACAAGGCTCGTGTTGGATCAAATCAAACGGTTCATAATCATCCTAAGACCTAATATGACTATATAGTCCATATGAGGATGCAAAGCATTCGTTAGTAGTTCCATATAGTCTCGATTGTTTCATCGAAATAGTGGGAGTATTATATACTACTAATTCATATTAACTTGGACCAATGGTTGTGATAGGCCCAAGTTCTTTTAATAAGATTAAAATAAAATTGATGTAGCCCAACACTACTCCCTCAACAAAACGAATATTAAGTTGATAAGCGAGAGATGCTTTGAACATCTGGTGGGCTCCAATCGTTTGTGACTCCTACACCGGCTTCACCCAATCATGGGGAAGTTCAAAGTATGTGCTTACATTCAGGAGGAGTCCATATGTACGTACTTGATGTGGTGAGGTAGGCAACGAGGATGGCCGACATCATATCATTGTGAGGCTATTCTTGAACCCCTACACGAACTAGCATGGTGGGAATAACTTAACTAAGTGCAATGGTGCCAACATCATATCATTGTGAGACATCATTCTCTAGAGGCCAAACAAGATGGGTAATTACAAGAGTTGTAAATGATTAAAGCGTTATTCTCTCATCATTATTTTTGCTAACCAACATCGTATCATCGTGAGGTTGGCTTGGTAATGGTGAGCCTCCCATACCCCGCTAAAAGTTCAACATAACTCTCAAATTCCATTGAGGGATGTGGAATTTGCCAAAAATAGTGGGTGGTACTATTTGATTTAAGACCCAATCAAGTAGTTTTAAAATCAACAATCTAATACGATTTCTGTTATGTTATGTAGTTAACGACATGCCTAAAATTACACCCACCATTATACTTGACAAAAGGGGCCTTAGGGGCCAACGTTTCCTTGCTTGGTATCGCCACATTGAGAATGTTTCAAATGTGAAAGACATATTGTATGTGCTTAAGCAATCCTTTCTTCGTGTACCTCCTACGAAACTAGCTTCAAATGAGGAGTGTCAAAATTATGATAGACACTATGAGGATGACTTACAAGCCAAATGCTTAATCCTCACTTCACTTAGTGAGGAGCTTATGAAGTTACATAAGCACATGGACACTTCATGTGCCATGGTTGAAAGTTTGCATAAGATGCATGACATTGAGACTAGTAATGTACGATTCTCAAATGTTTGTAGTCTATTGAATGCCAAAATGGCAAAGGGGACATCGGTTCATAAACATGGACAAAAGATGGAAAGGATCTTTCAAGATTTTGAGAGTTTAGGAACTTCCATCGATGGGAAAATGGCCCAAGACTTTTTCCTTGCATCTCTCTCGGATGATTTCACTAAGTTTATTGTAAACTATAAAGTGAATAGATTCAATCATACTTTTACTGAGATGATTAACATGTGCTGTAAGTTTGAACAAGGTTTCAAAAAGGACAGTGGGAGTGAGAATGCAATCATAAGGAAAAGGTTACATAAGAAGAAGGCAATAAAATCCAAAGGAACATGCTTTCATTGTGGAAAGGATGAATGTTGGAAGAAGAAATACAGGGTGCGCATTGCGAGCCTTATGACACGAACTTTAGAAGGGACTATTTCTGTCATAGAGAGTGTTTTTACAGTGAGCTCCAATTCATGGATATTTGATTCAAGCGCTACTCAACATATCTACAATTCGTTGCAGGGACTAACAGGGAGCAGGACACTGAGCAATGGGGAGATGATTGTGCGAGTTGGGAACGGCACTAAGATATCTGCAAAAGCAATAGGCACCTACATGCTTAAACTACCCTCTGGGGAAGTCCTGGAACTTAAAAATTGTTTATATTTTCCTTCATGTATAAAGAATTTGATTTCTATCTCTAAGCTTTTACGAGATAGGCACTCAATATTGTTTGACAAAATGAGTTGCACTTTATACTTGAACAGTCGTATTATCTCTCATGGTAATATGATAGAGGGACTTTTTCACCTAAAGACAAGTAGTGGGATGCACTGTATTGAAAGCAGGAATACCTCAAAACCCAAAAGGGCTATAGAAGAAGTTAACCAAGAAAAGATGTGGCATCTTAAACTTGGACATGTGAACCTTGATAAGATTCGCAAGATGTCGAAAGACGGATATTTCCGCCCATTAGGTAATGACCAAATGGGTACTTGTGAATGTTGCTTAAAAGGGAAGATGACCAAATCTCCATTCACTGGGAAAAGAGAGTGTGCCACTGAAATTCTAGGGTTAATCCACACTGACGTATGTGGACCTATGTCTACTACGTCGAGAGGAGGCTTCTCCTACTATATCACATTCACCGACGATCACTCTCGGTTTGGCTATGTGTATCTTATGAAGTACAAGTCAGAATCCTTTGAAAGGTTTAAAGAATTCAAGAATGAAGTTGAGAAGCAGACTGGGAAACAGATAAAGATCCTAAGATCAGATCGAGGGGGAGAGTATCTAAGTAGCGAGTTCCTAGATTATCTCAAAGAGTGTGGAATAATATCACAGTGGACTCCACCGGGAACTCCACAACTTAATGGAGTTTCTGAAAGGAGAAATCGAACCTTGATGAACATGGTTCGTTCTATGATGAGTTCCGCCGATCTACCAGTAACATTTTGGGGATACACTCTATATACAGCAGCTTACTTACTTAATAGAGTACCTTCCAAGTCAGTTTCACAGACGCCCTATGAGATATGGCATGGAAGAAAGCCAAGTCTTAATCACATTAAGATTTGGGGTTGTGAAGCATATGTCAAGAAGCTTGAAGCTACTAAGCTTGAAGCGAGATCAGTTAGGTGCTATTTTGTGGGATATCCTAGAGAAACTATGGGATATGAGTTCTACCATCCTGACGACCAAAAAGTCTTTGTTGCCAGAACTGCTAAGTTTCTAGAGGACGAATTTGTTCTCAAATGAACTATAAGTAAAACGATGGAAATTAATGAGATTAATGATGAACCACAAACAAGCACTCGACAAGTTGACAACCCTGTTCCTGAACCCCTAGCTCCACGTAGATCTGAAAGGGTTAGCAAGCCACCTAAGAGGTATGGCTTAGATAATGACTTTGGGGAATTGCACCTTCTAGGTGACAATGACACAAAGGAGGACCCTAGGGACTACACTGAAGCAATGTCCGACATTGACTCAAAGAGATGGCAAGAGGCCATGAAATCTGAGATGGATTCCATGTATCAAAATCAGGTCTGGACTCTTGTAGACCCTCCAGAAGGTATAGTACCTGTTAGAAACAAATAGGTATTCAAGAGGAAGCTAGGCGCTGATGGGAACATGGAGACTTATAAGGCTAGACTAGTAGCCAAGGGTTATAGGCAACGAGAAGGGATTAACTATGAAGAAATCTTCTCTCCTGTAGCCATGATTAAGTCTATTCATATTTTGCTTGTTATAGCTGCGTACCATGATTATGAGATATGGCAAATGGACGTGAAGACGGCCTTTCTGAATGGCTACCTAGAGGAAGAGCTCTATATGACTCAACCCGAAAGTTTTGTGTCCAATTCTGAAAGGACTAAGGTATGCAAGCTTCAGAGGTCCATTTATGGACTTAAGCAAGCCTCCAGGAGCTGGAAATTCATTTTGATACTGAAATCAAATCGTTTGGTTTTTCTTAAAATGAAGACGACAATTGTGTTTATCAAAAGGTCGTTGGGGATGCAGTTGTATTCCTAGTGTTATATGTAGATGACATATTACTATTCTGGAATGACACTGCAGTACTTTCTTCTGTAAAAGTGTGGTTGTCCAAAACCTTCCACATGAAAGATTTAGGAGATGCATCTTATGTACTTGGGATAAAGCTTTATCGTGATAGATCCAGAAAATTAATTGGATTATCCCAATCTATGTACATAGATAAGGTGCTAAGTAGGTTCTAGATGGAACAATCTAAGAAAGGTCTTCTTCCTGTGAGACATGGAATTCACCTTTCTAAGTTCATGTGACCTAAGACTCCTGAAGAGATACGGCAGATGAGTGCTATTCCTTATGCTTCCGCCATAGGAAGTCTCATGTATGCCATGATATGCACAAGGCCTGATATCGCATATGCTGTGAGCATTACTAGCCGATATCAATCTAACCTAGGATCAGAACACTGGGCAGCTGTCAAGACGGTCCTTAAGTACTTAAGAAGAACTAAGAACATGTTCCTTGTTTATGGAGGAGCAATAGAGTTGCGAGTGAAAGCCTATACAGACGCAGACTCCAATCTGACGTCGATGATAGAAGTTCCAACTCCGGATATGTATTCACTCTAAATGGTGGGGCTGTTAGCTGGAAAAGCAAGAAACAAGATGTAATTGCTGATTCCACTACGGAGGCAGAATATGTCGCTGCAGCTGAAGCCGGCAAAGAAGCGTTCTGGATGAAGAAGTTCATTACTAAACTTGGAGTGGTTCCAACCATTACATCACCAGTAACTTTGTACTGTGATAATAGTGGGGCGATAGCTCAAGCCAAGGAACCTAGGGCTCATCAAAAGAACAAACATTTTGACAGGCGCTTTAATATCATTAGAAGATATGATGCCGAGGGGAAAGTCAACATCCTCAAGGTTGCCTCAGCCGATAACGTAGCAGATCCACTGACAAAGCCAATGTCTCAAATCCAACTTGACCGCCATATGGAAAAATGGGTAGATACATGGGAATGTGGCTTTGAGTGCAAGTGGGAGATTGTTGGAAGTATGCCCACAAAGCCACTCATTTGATGTAATAGCTTTTGGAATACTTATTGTATTAAACTATTATATGTTTAATAAAGGGCAAAGCTTACTGTTAATCACTATTTATTGTATCATATGTTTAAGCAATAAGGGAATCCAATGAATGTATTTGATCTAAGAGATAAGTGATTTAAGTAAGTTAGATTAACGAGACCTTTCTCTTATGTTCATTCCTAAAACGTTCCTAGCCATAGGATTGCCAATTGGGCATTGACAATCCGCTAAGGTTAGTATGGTTAGGTCTTTGATCTTTGATCATGTTAAAGGCATTCCATCGAGAGTGTCCACGACATTGTTGGGGTCAAGCTATCTAGTCATGTAGGCATATGAATGCACAACAAGGGATCTCTAACCTTCCATGGTGGAAGGAGAATACTCTAAGATATGATTCGGGAGTCTTTGGCCAAAGCATACGAATATGACTTAGGAAGTATGTTCCAAATCATATTCAATTGAATCATATAAAGAAGTATCACATTGGATAGTAGACATGAAACAAACTATCACTCAAACAATGTGATTAAGAGTATTTTATTAGAGAATGACCGTATTGCATTGTAATTGTAACTGGATAGGTTCTCCAACCACTTCTACTTAGCTTGGGTAGCCATGACATACTGCTAGGTATCACTCATGGTTTGTGGAAGCCCTGAAGATTAGCAAACACTAATCTTCAACAAAGGGAGAATTGAAATGTTGTTTCAATTCACAATCGATTGTTAAGAGTAACAATCGCCCACTGCCTCGCTAATTGGAACCTAATGGATCGTACACCGAGTAAGGATGAAAGTGAAGAAATATAAATGAGATGGATAAGCAATTAAATGGTTTAATTGAGAATGGTCAAGATTAATTAATTAGTTAATTAATTTTACGAAAGGTTCGTATTGGGCTTTTAAGTTAGTTTTGGGCTTCGGGGTCCAAAAGGGTTTGGTCCACTAGGCCCATTATGTTTAAGTTGTATGACAACTAAAACAAATATGGGAAAATAGCCCAATCACTTAAGATGGCCGGCCATAGCAAGGGTAGTGGGAAGTTTTGCTTAATTGCAAGTTTGCCACTTACCTAAGAAAAGAGATATAAAAGCATCGTTATAGATTTTACCTCATTAGGGTTTTCTTGAGACAAAGATGAGAAACACTTTCTCTCTTTTTCTCTAAAGGAGGCCGGCCACTTAGAGAAGATATAGCTAGCAATATTTTCTTCTCTAAGTCATCCATTTCATCTTCACACCTCATCCTTGGTGTGGAGACTTAGAGACACCAAATCTTTGGTGTTCTTGGAGATCCTTTCCTCACATTCTCAAGGAGCAAAGGAGCATCAAAAGGAAGAAAATCACAAGGAAGATCCAAGGAGCTAGGAGGTGACTTGAAGGCCCTCCACTTGGGTGAATCCCTTGTGTAAACAAGGATGAGCTTCAAGGGTAATGAATCTCTAAATCCTTCATTCTCTTTAATGTTGTTGAAGAGTCTCTTGGTTCACCATTCCCTAGGCTTTGAAAGTCATGGGTTTTAGAATTGTTTTTTAATGCATGCCTACTTTAATATGTTAATAGTTTGCATATGTGTTCAAATATTCTCACATGTTCTTAGCTAGGACAAAATTTTTCCTTCAGCAATAATAATGAAAAGATCACACTTTAGCCATTTACAACCTTTGTAATTACCCATCTAGTTTGGCCTTTAGACATTGATGCCTCAAAAGAATATCATATTGGCACTATTGGACTTAGTTAAGTAATTCCCACCATGCCAGTTAGAGTAAAGGTTCAAGAATGGCCTCAGAAGAATATCATATTGACCATACTTGTTACCTACCTTTACTTCATCATATGTTTATAGGTTCCTCCTGAATGTAAACACATACTTTGTATAACCCAGAACTAGATGGATACGGTGTATGAGTCACAAACGATTGGAGCCTACCATGGTGGAATGCCCATAAAAGAGATGTTCAAAGCATCTTTTGCTTATCAACTTAATAATCGTTTTGTTGAGGGAGTAGTGTTAGGCGACATCAAGTTCATTTTAATATTATTAACAAGTCTTGGGCCTATCATAACCATTGGTCCAAGTTTATATGAATTATAATACTCCCACTGTTTTGATGAAACGAGCGAGACTATATGGAACTACTAACTAATGCGTAGCATCCTCATATGGACTGTATAGTCATCTTAGGTCTTAGGATGATTATGAACCGTTTGATTTGATTCAACACGAGCCTTGTGTTGGACCTTGGGTCTAAGGTGGGTAGTCATTGATTTTAGTTACACATTTAATCTAATTAAACCTTTATTTCTTATTGGGCGTTGGGCCCAACTATTCCAATTTTCATACAATTAAACAAAAGGGAATACTTGAAATAAAGAGAAGGGCTTACGCCCTTTTACATCACAATTGAACTAATCAAATGACATTCAAATCTAAATTACTTAACTCATTCATGCATAATGTTAAGCGGTCAATCACATAACTCAATTATCATAGGCCTTTGGTTCATAATCATGCCGTTTCAAAGTTAATCACATTAACTAAAAAAGCAACTTTAACAATTGGTTCTTGAATCCATAGAGTTGATTTAAATGGAGCTAAATTAAATGAAAATCAAATTCTCGTTAAAGAGACAAAACTATTTTGTTCTCTAGCTAATTTGGGTCTAAATGCAATAACCTCAACTATTGGGCCATTATGCAAAACATAAACTTTTGGGAGTCACTTTTTAAAAACACAAAAGTTCACAACTTCATATAATTACTAGACCCTAAAATTTCAACAATTACGGAAAAAAAAAACTTCGTTCAAGGAGCAAAAGAATTTGTCCTTTAATGATTTTGGGTTTTACGTAAACACATAAGCTTTCAGGTCAAAGTGCAAATACACAAAAGTATCAAAACTTTATGTTATTACATAGAAGTTCCAAAAGCACAGCCATTGTAGGGGTGGCAAGTATTGGTGAGGGGTGATCATGTGTGTGAGTTGATTTGCATGTTGAAGGAAGTGATTGGTGAGGTAAGGTTGAAAAAAGTGATTAGTATGACTTTAAATAATAAAATACCAAACAAGTACACCAACCATGACTAACAAAAATTTCAAATAAACAACCAAACATTTTTGAACTCAAAACAACAAACTTTTTGTTCTTGGTATGAACATCAAGAACATTGAAGAACATCAATGAAAACTCATAAGAGCTTCATAAATGTTTTCACTCAATAAAACTCAAATTTTCACTACTCAAAAGAGGGTTAACATCCTAGGGTATTAGGGATTCCTAATGTTACTTTAAAACCTTTTTAACAAGACAAATATGAACCCAAAAATCCACCCCATGGATTTAGCTGAATTTCTCCACAAACATGGCACCTAATTTTAACTCCAAAATCCATGCTTAAATGAATTGCATCAACAACTTTTGAGATGGCAAATTTTCTAACAAAATTTACATTCAAAGAAGTAAGAATAAAGCTTGTAACATTTACAACATTCAAAACATAAACTTTGAAAATACAAAACCCAAAAGGATTCACCATACACTAGACCTAGGCACTTGATACCACTTGAAGAAAACTTTTGTCCTAGCTAAGAACATGTGAGAATATTAAACATACAAGCATACAAATAACTCTTAAAGTAGGCATGTATTCAAAAAAATTCTTTGACCCAAAGAAATTCAAAGCCTAGTATATGGTGAACCTAAAGACTCTTTCCAAAAGAAAGAGGAGGAGCTTTTCTCACCCTTGAAGCTCATCCTTATTTATACAAGGGATTCACCCAAGTGGATGGCCTTCAAGTCACTTCCTTGCTCCTTGGTTATTTCCTTTCTTCTTGGTTCTTTGCTCCTTTGCTTCTGGTGGATGTGAGGAAATGATCTCCAAAAGTACCAAATGTTTGGTACCTCTAAGTCTCCACACCAAGGATGATGATGTGAGGATGAAATGGATTACCTAGAGGAAGTTGGATGCTAGTGAACTCCTTTAGGAAGGCTGGCCTCTATAGAGAGAAAGAGAGAAAACGTTTCTCTTATTTGCCTCGAGAAAATCCTAGTGAGAGAATGGCTATAAGATGTTTTTAAACCACCTCACAAGTGAGTGACAAACTTGAAATTAAGCCAAATTCACCCTCTCTTTAGTTTGGCCAGTTTTGACTTTGTTTTTGGGCTAATTTCCCATTTAGTTTTAGTTGTCATACAAGTTAAACTCAATGGACCTTATGGACCAAAAACCCTTTTGGGCTCAGTAACCGGACACTAACTTAAAAGCCCAAAACAAACCTTTCGTATAATGTACTAACTAATTAATTAACCTTGACCATTCTCAATTAAACTATTTAATTACTTATTCATCTCATTTATATTTCATCACATTCATATTTACTTGTTGTACGATCCATTAGGTTCCATTTAGCAAGGCAGTAGGTGATTGTTACTTTTAACGATCGATTGTGAATTGAAACCACATTTCAATTCTTCATTTGATGAAGATTAGTGTTTGATAATTTTCAGGGCTTCCACAAACCATGAGTGACACCTAACAGTATGTCATGGCTACCTAAGCTAAGTAGAAGTAGTTGGAGAACCTATCCAGCTACAGCTACAATGAAATACAGTCATTCTCTAATACAATACCCTTGATCACATTGTTTAAGTGATAGTATGTTTCATGTATACTATCCAATGTGATACGTCTCTACATGATTCACTTGAATATGATTTAGAACATTCTTCCAAGTCATATTCATATGTTTTTTTTTCTTCCAAAAACTCCCAAATCATATCTCAGAGTATTCTTCTTCTGCCATCAAAGATTAGAGATTCCTTGTTATGCATTCACATGCCTACATGACTAGATAGCTTAATCCCAACAATGACGTGGACATTCTCAATGGACTGCCTGACATGGTCAAAGATCAAGGACCTAACCATCAGACAACTATGATGCCTTAGGTCAAATGACTACTTTGCATATTGCAACTTATGAGTTCTTACATGTATGTTCGAACTCTCTTTTTATCGTTGTTCAGTGTACTCGATTACCCTTTCGAGCACGTATGTGTTTGTCTTTGGTTCCAACACTAAATGACTTGAGACTAGTCATACTCACGCTTGAGTCAACATAACACATACTAACCTTAGCGGATTGTCAATGCCCAATTGACAATCTTATGGCTAGGAACGTTTTAGGAATGAATATAAGAGAAAGTCCTCGTCAATCTAACTTACTTAGATCACTTCTCTCTAGAACAAATAAGTTCCTTGGATTCCCTTATTGCTTAAACACATGATACAATAAAAAGTGATTAACAATAAACTTTGCCCTTCGTTAAGTGATTAAAAATTTAATCATATTTCACAAAATTCAAATTTGAGAAGAAAAAAAAATTAAAAATACTTATATGGTATAAGTTTTTGCATGATTATGGGAGAAGTTATTAATTTTCATTATTAATTTCTTAATTAATTTTTAAATTTAACGTTTTGTCCTTTAGTCTAAGAATTTTTTGTCAACTATGGAACTGAACTTAAAAAAAAAAACCCTAAACCAAAGGTCTAAAACTCCAGCAATAACTTACACACCCCGACCCCAGTAACAAAAGTTACGAGGCCATGATATGCTTGCCAACACTAAATTGACCATATGACTCCATTGTAAGATGACATCACAAGCCAGCTTAATGACGAAGCCATCGTAAGATATTTGTGATGTGTAAGAATTTGAACAAAAATGTTCATTTATAATAAATCCAAAGCTACTACATAGTTCACTTATCAACCTCCCCACTTAGGGACACAAAATATCTTGGGATTAAATCCCGTTATTATCACATCACATTAGAGTAGCTAGAAGTTTCACACAACAGTAATTAAACACATAAAAGTGCAGTGTTGGGCATTATCAAAAGTGTGATCATGCAATTATTACAATCAAGATAAAACTACATTAAATGAACTATCGCCCTAAATCCAAAGGATGAAAACCTCACAGCCAAGCCCACTTGTCATCACCGGTGTTCTTCTTATTCTCGTTACTTCCTAAAGATGTTGACAAAACAAAATGTGAGTGGACCAGTTTTATCACTTCAAAATCATTCAAACATAATAACCCCTATTTTGAAAACATAGATAGTGAAAACTACATACATAGTAATACAAGAGTAATAGTAGTCAAGATCAACTCAATCTTGCTCGTCATATCAAAGAAAGTAAATCAATCACAAATAAGTAATGTATAGCAAGCAAGTGAAGTGGCATCTACCTAATCAATATCTAGCGTCTACTAGCGAGTTCTAGCCTCTACTAGAATATAATGTACCTGTAATAAATCATGCAGCCATATCTAGCTATACGATATGTATGATAACCATGTGGTGAAAGTAAATCACAAATGATCTCAAGATATCATCTAATATTAATTTAAGTATAAGTGTCGTCAAAGACTAACATAAGTAATATGCATCCGCATATAAAAGCATATATATATATATATAACGTAAAAACGTTTGAGTTTTCGAAAGGGTCCACTCATTGGTAAGCAGAGCGCTCCTCGTCAATAGGCTCCTTGCTTGATCTCTTTTTATCCTCTAATAAACCTGTGATAATCATATAAAGCTAAGTTAAGCTTTAATCAACAATTTATGAAAATTGTCCAAAACTACCATTTTAAGTAATGAATTTGCACGAACGGAGGGCACCATGTGATTCAGAGCATTGAAAAACGTAAACATAGGTCACGGGTCCTGCACACACCTCCACACATGCCGCATGCTCCGGCCACGTGCCACCATGCGTTGCCGCAGTGGTGTCACGTGCCAAAAAACACGCACCATTGTGAGCCACCGTTGTCAGTGAACACATTTTCGTACTCACCGTCGCGGTTCAACAAGTAAATGTCACACTCATCGTTGCTGAAGCCACGTTTTGGTGCGGTGAGGTTCAACAAAGATAACGGAATATACCTGATGAGGAAAGATATGCAGTTAAAGTTAACGGCACCGTCGCTGTAGCCGTCAAAACGACGGTCACCGGAATCTGCAGAAAAGTACAGAGACGATCAGGCCTTCCCCAAGCTCCAAATTTACAGATTTTTAATTCCAAATTGATCCCAGAGATCAAGAGACTCACCTAAAACTAGTTTAGAAGGATAAGAGATTGAATCCATCTTGGATTCAACAGTTTTTGCTCAAAAAACCTCGTCGGAAACTGTAGAAAGTGACAGAGAGTTTGCATGCATCAAAATAGAGGCCAACACCACATTAAACTCGAGGAAAATCCCACAAACATGACTCAAAACTTATCCATACCACATGTAGCAGGATTGGAGGGGAATCATGGCTCGAACTCGCTGGAGTTCGTCCTCCTTCTCTTGCCGAAAACTAGAAATAGAGATAAGGGTGCATGCAGGTGTTAGAACTTGAACACATAGCTCAAAAGCCTCATCCAAACATCCCAGATGCAAGAGAGAGAGAATGGATGGATCACCAACACCAGCCGACTTCAAACTCAACGACATTTTGCCAGAATTTGTCGTTAAGGCTGGATTCGTATGCAAAAAAGTTGCAGAGGTTGAAACCCTCGAGTTTCAACATAAAATTAACATCACAGAGTGAAAAATGATAAGGTTAAACACATAAATTCAAAGGGTAAGTAGAGACCATACCTGGGTTTGAGTTTGAGAGCTTCAAGCTCTCGGCTTTAATGGTGTCGAGGTCCACACTGCACCGATCTCACATACAATACCACCATTGTGATCCTTGCATCCCACAGACTTCGAATATGTAGAGCTTTAGGTTGATTTGTGAAGGTAAGTGGGAGAGTGGTGTTGGAGAACAATTCAGAAATAAACAATATAACAGAAATAAACAGAACTTGAAATTCACAATTTTATTTCACAAAAAGTACTTGCTATACAGAATGAAAAGTATACAATAAATACAGAAATTAATATAAGAATATCAACAGTATTAACTTGATTACAAAAGGTAGAGGCTAGCGTAAAAGCTATGTCCTTCGAACAGTAATTCCGTCCCACTCTTGTGCTTGTGGTTCTATAACGTCTGCTCGACCAGGATATAACTACCTAATCCTACAACCCGCACTGGATTATAGAATTCTAGCGAATTGCTTTGTGTGTTTACTCTCTCTGGAAAGTTTGTACGGAAGAAAAGGAAGAAGAAAAGATGAAAGATGATGAACTGAGGACTCTAGTTATATAGGCTCTTTCATACCTCTTCAAATACCTTTTGGATGTATCTGAAGCTTTACAACTCTCTTCAAAAGGTTGTATCTTTAATCAAAACGTTTTTAATTAATTTAATTAAAAAATTAATTCGAAATTAAAACTAATTGATCAGATTAATTTTAATTCTTAGGCCCCAAGTGCCCCAAGGCCCTTGTCTTGATTAATTAATATTATGGTATAATCATCAAGCCCAATCCACAGAAATGGTGGCCCAAGCCTCAATTCCCATTCCAAGTGGTCTAACACATAACTAATATTGTAGAAGACAAAACATATATAAAGGTACTTTGGAATCTTGTTTTCACCAATGTGGGACAAGAGTCTCAAAACTTCCAACAATACCCCACATTTTGAGACGACTATTTAGTCCTAGAGAAACTAAGATATGAGAGTAAACAATAGATGTGACAGACATCAGGAGAGGTGTCTTTTGGACTTGAACCTACCTTAGTATATACTTATCGGATTTACTAGATGACGCAGTGAATATAAAATCTTGAATTGTTCATCTCCGCAGTAAACCAAGACAATAAGCAAAACATATGCCACACCAACACATCGCAAATTCATACATTTGTGTTCATTTTGGTCCTGAACAAATCCTGGATTCATGAGAGCTTTAAAGAATGTAGCCATATAATTCTCATAAATGCGACCCCACATTTTCTCTCATATAGGTGATATTGATTAAGAATAAGCTGCTACTATTCCACTTGACTTACAAGTATCGATATCATTAAACTAATGTATCCTATACTCATCAGCAGTCACCACACTTCTTCCATCATAGGAATGGGTATGTAAGTGTGTTTCTTCTTGAATCTAGCCAAACCAGTTTGCCTATTGAACCTAGACCATGGGATCTCCAATCAACTAGGTTAGGTTTCCATTTGGCAGTTTCATTTTACTCTATTGGCTTTAAACCCATTCCCCTCGATGTATGCTTAACTTGCTCTCTAGATAAGCCTTTAGTAAGCGGATCTGCAATATTATCTTTTGACTTGACATAGTCAATAGAAGTTACACCACTAGAGAGCCATTGCTTTATTGTATTATGCCTTCGTCTAATTTGTCTAGACTTCCCATTGTATACACTATTTTTAGCTCGATATTGTGCAGCTAAACTATCACAGTGTATACATATTGCCGTTACAGGTTTAGGCCAGATGGGAACATCTTCCAAAAAATCTCTTAGCCACTCAGCTTCTCCTCCAGCCATATCAAGAGCTATAAATTCCGATTCCATAGTTGATCGGGCTATGCATGTTTGTTTGGAAGATTTCCAAGATATTGTTGCTCCTCCCAAAGTAAATACATATCCACTTGTGGATAGTACTATCTGATATCCAATTCGCATCTGTAAATCCTTCAATCACGGGAGCATACCTCGTATAATGCAATCCATAATTCATTGTATGCTTTAAGTATCTCAAAACTCGAATTAAAGCTTCCCAATGATCATGCCCAGGATTGCATGTATATCTACTCAGTCTACTCACGGAGTATGCTATATCAGGCCTTGTACAGTTCATAATGTACATAAGGCTTCCAATAACTTGTGAGTATTCATGTTGAGATAAAGCATCACCTTTATTTTTCTTAAGTTTGCTATTAGCATCAAAAGGAGTAATTGCATCTTTACTTTCCAAATGACCATATTTCCTAAGTGTAGCTTCTATATAATGGGACTGAGTAAGAATATATCCTTCTTGGTTTCTTTTTATTTTTACACCAAGAATCACATCAGCTAGTCCAAGATCTTTCATATCGAAATTTGATTTCAATATCTTCTTGGTCCAATTTATTATCTCTTTGTTAGTTCCCATTATAAGCATATCATCTACATATAAACACAACATAACGCAAGCATTATTTTGAGTTTTTGTGTAGACACACTTATCACACTCATTTATCTTAAAATCGTGTGTGATCATAACATGGTCAAATTTTTCATGCCATTGCTTAAGAGCTTGTTTAAGCCCATATAGCGATTTCACAAGTTTACACACTTTGTGTTCTTTACCTTTAACTACAAACCCCTCGGGTTGTTCCATATATATTTCCTCATCTAAGTCTCCATTTAAGAACGCAGTCTTTACATCCATTTGATGTATTTCCATGTTATGGAGTGCAGCTATAGCAATCAATAGTCTTATTGAGGTAATTCTTGTTACAAGTGAGTATGTATCAAAGAAATCCAAACCATGTTTTTGACGGTATCCTTTAGCTACCAAATGAGCCTTATATTTGTCAATTGTACCATCTGGTTTTAATTTCTTCTTAAAGATCCATTTGTACCCAATTGGCTTATTGCCAGGGGGCAAATCGACTAATTCCCATGTATGATTTTGCATAATGGAATCTATCTCACTGTTAACTGCATCCTTCCAAAATGGAGCTTCAGGAGTGGACATGGCCTCCTTGAATGATTGAGGTTCTGTCTCGGTTAATAAGGTCACAAAATCAGGCCCAAAGTCTTTTCGAATTTTTGACCTTTTAGTTCTTCTAGGTTCAAGTTCTTCTTCTTCTTGAACTCTAGACGAGGTTGAACCATCATCATGTTCTCTAGGTTCGTTTGTAACCTCAGATACCTCATCATGTAATCTCTTTTTCAATAAATTAGACTTGCCTATTTTGTATGGAAAAATATCCTCAAAAAATATTGCATTTATAGATTCTATAATAGTATTGACATGTATATCACTTACTTCGGAATGAAAAACTAAGAATCTATAAGCTGAACTATTAGATGCAAAACCAATAAAACACATTCTATAGTTTTAGGCCCTAATTTTGTTCTCTTTGGCAATGGAACTTGTACTTTTGCAAGGCAACCCCACACTTTAAGCAATTTAAACGTTGGAGTTCTTCCTTTCCATAATTCATATGGTGACTCCTTTCTCGTTTTAGGTGGAATTCGATTCAAAATTTTATTTGCAGTAAGTACAGCTTCGCCCCACATATTGTGTGGAAGCCCAGAGCTATTCAACATGGAATTGATCATGTCTTTAAAAGTCCTATTTTTCCGTTCGGCAACACCATTTTGTTGTGGTGTATAGGGGGCTGTGGTTTGATGAATTATGCCATGTGTGGCACAAAATTCAGCAAAGGCATGAGACTCATATTCTCCTCCCCTATCGGACCTTAAGACTTTAATCTTCTTGTTAAGTTGATTTTCAACTTCTGCCTTATATGTCTTAAACATATTCAATGTCTCATCTTTACTATGAAGTAAATAAACATAACAATACTTACTGAAATCATCTATAAATGTTACATAATAGTTCTTTCCACCACGAGTTGGATATGATCTAAAATCACACAAGTCACTATGAATTAAATCTAACAAATCATTGGATTTTTCATGCACTGATATAAAGCTTTGACTTGCAAATTTCGATTATGTACAAGTTTCACATTTAACATTATCTAGATAATCAATTTTGGGTAGCAAACCTAAATTATGCATTCTAAAAAGAGAACAGAAATTTACATGTCCTAATCTAGAATGCCATAAATTAGAAGAATAAAAAATATAAGCAGAAGCATTATTTATTTCATTCATAGCATTAGCAAGTACATTGAGTTTGAATAATCCATCAGCAAGGTAGCCCTTTCCCACAAACATTCCCCCTTTAGTTAATACAAACTTATTGGACTCAAATACTAGTTTGAATCCCTTATTACTAAGGATAGGACCAGAAACAAGATTCTTCCTTATATCGGGGACATGCAGCACATCAAAAAGGGTTAATTCCTTTCCAGAAGTGAATTTCATAACACACTTCCCTATTCCAGCCACAACAGATGCGGATGCATTTCCCATAAATAGCTGCTCGTTTCCCTCGATTTTCTGGTACGAAGAGAACATATTTCTGTCACCACATACATGGCGAGTTGCACCAGTATCTATCCACCAATCAGCGTGGTCAGATACAAGGTTAATTTCAGAAATCATTGCAGCCAGTGCATCCACATTGTTTTCAATCAGGTTTGCGCAGTTGTTGTTGCCTTGATTTCCAGGACCTTGATCCCTTCGATGGCGACATTCTTGAGCCCTATGGCCTTGCTTTCCACAAACCCAGCAACTTCCCTTGATTTTCTTGAAGTCTTTGCCTTTCGCACCAGGGATAAAGTGGCTTTCCTTCTTCTTAGTTTTCTAGAATTTTGGCCTTTGCTTTGATGAACTTCCTTCAACAACATTCGCCTTGGCTTCCATACTTGAAACCAGGCCCTTCTCATTCTTTCTGTTATCTTCCTCAATTCTCAGCCTTACAATGAGATCCTCAAGGGTCATCTCCTTTCGTTTGTGCTTGAGATAACTCTTGAACTCTTTCCAAGAAGGTGGCAGTTTTTCTATAATGGACGCCACTTGGAAAGACTCATTGATTACCATCCCTTCAACATGAATATCATGGATGATTTTCTGTAGATCTTCAGTTTGAGAGACAACAGACTTGGAATCCACCATTTTGTAGTCCAAAAATTTGCCCACGACAAATTTCTTTGAACCAGCATCCTCGGTTTTATATTTTTTCTCAAGTGATTCCCAAAGTTCATTGGTTGTTTTGCACACCACGTAGACATCATACAATGAATCATCTAATGCATTAAGAATATAGTTTCTGCAGAGGAAATCATTATGTTTCCAGGCATCTATAGCCGTCAAAGTTTCTGCAGAAAAAATATTTTCTCCATCTGCAGTAGGTTCAGTCTCGCGCAGAACATTAGCCAAATTCAAGGTTGTCAGATAAAACAGCATTTTCTGCTGCCATCGTTTGAAGTCTCCACCCTTAAATTTCTCAGGCTTCTCAGAAAGAGGTTTAGTTCCTGATTGTTCCATACTGTTCGAAGATTGTTGGAGAACAATTCAGAAATAAACAATATAACATAAATAAACAGAACTTGAAATTCACAATTTTATTTCACAAAAAGTACTTGCTATACAAAATGAAAAGTATACAATAAATACATAAATTAATATAAGAATATCAACAGTACTAACTTGATTACAGAAGGTAGAGGCTAGCGTAAAAGCTATGTCCTTCGAACAGTAATTTCGTCCCACTCTTGTGCTTGTGGTTCTATAACGTCTGCTCGACCAGGATACAACTACCTAATCCTACAACCCGCAATGGATTATAGAATTCTAGCGAATTGCTTTGTGTGTTTACTCTCTCTGGAAAGTTTGTACGGAAGAAAAGGAAGAAGAAAAGATGAAAGATGATGAACTAAGGACTCCAGTTATATAGGCTCTTTCATACCTCTTCAAATACCTTTTGGATGTATCTGAAGCTTTACAATTCTCTACAAAAGGTTGTATCTTTAATCAAAACGTTTTTAATTAATTTAATTAAAAACTTAATTTGAAATTAAAACTAATTGATCAGATTAATTTTAATTCTTAGGCCCCAAGTGCCCCAAGGCCCTTAATTAATATTAATTAATATTAATATTATGGTATAATCATCAAGCCCAATCCACAAAAATGGTGGCCCAAGCCTCAATTCCCATTCCAAGTGGTCCAACACATAACTAATATTGTAGAAGACAAAACATATATAAAGGTACTTTGGAATCTTGTTTTCACCAATGTGGGACAAAAGTCTCAAAACTTCCAACAAGTGGGAGCTCCCTTCTCTCGATGTTTTAGGGAGAGAGTGAATTCAAGAGAGAAAGATAGCTTAGAGACAGTGAGTTCTGAAAATAATGAGGGAAGAGAGAGAGAGTGGACCGGACGTGGGATAAATCCTACTTAACCTAACTTAAGTGAATTACCAAAATTACCCTCCACTAATTGTAAAATTACAATTAGGCCCTTGTACTTTCGATTTGAGATTCAATTATCGACGTTGTGTTAACGTACCAAAATTCATGAAACTTTAAAAAGTATGAGAATTGAATTCTCGAGTCGAAATTCGATAAATAATTAGAACATTGATTTAGGACCAAAATGATCATTTCACATGTTTAGAAAATAAAATACAATATTTTAAGAAACGAATCATAACAATAGTCACTCTGTTCTCTCCTCAAACGAACCCAATCCAAATCTTGCGGCACTTTTTCCTGTCGAAGGCCACAATCCCCTCCTCTCTCTTTCTATCGTTCACCTCTGACCTCTCCTCTTTCTCTTGAGATTAAAAATAAAAAACAAAAAAGTGATATCCAACAACAAACCCCCACATCCCTGTGTTCCATTTCCGGTTAATCACCCAATCACCAATGGTGCCTCTATGACGCCAACGACCATCCCTCCATGACCACCATCTCTCTTCTTTTTATCTCTCCTGCATGGCTATGCTCTCTTATCTCCAGGTGGAAACTTGTCGGGCCCAACCGATCGAAAAAGAGAGGTCGGTGAGGAGGGTGAGTTGAAGGCGGAGCAAAAAGGACAATCAGTAATTTTCCCTTTTTTCGATGGGGACAAAATCGTTGCTCGCCTATTTGTAATTAAACAATTTTATCTCTACACCAATTTTTATATATGTCACATTTGAAATGTAACATTTATCACATGGATAATGTTAGGAAAATAAAATTTTATATCAAATTTGAAAACCAAATAATGTGTCACTAATAGAAAATAAGCATGTTAATCAAGACTTAAGTAATATCTAATAGTGGTATTAGACACATCTCATTGTTCTATTTCTACGCCCACATTATAATTATACCCACCATAAAAAATAAAAATATTATTTCTCCACCCACCATTATTCATAAAATAACCTCTAATATAAATTTCTTTTACCAACAAGATCCTCTCTGGATCCCTTCGGTGATGATCCTGGGGATCTGTGAATCGTGTCCGTTCATCGTACATTGTGCGGTTAGTTTTTGTCAGCTATTGTTTTTGTTTAATTTTAAATAAAGATATTTAAAATGATTTCTGACTGCACGATGTACAATTCACGGACACGACCCTGAGATCCTCGCAAAAAGGATCTGGATTCTTTCTATTAATTTTTCAAGGGATACTGTTAATATGTTAAAAAAAAAAAAAAACCATCATCGTTCCTTAATTACAACACAGTACCTGCATTACCCTAGCCGCACCAACACCTCCACCCACCCTTATCAAAAACCAAAACCCTTGACACTTGCTTGGCGGCATCTCCTTCGGAAAGAGAGAGAAACAAGAGGGGGTGGAAGAGAGAAGCACGGGGATGACGAGAGAGAAATGGGAGGGGGGAAGAGAGAGAAGCATGGGGGAAGAAGATCCAATACAAGGGAAGATTGCTCCAAATCGTTTATTCCAAGTGGGAGTTGGTATTTATTCGATTTGAAAATCTGGGTTGTCGTCATCCTTTTCCATGACTGCCTCCTTTGTTGCATCTCCATTCCACACGTGATTGGTGGTCATCGTTGTTTGTCTATACGGAAGAGGAACAAAGGGTGAAGGTGGTAGTACTAGAATTTAAAGGGAGAGTGAGGTGGTGATTGTCGCTGGAGAAGGGTGATGGATGACTGGGGACTTGATAGTCATCGGCCCATCATGGATGATTTGGGAGGGTGATGGATTTTATTTTTATTTTTGTTAGTTTTAGTGTTTCTTTATTCTATTTTAGTTTATTTAGTTAAAATCATAATGAATTTATACATATGGATTTAAAAGTATTTTACTAAAAAATAAATATGTGAGTAACATTTTTATTAAGGTGGGTGAAAAAATAAGACAAATTTTAGTACCAGGTAATGCTAGGAAGACTAAATTTGTAAACTAAATTTTAAAAACTAAATGACATGGAAGTTAATGATTTGGTTTATTATTTACACATTGATAACGTAGGGGTAGGTTCGAAAAACCAAAAACCGAAAAAAAGCAGACCCAACATCAAACCAAAACCGAAAAAAATCAAACAGAAAAAGAAAAAACTGAACCGAACTGAACCTTATTGGTTCGGTTTTGGTTTCGAGGGTTTGAAAAGCGAATGAAACCGAACCGAACCAAATCCCTTTACACTTTATTAATGTATACCCATGATGTCTCTCTTTTGTGAAACTTTGTTGCCAGGTTTGAAACTAAGCCTAAGGCTTTTTCAAGGAGCATACTTGGTTCAAATAGGGAGGATATTTCATTGGTTATAGAGGAAAGTTTTGGAAGGCTTTGGAACTTGGAAGAGCTTCTCTATTTGTTTACTTATTGAATGGATGCAGTGATCATTTTTCTTTGCAATTGATGTTGTTGATAGAATATGATTGATTTATATGATCTTGCATATGTACAACTACCTTCCCACTTTCCACTTTCCCCATTTTCTTATGGGTTTTTATCACAAATGGTTCCTGAGATTGACCAAACTCATCATTTTGGTCCCTCACTTTCAAAATCAATCAATGTCGTCCCTAACATTCTTTACCTCACATCAATTTGGTCATTCCGTTAAGATTTCGTCAACTATTATGTTAGTTTTTATGTAGGACTCACAAATTCAATCAAATGGTGACACGTGAATTACACACACGAAACAAGGGTTTTTATCGCAAATGGTGCCTGACATTGATACAACTCCTCATTTTGGTCATTGAGTTTCAAAAATCGATAAATTTGGTCCCTAACTTTCACTATTGCACATTAATTTATTCCCTCCGTTAATGTGGTCTTACTAATCCAATTATATGGCTCAACGTGGATTAACTATAAGAAACTATTTTTCTAAGAGTGAACCAAAAGAAGTGTATTCCGCATTGGCATTTTTCTGGCATCCCACAACCCCAAATGGAAAGAAAAAAAATCAAAATAAATTCGATAAAAATTGAATCCAAATTCAATTCAAATTTGATAAGATTTAGGATTATAACCAACTAGAAAGAATGAGGAGTGAGTTCAGGACGCCAAGTACTTTAGTGGTGTCATGGTGCCTTACTTTTCCTTTTGAGCATATCGTGATGAAGACAACAATGACTTTTTTCTATTCTTTTAGTTTTCGTTTTTAGTTTCTTGTTTTACGTTTAGTTTTAAATCTTAAAAAGAAAAAAAAAAGTTTCTTATACATGTGGTGCCATATGATTGGATTAGTGGGACAAAAAATATTGACGAAACTTTAACGGAAGGATTAAATTGATGTGCAATATTGAAAGTCAGGGACCAAATTTATCGATTTTTAAAACTCAGGGACCAATGGATCGATGTTAGGGACCATTTGCGATAAAAACCCTTATTTTGTGTAATCCACATGCCACAATTTCATTGGATTTGTGGGTCTCACATACAAACTAACAGAATAGTTGACGAAATCTTAACGAAAGGTTCAAATTAATGTGCGGTAGTGAATGTCAGGGATGAAATTGATTGATTTTGAAAGTGAAGGACCAAAACGATGGGTTTGATCAATCTCAGGGACCATTGTGATAAAACCCATTTCTTATTACTAGTCTACCAATGCAAGCCTCTTTTCTAAATTCCATAGTAAAAGAAGATCAAGTTTTATAATAATAAATTAAAAAAAAAAAAAACTGAAACCGTAACAAAACCTAACCAAACAAAACCAAATTGAAAAAAAAAATCGAATAAAAAAAATAGAAATAAAATTGAACTGAACCGAAAATTTAATCTTCCTAGCATTACCATTTTAGTACCACCCTAATTGGATCATCAACAACTACATCATTTAGTTTGCAAATTTGATATCCTCAGCATTATCTTTATCAAAAAAGTGATGAGGGTAGACAGAAGACAACTCGGTTCAAATAAAAAGTCCTAAAAAAATAAAGATGTGTTATTGGCATTCCAAAAATCTCATTCTACACTCCTCACAAGTGTATTTTTCTTTCCTAATATAAAAAGTTTGAAATGTAAAATGAAAATTTCGAAGTGCTAATAACAATTTCCAAAAATTAGAGAAGTAAATCTTGCTCACCTGGTCAGCAATATAGAAGGTCCATCAATATTCCAAGCCCACTAAACCGCCCAGATACCGCCTCTGAGTTTAGTGAAATCTCTATAAAATTAAACCCAACCCCCCCAAATCAAATTTTTATCATCGAAATCCCTCGCCTTCCTTCCCTCCCTTCGTTTTCCCAAATCTCCTTGCCCATTTGAATTTTGATGCCAATTTTGCTATTTGGTCTTACCAGAACTTTACCAAATATCATTTTTTTCCTTTCAAAAATTCATAAATTCCCTCCATATCCCAAACCTTCTCCCTCGCCCTACTTCTCCTTACTCCTCTAGGGTTTGCGATGTTTCCCTCAATCTGAATCCGAACTTGCAATTTTGCTTCTGATTCGTGTTCCGGAGTCTTCGATTCGCTGCAAGACTCCGTGAATTGCGTTTCTTTCACTTCAATTTTGACTATCTCTCGCTGCTCTGCGGTCTGAATTTTTCTAGGGTTTCTGAGTGTGAGCTCGATTTTACTTTCCCCCTTTATATGTTTCTGTTTGACTCTCGAGAAAAGGAGGGAAAAGGAGGGAAAATTCGTGGGTTCTTGCGGGAATGCGCTCACGGGTCGATTAATATGAGAGTTGAAGAAAAAGCTGAGTGATATGAGGGTTTGAATATGAGCCATGGAGATGCGGGCAGTAGCAGCAGAGTGAATCAACCAAGTAGCGATGCGCCGAGGAGAACAGGAGGTGGAGGAGGAGCTGATGAGTTTGGCCGGGCCTTGTCGACAGTTGCGGTGGCGCAGATATGCGAGAGCGTTGGGTTTCAGAGCTTCAAGGAGTCTGCTTTGGATGCCCTTGCCGACATTGCCATCAGACACCTCCGTGACCTAGGGAAGATGTCGAGTTTTTACGCCAACATGGCAGGTAGAACCGAATCCAATGTGTTTGATATTATTAGGGCGTTGGAGGATTTGGAGTCGTCGCAAGGGTTTTTGGGTGCTGCCGAGGTGGGACATTGTCTTGCAGAGTCCGGGATTGTAAGAGGCATTGTTGAGTATGTGGGTTCGGCTGAAGAGATCCCGTTTGCACAGCCATTGCCTTGGTTTCCAGTGATCAAACAACGGAAATTGATCCCAAATTTCGAGCAGATTGGGGAGGCTCCGCCAAGTAAGCATTTGCCCAATTGGTTGCCGGCTTTCCCTGATCCACATACTTACATCCAAACACCAACGTGGAATGAGAGGAAGACCGATCCTCGAGAAGATAAGATCGAGCAGGCTAGGCAGAGGAGGAAGGCTGAGAGGTCTCTGTTGAGTCTGCAGCAGAGGTTATTGTGCAATGGTGAGGCTTCTGGTTCAGGAGAAGCCTTTGCAGCAGTGGCATTGAGGGGCAGCAGCGGTGGCGGTAATGATGGAAAGGGATTGTTATTATTACAGGGGAACGAGAGTGATCAAAGTAATCCATTCCTTGAACCGCCAATCCAGCCGGGGGAGAAAGATGTATCAGTATCCCAAGTAGTTTTGCCATCCAGGTTTTCAGACGAAGTGGCAAAAGGGAACAATGCGGGTTCTTCCCTTTTGGATGCGTTTGCGCCTGCCATTGAAGCGGTGAAAAGCGGGGCGTGGATGGATGGAGACGATGAGAGGAGACAGCTTCTTCCCGAAACCAGGCCGTCAGTGAATTTCAAGTTCAGAAGCGGGAAGAAGTTTTTGGGGCAACCGTCGGATCTGAGCCAGCAACAGAAGGGTGCCGGAAGACAGGCATATTGGTTCGGGCGAGACGAGGAGAGGGATGACAAGAAGAGGAGAGCAGAGTTTATTCTTAGACAGTCGATGGAAAACCCACAGGAACTCACTCAGTTGTAGATTAATTTGATTGACTGGTTTTCTAGGGATTTTAGGAGTGGTATTTTATGTCCTTTGTTGTTCTACAAGTAGAATCTAGTTAGAGGTAATGTGAATGATTCTTTCAATTTCCACGCTTTCTTGTGAACCAATTTTTCTAGGATTAAGTTGTTTTTTTCGGGTATTATTTTTTCCCCACCATCTGAGATTTGTATTGACACATTGAATTCGAATGTTGAGTTGATCGGAGCAAATTATGTGCTCCTCCTTGTCTTCAATTCCTTTCGACTGGATCCGTTTATACTTTTTTGGGTAGTAATTTAAAGCAAGGAAGAGAAAATGGTTTTCGCACGCCCCTTTTCTCACCATGCAAGTACAAAATATATGGAGGTGAGGAGGAGAAAGGAGATGTCCGAAAATTACTTCCCAACAGAAAATGTACTTCCCTTAAGAGTGGGAGGCAGTGATCACGTGCTGCTTTCTTAAATTGGAAATTCAAAAGCTTGATTTAAGACCAAACGATAAGAACATGATCATTTTATCTTTTACAAAATATTTAACGATTAAAAACTTTACAACATAAGGTACTCCAGAACACCATAAAAATAAGTAATGTCGTTGACCTCTTCAATTTGACAAGCAGGCATATAGTTATATCGAAAGCTAAATCGTCTCCAAGTTTAAATTACTTTAAATGACTAGGCCAAGGCAACAATAAAGTCAGCAGGCATCTGTCTTTGGTAAGGGGATACACAGTGAAGAGAAAATACAAAAAACATAATCCAAGACAAGTAGAACATGCATGGAAACATATGCAGAAACAGTGCTGATCTGCCGAATGCTGCCATTCTACCCTAAAGGCCAAGAAAGAAACTGAAATCGTCAGAGCATTGGTCGAATACATCCCACCCCAAGTTTGCTTGATTGAAAATACCTCAGTGTTTGAACTTCAAATCCAACTCCACGGGAAACACTCTGGCACGATGGTTGAAGATCATAAAGTCAAGGTTGTCTGGTAGAGAAACAATCCTGCACTCCAAAATAAACGGATGTCAATGATCCAATCAAACATCTTGCATATAGCATTTCCAAAGTCAAATTAGCTATTATTCCACAATTGTTAATTTCCAGTACAGAGACCATGGAATAAAAAGCAACTGAGATATTTCATTAACACAGTTTTCTCTTGCAAAGTTTATGCCTAAAAAGAGCAAACATAGCTGGTTCTTATCTTATCAATAATCCCCACTACAATGAGACATACAAATTCAGCTCTTAGCCTATGTTGGGTTTATTGATAATGGAGAAAGCAAAGAACTAAAGTCTTTGTGCTCGTTTGGTTTCTAGGATTGAATTGGATTGGATAACTTGCTAGATTCAACACGAGTTGAATGAAGAAATGGATGTCAACCTCCAAATCTTGTCCAAGTTGAAGATGGAAAATAATTCTCTGGACAAAATTTGGAGCTGGCATCCATTTATTCATTCAACACACACTGAATTCAGTGATTTATGCAATCCAATCAAATCCTTAACACCAAACAAGGCCTTTATCTTTCCATTATCCTATTATTAGTGAAAATAGAAAGAAAAAGGAATTAAGTTCAGGGTTTTCTTCTCAAACTCTCTCCTTCCAATTTTGTCAGGACTTGGTAAAGTTCCCAAAGTATTATCTTCTCAAGGGAATATTAAAAGTTCCCGTTTGTACGTTCTCTACTTTCTCAAGCTTACCATGAACCAAACATGAATTTTGAAATTGTTGCCATCTTCTTTCCATCCAGTCCTTGCCAACTCACAGATTCTCAAACTTGAGATTATAATTAAAAGGTATTGTATGCAAAGTGCATAAGCATAACACAATGTCTACAGTTTACTTCAACTTTCAATTGCAGGTATCGAAAATAGTCCAATCACACCCTGAACTCAAACCCAAGTCAGGTATTGAACAGAATAAAACACGTATACGTACCTGTTCTCTTCAGAATAGGGATGAATCGAAAGAAACGTGCCCGGGACAGTAAGTGCCGCCCACATACAGAACACTAACCCTAGAAGCAATTCAGCCACCACCTGCATTCCCAATAAACCCTTTTAGACACGCTAAACCACAATCAACCCAATTTTATGAATTTGTATTTGTTAAATCTCACAGTTAATGGAGGTCCTGAAAACTCTTCCTCCATAATCTTCAACAATCCCCTGTCTGCAATCAAATCAAATCAAATCAACCAACCTAAAAAACAATCCAATTTCAATCACACAACTAAACCCTATATTCCTTTTACTCTCTAATGCAAATTGATATATATATATATATATATATATATGTACAGATATAGATATAGAGACGATTAGGGCTTACATTGAACGGTTGAATAAGCAGCGTGAGAGAGAATTACAACTCCCAAGATGCCAACAACGAAGCCCAAACTCATCGCCATTCTAGCTCCGATCTCCGGCAAGTTAGAACTCCGGTATTGGCCTAAACGACGTCGTTAGCGATGCAAGAACGAATCGGCGTTTGGCTCTTCTCCGGTAAACTCTGAGAGGGCTTCTTGTCCTTCTTTGCTTCGTTTTGTGGAAGATGCGAATTAAAACTTGGAAATACATGTCGTTTATATGTATTGCGACACCATCACAATAAACGACACGTCGTTTCATCTTCTCCATGTTAAAGTTAAAACGGGCACAGCCGGTGAGGCTTCAGAGCAGAAACATGGTTCAACTTCATGCAACTTTCTCTTTCAGCAACTCTCCCAAATTCTCAGGTTCTTCTCCCAAACGTCCCCGTTTCTCTCCCACATCCTCAGGCCTCTCTCCGAAACGTCACCGTTTCGGTGTCGCATATCTCAGAGCAAATCTCCTTGGCACTAATTTAACATTTAATTGCAAGGTAAGTTATTCTAACACTCTAATCCACCGTCTAAATTTCGCTTCTTTTTTTCTTTTATGTGATTATTTTTCAATTTTTTCCATTTTTTCAATTGGGGTTTTTGTGTTTAGGCCAATGGAGGAGAATTGGATCCCCTGCCTCACTTGCAGACTCTCGGAACATTTCCAAGGGAGGAGCTTGCTGCAAAAGTTGTCCTGGTCAGATTTGACTCTGCCCTTTTGCTTCATGAACATGTGGAACAACACAGATTCCAATCCGATGCGGTATTAACGATTAAGTATTTATGCCAATCCGGGGCTAGAGTAGTTCTTGCTAGTGATTGGAGTGTTAAAACTAATCCTAAACTGTGTGTTGCACAGTCTGTTGCAGGTATAAAATGCTTCTTGGTAATGTTAGTTTTAGTTTATAACTGTAATTTAGACGATTATGATGTTCTATGATAGCGAACGTTGTGTTGTTTGAGCTGTGTGACAATTCAGCATTTTGATAGTTTGTTTATTGCTTGTTGGTTTCCATAAATCAGATTTCTTGTCATCTCTTGTTGACTACAAAGTTGCTCCGGTTTCTAACCTGGCATCAAAGGTGGAAGGTTTTGAGAAAGGAGATATTGTTCTTCTTGAGAATCTTTCTGAGTTTAGAGGGGAAGTTGCCAATTGTTCAAAATTTGCTCAAGTATTGTCATCAGGAGTTGATATTTTTGTTAATGACTACTTTTCCCGGTCTCATAAGATGCTTGCATCCACCTGTGGAGTTGCTCGCTTCTGCTATGGCAACTTAGCTGGTTTTCACTTTGAGAAGAGCCTATCTCAACTTAGAAGGGCTGCAGAAACCGACACAAAACCTTATGTAGCAATTGTATGCCCTTGCTGCTATTATATTTTTATTTGGCTCCACTTAAAATTTGACTTATGAACTCTAACTTTGTTATCTTTGGATATGCAGATTGGTGGGGGTAATCTCTCTGATAAAGCAGCTGCTTTGCACTCCTTAGCTTCAATATGCGATGGGTTAGTCTTTGTTGGAATGATGTCATTTCAAATAATTCACGCCTTAGGGATATCTGTTCCCTTGAATTTCTTGGAACATGGGGCACTTAAGGAAGCTTTAGATATAGTCCAGGTTGCACACGATAGAAATGTACAGATACTATATCCAAAAGACTTTTGGTGCAAGAATGATTCTCTTCCGAAGCAATTGGAAATATTTCCTGCTCATGGTATTCCAGATGGTGAGACTGCATTTGATTGACCAAAAATATGATGCCTTTTGACTCCCTTCCTTTCCACGAATGATTAGAACATGTAGCCATGTATGAATTGACTTATTCTTTTGACTGCTTTTGCTGATCACAATATCATTGAAACTGCGCAATCTAAGTCTCATGTGATAGTAACTTGTGAAATTGGGTTTTAATCCAAGTTATTTTCCCCTATTTTAGGGTGGGTACCTATTGATATTGGGCCTGTATCGTTGGTTGAAATAAACTCCATGCTTACAAAGTGCAAGGTAAATCAAAAGACTTTCAAAGTACTATTATAAGGAAGAGGAATTGTTTTTTGGTTTTGAAATGCCAATTTAATTAAGTTTTGAGGTGACAGTATCAATTTGTTAACTATTTCTCTTTGTATTTAGACAATGCTTCGTTTTATTGATAGATTTCAGTGTGCATAAGAGTTTGCTCAGGTACTTTATCTAAGCACGACATCTAGCAAGCTTAATATAGCCCTGGAGACGGTTTTTTCACTTTCAACTCCGGTGTTGGGCTCCATATTCATTATTCTGTTCTTTTGCACCCTTATGGTTGTTTACTTTTCAGCATTGAAAACTGAAAATTTTAAATTTTATTGCAAAAGTTTCAAAGTTAAATTCCATCTTGATGTCATCTCTATTTTCTTTCTTGACGGAATTATGTTCTCTTTTGTGTTAAGTGTTCAAGCACTCATTGTTTCTGGCCTTGTCATGGACTCATTATCAGGCATCCCTCATTTGAATTGCAGAAAGTCACTTGGATTGGTCCAGTAAAATTCCGTATGAGTAACTGCACAAAAGGAGCTTCTATACTGGCCCAAATGCTTAATCAACTAAGTCAAAGCAACTGCAGCGTAACTGTTGTTGGGAGTATGGCATGCGAAGCAATGGTGAAGGAATCAAATTCTGTCTCTCATTTGACCATGATTGAGAATGCTTCAGTTGTATGGGAGTTTCTCAAGGGAAGAAAACTTCCGGGGGTCATGGCCTTAGATAGGGTATGTTTCATGCTCTTCTTTCATAAAAATTCACCACTTTAACCAGAAGCTTGAAAAAAATTGATTCAGAATTATCGAATGAGACAAAACTAAATGTCTTGTATTGTAACCCATCATGGTTGGAAAGACCATCTAGTATCTGGTGGCCACGTCAATATTGGTATATATTTTGCATGTGTGTTAATCAGAAAATGAACCCCTTCTTGTAATGACTGTCCCAAACCACTGTAATATATGAAAGTACATGAGCTACAATTCTTTGGGAATCTAGCCTCATATCTCATGATGGTGGTAGTAGTTCCTACCACAAGGGCCATTAACTCAAAACACTTAGTTTAAATTTATTTATGGGTAAAATGTGAATTGATGCATCAACCTGACTTCACTCTCAGCTAAGGGATCTTTCGGATCAATTCACTTCCAAAACATACAATTGTCCAGCATTGCATACGGTGCTAATTTTTTTTTTTCAAAATTCTGAAAGTGGTATTTTGCAGGCATACCCTTTTGATATTGACTGGATTGCTGCCTATTCTGATCCAGCTCAACCTTTGGTAGTTGATATTGGAAGTGGTATAGTATTTGAGCTTCTTCTCTGCTCCTATGGGTTGTTCCCCCGTCCACTTTTAGGTTGCAGTTTGTTACATTGTTAGTTGTTCTTGGTCTCTGTCTTAGAAAGCTAAAACAGAGAAACATGATGATTAAGTTCTCACAAGAAGCTAAATTTGATACAAATGATAAACTTATGATTGGGATAAACAAATATTCATTTAAATGTTTCTATAATATTGGGAAAAAAAACTTTATGATTTGATTATGAGATAGTTATAGAAGTTACTGGTTATTTTCTAACTCCAAATAATAAATGACAGGTAATGGAATGTTCCTTTTCGGGATGGCCAAAATAAGGAAGGATTTGAACTTTCTTGGTTTGGAGATGAATAAAAAGGTTTCCAGTATTTTAATTTTTTATATTCTTTTTGCTTATTCTTATCATCTACTAGTGACAGTTTTACAACTTCTTTCAGCTGGTACAACCTTGCCTGGATTCTGTTCACCAGTCTGGTATACGAAATGGGTAAGGGTTCTATCCTTGTGCTGCAAAACAACTACGTCCTTGTGAATTTGCTGGTCTAACTGACTTCTACATGAAATTAAACTAGGTCCAGCAATTCTTTGTATTGTGCATGTCTAGTTAGCTTGTGCCAGATAAAATTGGTAGTTCAGTTTTGTAAGTTAAATTTAGTGGACGCATCCTGTGTGAGTGTGTGTTTGCACCTATCTGTTTGAATTGGGGTTGATGTAGGAAACTATGCTGTTTTCATTGATAGAATAGGATGTTTCTAACATTAAAGCTCAAGCTTCATCATCTTATCTATGTTTGTTCTGCTTTTGTCTGCATTAGGTATTTCATTGCAACAAATGCAACATCAACATTCCGTTCAATTATCTCTAGTTACCCTGGAAAGCTAGTTCTTGTGTCAATACAGGTTAGGATTGCAACTCTATGTCTCTTATCTTTTATGGTCAAAACTCTATCTCTTATCAGAATGTAATGTCATTCTACCAACAACGGTTCTGCCTCTTTAATCAAGTGTCTAGATAGGGTTCGTACCTAGACGTTGTTTACTTTATGAATTAGGAAAATGTAATATCATTCTGCCGATATTGGTTTTTTCCCATGCCAACACTAAAAGGACATGGTAAACTGAGTTTTTTTTTTCTTTTCATTTCTTGTTTTCTTTAATGGAATTGTATATGTGATTCATATATTTACTTTATCTTTTGTAAAAATTCGTTTGATAACTTGAATAGTTCCTTGTAGAGAACAACCTGATGCCGCATTTCCACATTATAAGTTAAGAAAGATATAGTTCTCTTTTAAATTTGTCTCTATCACTTCACTTGCAAATGACATTGAAAGTAGGGAGTATATGTGATGTGATGTTTCCACTGATTACTTAGATTTATATATGTATCTATAATTTAACTGGGATTTTCCCCATGTAGTGTCCGAATCCTGATTTCAGTGAACCAGAACATAGATGGAGTATGCTGCAAAGGTCATTAGTTGAAGCAATTTCTGATCTCCTTACAGCTAATGGAAAGGTACTATTTTTCAACTCCACTTCAGTACAGAGTTGCATATGAACTTTGCTTACCTTCTTTGCCAACCTTCACTCTCCCTTCTAACCACTGCAAATAACGGCGTATACTCCAAGATGCACTGTTAAACATACAAAATCTTGAAAATTTTATGTAGGTGAGCTGCATGACAGGGCTCTGACAGGTCAACTTGCTAACTTTTCTTGTATTTGGTAGGTCTTTCTGCAATCTGACATAGAGACCGTCTCTGTGAGAATGAAAGAACAGTTTCACAAATATGGTAAGGGAAAGCTTACTGTTCTGCATGAACAAAGTTATGTCGTAACTAATGGAGGGTGGCTTAAGGAGAACCCCTTTGGAGTTCGGTCAGATTGGGAACGACATGTCCTAGATCGTGGGGCTCCTATGTACAGATTGATGCTTCGTAAATCAAACTCTAGTGAAAGAAGTGATTGCAGTTAACGATGTAGGAAACTGGCAAGCCTTGTACCAGTGGAGCTAAATGGGGTATAGTCTAACTGTGCAGTGGTCTAGACTCATTTCCCGATCACATCTATTTCTCCCAGCAATGGTAAGGGCTGGCGGTTGCTGCATTTTTGTGATCTTATCATATTATAAATGGGTAGCACTAATTCCAGATTTGTGGCTTGCACTCCACCTAATAAACTGAAGGAATCTTCCGTGTAGGTCGTAAGCCAGCAACAAACGGGTGGCAACAGATAGTGCAACTGCTATAAATATTTTTTTTACGTTGAGTTTATTAATGTCAAATTGCTGTGCATCTGTTCTATAACATAATCAAGTTGAATTTATTGAAAATTGTCAGTCAAGTGAATATGCTGAACTAATATGCACAGTTTGCAGGGATGAACAACTTCCCGAGTTAGAGAGATGGTGGCGGATGGACGTTATTGATGAAGCACATGCAGTATCAAAAGAATAGGGACCAAATATGGTTTGAGAACATGCATGTCGGAAGCTTAGCATCGATCTTCCATGCTGGTGTCTGTAAAGCAAAGGAACCACATGATTGACAAGCTTCAACAGTAGTTATCTGAAGTTACCATCTTTATCATTTCGATCATTATATCTGCATTTGTAATCGCTGACACTTGTATATAACAATTTTGAGTGTAAGTTCAGTTTATATCGTATAAATTTGCAGGTTTTGGGGTTTCGTCGTCGCTCTTGATGTAGCGTTTGGAATTGTTGCTTAGGGAACCAACCAATTACTTCTCTTTTTGCTGTTCATTGTTCAAGTGAATCAATCTACTCTCCTACAGTTCCTACTGTGAAATCCCTTCGAAATGCATCTCAGTAAAGTGGCTGCAGCAGGATCTGCAACCAAGTTTTGACAACAATATCCGAAAAGACCGGCTTATATGGACTCTTTCCTCGTTAGATGTATATGATTGGATGGATGGACAACTAAATTAAAGGTGCGTTCAAGAGAGAAATGAAAAAATTTAGGTCCAATCATCGATAATAAGGTAGGATAGTATTGCGAATTTGTTTACGGTGAAGAGATTGTTCAGTGTATCCAGGACACAGGTTGGTTACACTGGTACACCACATGTCGTAATATAGGTGGAGGAAAACTTGAAAAATAAAAACTTATATCCATTTATATTATGACAAGTGCACCGCACAAAGGCTTTCGGAAGAGGACTACTTTCTATTATCCTATCAAGTCTTAACGAACTTGATACGGTAAATGCTTGTATTTAATACATTCACCACCTAATGATCAAATATGATGAATATAATATTTTCTTTTTGGTTGCATACTTGATCATTCGATGGTAAATAAATTAAGTAAATATATGCAGCCATTGTAGCGTTATTGTTCCCAACTTCAATAATTGAAGAAATATCTATAGGATTAGCTCCTCAAATTTGAAAACACCATTGAAACTGCCGAATACAAATCCAGCAGTTCTAGAAAAAGAATCATCAAAATTTAACTTCTATTTAATTGTTGCCATTTGACTTTTAAGTTTAGGAACTTGTTTTTTGGTTTTCCGAATTCTTGTTCTGTGTAAAGATGTTAGTTGTATCAAGATTTCATAGACTTATAGTGGCCTACTACTAGTCAACACGATATGTGTTCACAACTTGTATTTTAGTTCGAAAGATACCCAATTCATAATGTAGAACCATTCACCATATATTTATGTTATTTTGTCAATTTCTAATGCGAGACTTTTACATTCATTAATATATTGTTTAATTTAAAGTATTCTATTGGGTTTAACAGCAGTTACCTATTATGAGATACTTTCTCCGAACCCATACCTGTTTCCGTAGACCTTATTGTAATAGGTTTGTCTTGAAATATGCAAACCCAAACAAAATAAATAAATAAAATTAGAATATATTTAATTGGGTAAAAGACTGTTTACTACCCTCATGTTTTGTGGTTTTCAACATTTAGTACATCAAGTTTTTTTCGTCTCAAATTCATACCTAAAGTGTAAATTTTGGAACAATCTCATACATCCGTTAGTCAAACTGTTAAATTTACCGTTAATTGTGACGTGGCGCCATGACTGGGCACCACGTGTCATCCATTTTTTTTTTTTCTTTTTCCTCCTTCTTTCTTCTTCTTCTTCCTCCGACTGCAACCTTTTTTTTTTTTTTTCTTCCTCCTTCTCCTTCTTTCTTCCTCCTTCTTCCTTCCCCTTCTTCTCCTTCTTCCTTCTTCTTCTTCTTCCTCAAATCTGGGGAAGATGAAGGTTTTTTTTTTTTTTTTTGAGGAAGATGAAGAAGGAAGAAGGAAGAAGGAGAAGAAGGGGAAGGAAGAAGGAAAAAGGAGAAGAAGAAGGAAGAAAAAATAAAGTTGTAGTCGGAGGAAGAAGAAGAAGAAGAAGGAAGAAGAAGGAGGAAGGAGGAGGAAGAAGAAGAAAGAAGAAAGAAGAAAAAAAAAAACAAAACCTTCATCTTCCCCAGATTCGGAGGAAGAAGAAGGAAGAAGAAGAAGAAGGGGAAGGAAGAAGGAGAAGAAGGAGAAGGAGGAAGAAAAAAAAAACCTTCATCTTCCCCAGATTCGGAGGAAGAAGAAGAAGAAGAAGAAGGAAGAAGAAGGAAGAAGGAGAAGAAGGAGAAGGAAGAAGGAGGAAGGAAGGAGGAGAAGGAGGAAGAAAAAAAAAAAAGTTGCAGTTGGAGGAAGAAGAAGAAGAAGAAGAATGAGGAAAAAGGAGGAAGAAGAAGAAAGAAGAAAAAAGGAAAAAAAAATCCCCAGATTCGGAGGAAGAAGAAGAAGGAGAAGGAAGAAGAAGGAAGAAGGAGAAGAAGGGGAAGGAAGAATGAGGAAGAAAAAAAAAAGTTGCAGTCGGAGGAAGAAGAAGAAGAAGAAAGAGGAAGAAGGAGGAAGAAGAAGAAAGAAGAAAAAAAAAATCCCCAGATTTGGAGGAAAAAGAAGAAGAAGGAGAAGGAAGAAGAAGGAAGAAGGAAGAAGAAGGAAGAAGGAGAAGAAGGGGAAGGAAGAAGGAGGAAGGAAGAAGGAGAAGGAGGAAGAAAAAAAAAAGTTGCAGAAGAAGGAAGAAGAAGGAAGAAGAAAGAAGAAAAGAAAAAATAATGTGGATGACACGTGGCGCCCAGTCATGGCGCCACGTCACAATTAATGGTAAATTTAACAGTTTGACTAACGGATGTATGAGATTGTCCCAAAATTTACACTTTAGGTATGAATCTGAGACGAAAAAAACTTGATGTACTAAATGTTGAAAACCACAAAACATAAGGGTAGTAAACAATCTTTTACCCTATTTAATTTGTTTCAGTTTGGTTCGGTTCAGTTTTAAAATCACCAAAACTGAAATCAAACCAATAGTTTTCGATTCAGTTTTGTTTAATTCGGTTCATTTTTTTTTCATTTTTTTAGATTTCGGTTTGGTACTATGTTCGGGTTTTTCGGTTTTTGATTTTTTGAACACACCCCTAATCGGGTGTACAACTAAACTCCAGTTTGGGATTGCTTAAATTTTAAATGCATCTTATTAAAAAAATCTAGAACATCAAATATGTTTGATGAAGTAAAAAAACACAAAAAAAAAGTACTTACTTTTGAAAAATAAAATAATTGATGTCAATAATAATAGAAACATGGTCTACTTGCTTTGAAAAACAACTTTTTTTCAAGAGGAGTGAATAGTAGCATTTAATAAAACTTTCTAAAATACAATAATACCCTCACATCTTTTACACAAAGACAATCTGTATCTTGACTACACACCTCCACTGAACCGCTGTATTAGGGGTGGGCACGGGCTGGGCCGGACCCAAATTTGAAGGAACCGAACTGGATTAGTTTTAAATTGCAACAGGGCAAGCCGGGCTGGTTGTAGACAATTTGAGTATTGGAACCGGACCTAACCCAACCCATTTAAAACGAACTGAATCGAAACAGGTCCACGAGTCCAATCCATTTTTTTCCAAAACAATCGAATTCAATCAACAACTTCGTCCAACAATCGGATTCAACAATTAACACATTCTCCAATTATCAAAATCACAAAAAAAAAAGTTTGATTGTGGACACACAATTTCATCAATTAGTTAAAAACAAATAAAATTTCTAAATTTTTCGATCACAAAAAGTGTTCTTCCTCAACACCCCAACAGTGAACATACATACTGATAAACATGTTAGTATTGAGCCGCCTCAATATTTTCCCATTGATCCCCAACGCCCCAAATCTAAAAATTCTCATAATTCCAATCTTATTTAAAAAAAAAAATTGCAAAGCTTCAAAATTAGAAAACTAATCAGTCGATTCCATCATCAGACAACTAGAAATTATTAGGTCCATACCCCCAAAATTCCTATATCTAGGAAACCCTGAATCCTAATCTCTAGCATCAATACCTTAAAATTGAAGACTTTGAACATAATAGTAGAGTGGTGATCGGAGTTGAGAAGATATGATGGTGGTGGTCTGAGTAGGGAGAGCAAGGACCTCTAGGTCGTGTCTTGAGTTGGGTAAATTGGAGGACAGAGTCGACAGAGGAAAGACCAAGAGACGAGAGACGGACGAATGGAGCACTGTGCAGCCTCTACCGTTGCAAATTTTTAGTCAAGAGACGAGTTCAATACTTTGATTTGAGTCTTCGATGGATCGAGAGATGCAGAGAGACTCAGAGAGAATGAAAACAATGGAGAGAGAGAGTGATCTAATGTTTTGAAATACACAGTGGAGATTTAATCTCATATAATGTACAATTGAACGATCATAGCCAGGGGCCCATTTTCTCATATATTAGGATCCGCCTCACTCTACTTATTATAGAGCCCTATCCTACCCCGCCCTGTTTTGAGTTTACAATATTTGGACACGTCCTGTACCTGCCCCTAACTACATGGACCCGTCCCAACCCTTGGGTACAAAGTGACACACCCCGACCTAAATCGAGGCATATTGGTCGTCATGTGAGAGTGATGGTGCCATGTGCGCCGTGCGGAAGTGAAAATGATAAGATAATGTGGGTAAATAAAAACCACATCCCGGGCCGGGATGTTACACAAGGCCCGTTTGCCCACCCTTATACTGTATCGTTTGATCAGACTGATTAATCGACTTTTTCAAACGGGCCATCACACACTCAGACCAAAGAAACAGAAAAATATCAGATTTTAGAGAGAACAATGTTGATACTCCAAAACTTGCTGGTAGCAAGAGATCATCAGATCAACAACCACGTCTGAAAACGAAGCCGCTGAAGAAAATAGGCCAACAAACTCATCAACAACCACCCCAAATGGTATGCTGTTCTCTAGTTTGATTGTCGATTTGGGGAACTTTTTCAAATCCAAAAGACAAACCCAAGCATCCAAAACCATCATGCACTCGATTCAAGATGCAGAATTTCACACAATAGATCAAAAAAGCAAACCGTTTCTACAAGTCCAAGCCTTTGTTTCTTCCAAAAGGATTTGATTGTTTTAATCATCCCAGAGAAAACATATACAGAAAACCTAGATCAAGAATCATCAAAAAATAAGAAGCAAGAATTCAATTGTAAAGAAGAAGGAAATGGGGCACAAGTGAGAAGACAAGGTTCCCCAAATTGCTTTCACTATAAAGAAAAAGGGAGTAGGAGTAGAGAAAATGAGGTTCCCCAAGTAAGCTTCATGCTTCTAGTAAAAAAAAAAAGAGATTATGAATGAAAAATTAGCCACTTAACACCACATTCTAGTAATATTTTTCTTCACTTATAAGTGAGAGTTTTTAAGTTTGATTCTCGTCAAAGGCGAACTTGAACCACATTATTGCTCATTATGAAGCTTAGCCCACTCTCCATCCCCTTAGTGTTAGATAATTGGCTTATTATATTGACACTCCACAAATTGTTGAATAAACCCCACATACTTAATACACCCCCACATTTGCTTTTTCAATTACAAATTATCTTAATACACCCCACATACTTCCCCATGATACCCTCACACCCCACATTCTTAATATACACCTTACATTTTCTACATGCACCTTGTATTTTCTATACACCCCACATTTCTCAAATCTTATAAAGCTTTTAATTTGGACAAAGAAATGCCAACTGGAATTTTGACAAAAGATGCCGTTTGGGATTTAAAGCATATGTGGGTTGTTTTCAATTCCACCATTAAAACCCATGTCGTCAGTTTTTAATATTTGGTAGTAATTTTAGGTATTTAATTTTTCATGTAATCTCTATGATCCCTAAAAGATGAATACGAACATAAATGCTTGAAGCATAAAAAACAAGATTAAATAATTATCGATGTCGTCAAAATTACTAAAAACAATAAAAAATATGAAGTCTTACCTCATGTGAAGATTCCGAAACATCAATCTCGTGTTTCATTTGTCAAAAATATTTTTTTCTCAATCAACTTGTTTGTAGTTTCATTGGTTAGGGTTTTGTTCAACAATTGAGGGTTGAAGGGGTTTTGGTAGTTGAAGAAGATAAATAATACATTAAAAGTGATTTGGGGTGTATATAATTTATTTTTATTTTTAAACCTAATAAGGTCAAAATTATCATTGCATAGTAGGGTAAATAAGTCATTTAATACTAAATTTTAATGTGAGGTGTATTCAACATTTTGTGAGGTGCTAATATAAAAAGCCTAGATAATATCATATGTCAAAAAAATAAAAGAAAAAAAAATTATAATAATAAATAATAAAATAAATTATTATATCACATCTTGTTGCAATCCTATTAGATTAAGAATGTGATTGTGTAAATCCTAGTATATCTTGTAATATCTCTTATATTCCTATAAGGAGTAGATTGCCTATTAAATATTGTAATCCTAAAGGGTAAGGAATTAACTTTCTCTACTACTATAAATAAAGGCATAATGGGGTGGAATAACATACACCCACAATTACACATCCCTCTCATCTCTCTCTATATGCCGCACCCTCTCTCTCCATATAGCCTTCATAATTGTTTAGTAAGTTATGCCTACAAGATGTTATCAGCACGCTCTTGACGCTGCACTAAAGAGAGCTAATTCTTTAATCAGGGAAGTATTACGTTTTAATCATTCTTTTTGTGATTAATTTATTCTTGTAAAATTGATCTACATGCTATTGATTCAATTTTTTTTTTTTTGTGTGTTGAACGTGATGCAACGCATTGGAGATGCAATTATGACTTTCTGAGATGGATCTTCTACAAATTTAAAGGCTTTTGTTGTTTTCTGCCAATCAGGTACGCTTAAAATAAAGTAAGATATTTGAAACGACCATGAAGCATGAAAACATTCCCCATGCCCCCTATGTTTATATTTTCCTTCCGATATATATATTGTATATGTTCATATATTTGTCAATATATATATTTGTTTCATGGATTACGCAATTAAATTGCTATGTGGAATTGTGAGTCAAAGCATATAAATAAATTAGAAGCATATTAGGGTTTTTCAAACCCTAGATATCGAAAAAAAATTCTTTGGGAAAAGCACTAAGCCAATGTACCAAGCCAGCAGCTTGTCAGCGTCACCAATGACGTCAGTTTGACATTTGTCTAAGATCAGCAGCCTTTGTTTGGGCTTGCTACATGTGCTTGAGAACCAGGCTTGGACCTAGGTTTCCTTCTGATGGCCTATAACTGTTGGCCCACCAACCAGCACGCCTATACTTGCGGGGCTAGTTCTGCATCAAAGCTAAAGCCAAAACGTGCTGGGTTTCACCGTGAAATGCCAGCAGTGCAAGGTTGCTGGGCTCTTTCCAACATAGCCAGCGTCCCTAAAATTGCAAGCCTATAGCTTGCTTTGCAAGATGGGTTGCACATCTGCTTTTCCTCAGCCCACTATCAGCCAAAACGTGTTGCTCTTTCTCGGCCTGCTGCCACATACAGCCATGACCCAAGCTAAAAAGGCCTACAATTTTTGCAGGATCGTGTATTGCAACCAACTAGAGTGTGTTGGCCTGCATTCTTTTTTTTTTTTACCCAATGCTAATTTTTGGCATTCTAAATAATTTTAACCTGAATGTTATAATTATTTTTGCTTCTATGATCGACCCCAAATGGTCTCGATCTATTGAATTAATTAAAAGTGACCTACAATCCATTAATCTGATAATGAATCCAAAATTATTGACTTGAAGATCACTTTTGGACATTAACAATTCAATAATTTATTTTTATACTTTGAATCGTTGACTTACTTTCATAGTCCCGAAGCTCTCACACTTAAGTTCCCGAATAACCTCAAATCCAGTACACTTAGTTGTATATTGCATTATGTGTTTCATTGTAGGAACTTCTCTTTTATGAACTAAACGTTCATAAACTAAATTGAACCTGTAGTTTCAAATTTAGTGTCTTTGAAACCCAAAGATTTCATAAAACAATACACCCATGAAAACCCAACGTTTTTCATGAAAACCATGTTTTAGAACACGAATGTTCTAACTTTGATGCTTATGGATGATTCATTCCCATAGCACCAATCACAATATTGTTCCTTCCAATTTAGTGGATTGTCGAACCGTCACAAGTTCGATTTTCCTGATTTGGACGTTTATAATAGAAACCACTTTATGTGGGGCACAAGACGTGAATCTCCACTTAACTATCAAGAAGATGAGAAACCATTGAAGCCAACAATAGAATGGAAGAGCTGAATAAGTCTCCGCCATGATCTTCATTCGAAGACTTATGCTCAAAGCATTACAAATGGAAATACCTCCCGATCGAGGATTCCATGGCTCTTTGGCTCGCTCCTACAGACTGTCTAATCATGAAAGACATTGCCTGAAGCACATCATAATTATGTCCATGAATGAGTACAATTTTGAAGTTTATAAATCCGATCGAATTCTGACTAAAGAATATTTTTCTCGTCCTTCCTTGTTCCTAACTCGCTCCTGAAGCAACAAGTGTAGAAATAGGAAGTTTACCAAATTCTCGGATCTGATAACTACCATAAACATATGGTAGAATCAAGGTCTGCCAAGGTGTGGCATCATGCCCGAAGCATGATCCTTGGTACTTAAGACCTAAAACTTCAAGAAAAAGGGAAAATATTCCCGAACCTTAACCCTGCAGAATCTATTTTTGTCTCGATGGAATAGACCATTGGTTATGCACCTGTTTGTGCCCCTATCAATGTTGTTAAGGAAGTACCATTCTAGTAGTCAATACGTGAGACTAATTTTGCTCCACCAAACATTATTGGAATAGCAGAATTTTGACATGGATGACCTTGTTGGCCGAATCCCCTTAAGTAAACCATTTACTTTGTGAACATTTTTCCATGTTCTTGGATTCACGTTTGGTGTATGTTTTACTTATGGATAATCTTATTGATATTGTCTTCAAATATGAGTTAATTGAATCATGTTTCTTAATAGATGTGACCGATTCAATTAAACACGTGATTAAATAAGAATGTGGGAAAGTTTCGTTGTCTGGATGAATGTGTACTATGCACACTAACTTAACACCTAAATGACATCTTTAACAACGACTTCAGGTCTATCCAACCTGATTAAGAGCATTGGCATGCTCCTCGTTGTATGAATGGTACTGCATCACCATTTAAGGGACCTTAAATTCTCCTTGACGTTGAGTTTTTAAGGATATTCGAGATGATAATGATCATAAATGAAACCATTGAAGAAAATAGAGTGAAATATCTTTACACCACCTCCAAAAATGAGCCTGAAGCTTTGATTTGGGGCCAATGGGTTGTCTCATAACTGGAAACACACCACATGTGGCCAGCCTGGAGCTGGGTGATTGAGCAGTTTACTTGTTTTGGTATGACTATTTGGGACACTTAGGTCGAACAATGATGCTACGACGCATCTCCTTACTCGAAGTAAGGATCTTGTGCCTACAAGCACACTTTGCCAAGCATACTCATTAGGGAAATTGATTTTCTATATCATTCATCGCAAAGATACGACATAACTCATTTTTCACAGTGGATTCAAGGGAATATAAGTGGACTAATCCAACCAAAATGCGGCCCATATAAATACTTATGGTTTTGGTTGATGAATCGACAAACTGGTCACATGTTTGTCCACACACATTGCTGCTAAACCTCTTGGCCGATTAAGGGTTCACCACCCTACTTATCCCTTAAGGTCTGAGAGACTGGATAATGCTGGAAAGTTTACATCGACGGTTTTCGATAAAGTATTGCATGTATTTTGGGTTTATAATTGAACATCAAATTCTCATGTTTGCCCCAAATAGCCTCGCCTAGCGATCATAAAGTGCAATTTAAATGATCGCCTGAATTTTGGTAAACGTACCAAGTTTTTTGGTTTTTACCTAGGGCTATGCAATCTTGTACGCAGCTATGTTAGTCCGCATTGAGGCCCATTGCCACCAACCTATATGACGTTACAGTTGGTTACTGGGAACGAACCTGACGATTTTCATATTTACGCATTTGGGTGTGCATTCCATGTGCCAAGTTGCACCACCACAACGTACCACCATAGGTCCTCAAAGAAGGATGTGTATCTTTTGTCGATCATGAGTCTCCTTCACACTAGCTCTCTTCGAGCCCTTGCATGTGATCTCTTTACCACTCATTTGTGGGTTGTCACTTTAATGAGACAGTTTTCCTGCCATTAGGGGGAGATAAGAATGTCAACGTTCCTATAGAACGGTGCGAATTTGCGTGGATGTTGATAAGCTCATATTTATATATATTTTACATCAAATTCACTTGTCTTGTCTTAGTTAGTTCCTTATATTCTTGAGCTATTTACTTTGTTTTTGTGTTTTTTGGGATTTGTCAAGCAAAGAAAAGAAAAATAGCACAAGTGGGATTTTAAGTACCAAATTCGTCAAAACTGCCTGTGCAGATCAGCTGACTTTGGAAGCAATTTGCGAACAGCTTAGATTGAATTAGAGAATGAGCCTTATATGTTTGGAAAGCTATGGATGTCTATTTTCTGGAGAATTTCACGGATTGCTAATATCATTTTTCTAGAAGAAGTTATGGTGGTTGTAACACAGAAAGGTTACCAAGAGGCTGAGCAGTTTGTAACTGTTATGAAAGCAATAAACCCAATAAATCTAACAACCAAAATTGATGCAGCCAAGAACAAGTCAGTTGACACTTATTCAAATATAAAAGGGAATGAGATTAAAGATGAGGATTAAGAGGGAGTAATTGGCATAAAGGCTACCCAAAGAGTCACAATTGTTTTACCATCATCACTAAATGGCTATTAGTGGGTGAGTTAAGGAGAAGAAAAGGATGCAGCAAGAATTGGTTTCTGTTCTGTTCTGTTTGATTTAATTTAAATAGAAACTCAACTCCAAAAATCCCAAAAATTTGTGTGAGTGTAGCCCTGTGTGTCTAGTGTGTTCATATAACATTTCGTAGACTTTAGATAAGTGTAAGTCGGTCTAATAATTATTTTTCAGTGGCTGGTCAGTAGGGACAACAGCCTAGTTTTGTGACATTTTAAGTAGTTAGATTAAACAATCTTTTGTGGGAAAGACCCTTATTTTCATATGCTACAATTGACAAATCTTAGGTTTAATAAGGAAAATCAATAGGACATTTGTGTGCTACTTTGCGGTGTGCTTTGAATCTTATCAAAGTTTTGGCGCCGTGTCGCCGGGGATTGTTATTTCCGATTACTTATTTTTCTATTGTTTTCTTTTCTTGCCTAATTAATCTTTTTGTTTTTATTTCAGGTACTCTTCGTAGTATATGCATACTCGAAGGTCCAAGAGCATTGATCTTGTTTCCTACAATCCTGAGCTTGAACGAACACTTCGAAAGCTTCAGAGAAAAATCAAGCAGAAGCGTGCATCAGTGTCTTTACCACCATCTTCTCCACCACATTTGAGTTCGGAAGAGGAGGAAGAACCACAAGAAGGCATGGCTGATAATCGTACTTTGAGGGAATTGGCAACGCCAAATACGGATCAACAACCATTGTGCATCACATATCCAAATTCAAAAGGAGGATTTGAGCTCAAGTCCGGCATGATTCACTACTTGCCTAAGTTCCATGGCTTCTCAACAGAGGATGCCAACAAGCATCTCATGGAGTTTCACGTGGTATACTCGGGAATGAGACCAGCAAATGTGGATGAGGAGCAAGTCAAGTTGAGGGCATTCCTATTTACATTAGAAGCTAAGGCAAAGGAGTGGCTTTACAATTTACCTCCGAGATTAATGAACACATGGAACCAGGTGAAGCAAGCATTCTTGGAGCAAAATTTTCCGGCCACAAAAGCTGCAAGCGTAAGGAAAGACATCAACAACAACATGAAGAACCTTTTGGAGATTACTATGAGCAATTCACACATTTGGTTGCATCTTGTCCTAATCATCAAATTTCAGAGCATCTTTTAATACAATATTTTTATGAAGGTTGTGTGGTACTAATCGTCTAATGCTTGATGCAACAAGTGGAAGAGCATTCATGGACAAGACACCAACAAATGCTAAGGCATTATTAAAGAACATTGCTGGCAATACACGACAATTTGGAGGGAGAGATAAACTACCTCTTAAGAAAGTTAATAAGGTAAGTGCTAATTCTAGTATTGAATTACAGTTAGTTAACTTGACTAATCTTGTGCAACAGGTTATGGTGGCTCCAAAACAGGTGTGCGGTGTATGTTCAATGATGGGACATGCCACGGACATGTGCCCTTCATTGATGGATCAAGGTGGTCTTGAGCAAGCTAATGCGTTAGGAGGGTTTCAAGGGTAACAAAGGTAAAAGTATGATCCATACTCCAACAATTATAACACGGGGTGGCGCGATCATCTACACTTAAAGTGGAACAATCAAGACAACAGACAACAATCTGTTCCCAACAACTATAACCGTCCACCTGGCTTCTTTCAAGCAAGACCGCAGGCACCATTTCAGCCTCAACAACAACAAGCTCCAAGTAAGTCTTTTAAAGATTTAATTGCTTCTTTAGCTAACTATGCTCAATCTCATCAATAGAAAACAGACAAAGCAATTGAAAACCTTGAGCACCAAATGAGTCAGTTAGCAAGTTTGATGGGGCAACAACACCAACTAGGAAGGTTGCCTAGCCAGACCGTGGTGAATCCAAATGCGGAGCAGATGAATATTGTGACTTTAAGGAGTGGAAAAGAAATTTTTGAGCAACCAAGGATGCAAAAGAGGACTAGAAAAGATACAAATGAGCAAGGGGATCTACAAACCAAGAATCTTGAGCAAGATGAGGCTTCAATAGAAACTGAAAAGTCTCCTAAAGCTACATAATTGAACACAAAAGATTTTGATAAGGTAAGTAAAGAAGTTCAAAATTCATTTAACTCATGTGTCCCTATTCCTTTTCCTCGTAGGTTTATGAAGTCTAAGAAAGAGTAAACTGATAAGGAAATCTTGGATACTTTCCGAAAAGTCCAAGTGAACTTATCTATTTTAGATGCCATAAAACAAGTGCCCAAGTATGCAAAGTTCCTTAAAGAGCTTTGTACGAACAAGAGGAGATTCAATGATTAAGAAGCTGTGGCATTAAGCGAGGAAGTGTCAGCTGTTTTGCAGAGGAAGCTGCCATCGAAGTTGAAAGATGTTGGTAGTTTTACCATTCTATGTGTAATCGGAGGGAAAGAGTTTGGGAGAGCATTGTGTGATTTGGGTGCATCCATCAATTTGATGCCATATTCAGTGTATGAATCATTGAACCTTGGAGACTTGAAGGAAACAAAGGTAGTAATCCAGTTGGCAGATCGTTCAAATAGATATCCCAAAGGCTTATTGGAGGATGTACTTGTGCAAGTGAATGTGCTCATTTTTCCCACTGACTTTTTTGTTCTTGAGGTGGAACATGACCTTATGCTTACTGCACTTCCTCTTATATTGGGAAGACCGTTCCTTAGAACGGCACGTACGAAGATTGATGTTTATAATGGTACCTTAACCATGGAAATTGATGGGGAAAGCGTCAAGTTCAGAATCTTCAATGCTATGAGGTACCCTAGTGATTTTGAATCTTGTTTGTCTATTGATGTGTTTGACAATTTTGTGCAAGATTGTTTTAATGAAGGTGTGGGATAAGATAATTTAGAGAAGGCGTTACTGCATAGCATTACACATGGACATCTTAATTATTCCGAGCACACTGAAGAAGAATTAATCCAAACAGTGGCGGCCCTTGAGTCACTTTCACCATTTCGTGGTAAGTCTTCTTCCTATTTTATTTCTCTTCCTACTTCTAACGAAAAAACTCTTCCTTCTATGATTCAGGCACCCAAATTGGAGCTTAAACCGATTCCTGAACATTTGAAGTATGCATTTTTTTTGAGAGGATGAAATATTACCGGTTATCATACCATCACAACTCACAACAAAAGAGAGGGAGAAACTGATCAAGGTACTGAAGGATCACAAAACAACCATCGCTTGGAGTATTGCAGATATCAAAGGTATAAATCCAGTTACATGCATGCATAGGATTCTATTGGAGGAAGGTGCAAAACCAACAAGGGAAGCTCAACGCCATTTGAACCCACTCATGATGGAGGATGTCAAGAAAGAGGTTATCAAACTTCTTGATGTTGGCATCATATATCCTATCTTAGACAACAAGTGGGTGAGCCCCGTTCAAGTAGTTTCGAAGCGATCCGGAGTCACAGTTGTTAAGAATGAAGCTAATGAGCTAGTGCCTACATGTGTGCAAAATAGTTGGAGAGTCTGTACAGACTATCGGAAGATAAACAACATCACACGTAAGGATCACTTTCCAGTCCCATTCATTGATCAAATGTTAAAAAGGTTAGCTGGTCATTCTCATTATTTCTTTCTTGATGGCTATTCTGGATATAAACAGATTGCAGTTGCTCCGGAGGATCAAGAAAAGATGACTTTCATATGTCCATCTGGCACATTAGCATACCGGAGGATACCGTTTGGACTTTGCAACGCCCCTGCCACATTTCAAAGGTGTATGGTAAGTATCTTTTCTGATATGATTGAGAAAATAATTGAAGTATTCATGGATGATTTTTCAGTTTATGGTGATTCTTTTGATACATGTCTACATAATTTGCCCCTAGTTTTGAAACGCTGCCAAGAAACTAATCTAGTCTTAAATTGGGAAAAATGTCATTTCATGGTTTCACATGGATTAGTTCTAGGGCATATCATATCTGAAAATGGAATTGAAGTTGATAAATATAAAGTAGAACTTGTTAGTTCTTTACCCCTCCCTACTACTGTCAGGGAGGTTCGTTCTTTTCTTAGACATGTAGGTTTCTACTGTAGGTTTATGAAGGACTTCTTAATGATTTCTAGACCTTTGTGTCGTTTGCTTCAAAAATATGTAACATTTGATATGAATGAAGAGTGTGTGGTAGCATTCAACAAGCTTAAGCAGTTGTTATCCACAACTCCTGTGATCATACCATCATATTGGAGTTTACCTTTTGAGTTGATGTGCAATGCTTCAGACTATGTCGTCGGTGCAGTTCTAGGGCAGTGTATAAACAAAGTGCCACATGTCATCTATTATGTGTCTCGAACACTCAATGATGCACAGTTGAATTATTCAACAATAGAGAATGAGCTTTTAGCTATTGTATTTTCTTTAGAAAAAAATTAGATCTTATCTGATTGAGACTAAAGTTATTGTATTTTCTGACCATGCAGCTTTGAAGTATCTACTCACAAAAAAAAAATGCAAAATCGCGACTCATTCGATGGATACTTCTACTTCAAGAGTTTGACTTAGAGATCAAGGATAAGAAAGGGAGTGAAAATGTTGTAGCAGATCATCTTAGTAGACTTGTGCATTCAAACACAGAGGAAGATCTCATCCCTTTACATGAGAGTTTTTCAGATGAGCAATTGTTTTCATTAAAAGCTATTGACCCTTGGTATGCAGATATTATCAATTACAAGGTCACCAAAAAGATTACGGATGATTTTACACGTGCTTAGAAAGATAAGCTTGTCAAAATCGTCAAATACTACGAGTGGGATGATCCTTATTTGTGGAAATATTGCCCTGATCAATTGATTAGAAGGTGTGTCCCCAAATCTAAGTTTAAATTTATACTAACTTTTTGTCATTCTTATGCATATGGCGACCATTTTGGAGCAAAGAGGACAACTCTTAAGGTGTTATAGAGTGGTTTTTATTAGCCTAGTTTATTTAAGGATGCGTACGAGTATTGTGCAACATGTGATCGTTGTCAACGAATACGTAACTTGGGCCCAAGAAATCAAATGCCATAAACCTCTATTTTGGTTGTTGAGATCTTTGATGTGTGGGTCATTGATTTCATGGGACCTTTTCCATCTTTTAATGGTTTTCTTTACATTTTATTGGCTATGGATTATGTTTCTAAATGGGTGGAAGCAAAAGCCACCAAAACTAATGATTCAAAAGTTGTTTCAGATTTATTAAGACTAACATCTTTGCAAGATTTGGAATACCTAGAGCAATCATCAGTGATGGAGGGAGTCACTTTTGCAATAAAACATTTGAAGTGTTGCTTAGGAAGTACAATGTCACACATAAGGTGTCTACACCTTATCATCCGCAAACTAGTGGTCAAGCAGAAGTATCAAGCCGTGAGGTGAAGCAAATTTTGGAGAAAACTGTGAGTCCTAGTAGGAAGGATTGGAGCATGCGCTTGAACGATGCATTGTGGGCTTATAGGACTGCTTATAAGACTCCTATTGGAATGTCCCCATTTCGGTTTGTTTATGGGAAACCATGCCGTCTTCTAGTAGAGTTAGAGCACAAAGCTTATTGGGCGATCAAAGCCTACAACATGGACATGAGTGTTGCCGGACAAAACATAGAAAGTTTCAATTGAATGAGTTAGACGAAATCCGGAATGATGCATACGAGTTTAGTCAAATATACAAGGAGAAATCAAAGGCATTTCATGACAAGATGATATCAAGGAAGAGCTTTGCCATTGGACAAAAAGTTCTTCTATTTAATTCTCACCTTCGGTTATTTCTAGGTAAGCTTCGTTCTCGATGGGTTGGTCTTTTTGTTATAACTAATATTTTTCCTCATGATGTAGTGGAAATCCAAAGTGCAAAGTCCGGAAACGTTTTCAAAGTGAATGGACATAGACTCAAGCCATATTACGAGTCTTTTGCGGAGCATGATGTGGAGGTCGTACCCCTCCAAGAACCATCTCCCCTTGGATGATTACTCTTGGTACCGTCCGGCTGCGGACGTAAAAGCAAGCGCTTTATGGGAGGCAACCCAATATTTCTATTCATTGTCTTTTTATGTCATTTTCAATTTTCTATTCATTGGCCTGATCAAATTTCCATTTGTTTTTGTTTTCTGAATTTTCTTGCATGCTAAACTGAATTATTTCTTTTCTTTGTAGGAAAATTTGATCGTGCCCACCATTGGAGTTGATTGTAAAATTGGAGTTTGGGGGTCATCGCTTGATTTTACTGCAAATTGGGGAAGTTTTCAGTCCAAATGCTTTATTTTGTTTCTTACTATTTTATTTTATTTTTAATTTTATGCATTATTGTGTTTTTTTGACATTGGGGACAATGTCCAGTTTAAGTTTGGGGGTAAGGATTGAAAAAAAATGACCAAATTGAAAATTTGAACTGGTTTGATTTGTTTTCGTGTTGTTTCTTTTTGTTTTCTTAGTTAGTTTTATTTACTCTAAACAAAAACACAAAAACATTTAGAAAATTTGAAAATTCAAAAAATATTATCTTGTTTTATTTATTGTTTTGAATTAGATTTTTGTTAGTTTCCCGACCCAATGATATAATTGGATTGAATTTGAACCACGGTGATCAAGAACTTAGTAAGCATGTGTTGTGTGTAATTCCTTATTCTCTTGTTAGCCTTGTACATGTTTGATCATCTATGAAAAACCAAATCCACATAGCCTTGTTGATGTGAAACTAAAGTATGACTTAAAGCTTCGCATGTGAATATAGTGACCATATACAACCTATGTGAGTTTTTGAGCCTATTGAAAGTGTGTGCATTTTTCATACACTCATATTCTTTCATGTGTGATGAACTTATGTGACCTACATCTCTAGAACTTGCATAACAATCTTTCAAAATGTTTGTCATTTGATTGCATGAACTTGAAAAGGATAGAGGCATTAGGTTTATCACCATGGCCCAAATGAGCATGTTTCCTAAAGAAAAATGATATCATTAGATTGCCAATTTGAGTCGTATATGTTGAGCCTTTTATTTCTTATCACCAGATATGTCTACCCTTATACCTTAAACATTTTTCCTTACCCTTTTCAAGCTAGCTAGTGAGCAATGTGAGATTGTCTTATGAGAAATGTTTGTAAAGTACTTTGAAGGAGTTTGGAAAAAGAATAAGTGTGGGGGTATTTCATGTTTGTATTTAGTTATGTGCAAAAATCGTTTTTTTTTTTTTAAAAAGAAGAAGAAAAAGAAAAATTGTATACAAAGCAAATAAAAAGTTTTTTAAGTTTCAGTTTAGGGGTGTGGTTGGAGGTATTAGTAGAATGGTTGGAGAGCTTGAGTTCTTATAAATCTCAACAAGAGAATTGCTTGCAATGTAGCTTGGAACTTGTGTTTACCTATCCCTTTGTTTCTATAACCCTCTCCCTAAGCCTCATTACATCCAATAAAAGTCCTCTTGATTTAAGTTTTGCAATTATGATTATGGAGATGAGATCCTTATGCAGGCTTATGGTAGATTTTTCGCTTTTGATTCTTTGAGTGAAACAGGTTAAACTAAACATATGAGATCCTTATGCAGGCTTATGGAAAAACAATAAGTGTGGGGGTATTTCATGTTTGTATTTAGTTATGTGCAAAAATCGTTTTTTTTTTTAAAAAAGAAGAAGAAAAAGAAAAATTGTATACAAAGCAAATAAAAAGTTTTTTAAGTTTCAGTTTAGGGATGTGGTTGGAGGTATTAGTAGAATGGTTGGAGAGCTTGAGTTCTTATAAATCTCAACAAGAGAATTGCTTGCAATGTAGCTTGGAACTTGTGTTTACCTATCCCTTTGTTTCTATAACCCTCTCCCTAAGCCTCATTACATCCAATAAAAGTCCTCTTGATTTAAGTTTTGCAATTATGATTATGGAGATGAGATCCTTATGCAGGCTTATGGTAGATTTTTCGCATTTGATTCTTTGAGTGAAACAGGTTAAACTAAACATACATGTGATTGAGTGTATGTCCCGTGAGAAGGTCACTAGTTTGCATGTGGTATTTAAAAATAAAAACTTGAAATTGCATTAGCATGGCTATTACACACACTACACTTTAAGGATGATTAAAAGGTTACTGCTAACATTTGAATAAGGAAGATGAGCTTGGATTAGCTTGTTTGGTGCTAGCTAAGGTTCTTGATGATTTGTTTTCTTGAATGAAATTCTATGAGGGTCACAAAGGGGGAAGCTAATGTTTTTCAAGTTGCTACGTTTTCATGTTTTCTTTGTTTTGCTTGAGGACTAGCAAAAGCTAAGTGTGGGGGTATTTGATAAGCTCATATTTATATATATTTTACATCAAATTCACTTATCTTGTTTTAGTTAGTTCCTTATATTCTTGAGTTATTTACTTTGTTTTTATGTTTTGTGAGATTTGTCAAGCAAAGAAAAGAAAAATAGCACAAGTGGGATTTTAAGTAACAAATTTGTCAAAACTGCCTGTGCCGATCAACTGACTTTGGAAGCAAGTTGTGAACAGCTCATATTGAATTAGGGAATGAGCCTTATATTTTTGGAAAGCTACGGATGTCTATTTTATGGATCATTTCACGGATTGCTAATATCATTTTTCTAGAAGAAGTTATGGTCGTTTTAACACTGAAAGGTTACCAAGAGGCTGAGCAGTTTGTAACTGTTATGAAAGCAATAAACCCAATAAATCTAACAGCCAAAACTGATGCAGCCAAGAACAAGTCAGTTGACACTTATTCAAATATAAAAGGGAATGAGATTAAAGATGAGGATTAAGAGGGAGAAATTGGCATAAAGGCTACCCAAAGAGTCATAATTGTTTTACCGTCATCACTAAATGGCTATTAGTGGGTGAGTTAAGGAGAAGAAAAGGACGCCCATCCTTGTTTAGATTGTGAATCAAAGAAGATGGGGGTCATCTGACCCACGTGTTGTCGCACATTTCTAAGTTCTTTCTCGACGCCAAATGGTCCGTCGACTGATTGGCCAGTCTTGGAACCCAAGACCAGCGACAACCTTGAAAATAAGTCTCCAAACTCAAAAGAGAATCTAAGATTGGAAACACTTCCCAGCTGCCATTAGAAATATCCCCCTTTAAGGAAGAGGCCACCTCAAAAGAATCTGACTCCGTAACAACCCACCGGTAACCCAGCTCTGTCGCCAACTCACAACCCCTAAGCATCGCCATTGCTTCAGCAAACACCACTGATAGAGCCACAATAGACAGTTTATGGGCTCCCACAAAATGACCATCATGATCCTGCAGCATCGCAGCCAAAGTAGCCCTACCATCCAATAGGAACTAACTAGCATCGACATTAATTTTTATGAAGGGAGCAGTTGGGGGGACCAACGAGGATTCGGTCTGGAGGAAGCTTGAATAACGTAGGACTTTGGGACCTGTGACTCCAAATAGGAACCCAAGGAGAAGGAGATAACATGCAACACCTAGGAGGGAACAATGGTTGAAGCCTTAAAGACATAATCACACCAGGCTTTCCATAAGTGCCAGCAAGTAAAAGCAATAACTGTAAGAAGCTGCGATCTGTCCTGTAGATGAGAACTCACATTGATCATATTGTGAAACCATTGATAAAATGAAGAAACCCCATCACCAACCATTCAAAGACTAAGATGACCACCAAACCAAATTGGCTCCACCCAAGGACACCGCAAAAGCATATGCAGAACAGATTCCTCCTGATTCTGACAAATTGGACACAAAAGAGATAAGGTAGACCTGCGTGAGTATAATCCCCCCATCGTTGCCAATGCCCCTCTCACAGCCCGCCATAAGAAAATGCAAATTTTTGGTGGTGCATTAATAGTCCACACAGTCTTCCAAATCAAATCCTCTGAGTATAAATTTATTAAACACTCGTACATTGTTTTTTTTTCCTATTAAAAGCACTTTTAAAAAAAAAATTGTCAACCACTAAGCTACTATATTTATTAATTATTTATTTTCATGGTACAGTAGAAATAATTTTTTTTTTTAAAGCGCAACAATATCAAACTAGTGCTAATAGGTGGTCAAATAAATTGGGTGTCCAGAAAAAAAACTTTGGGTATACATAGAACATTGTTAAAGCTCAAATTTCCAATTCCGTCGGGATATTTGGGCTATATACCTGTTTTGTTTAGTCAGTGCCCAATAAGAACTCAAATGGAACATTCTAGAAACTAGAAAAATGCCGATTGGCTTTTAAGTATTTTAAATCAATTAGTTTATCTTTGAGATTCATCCAAAGAAGAGAAAGATGAGAATTTCAAATTGATATGCATTCTTTCATCTAGTATGTTGTGGTTATCTGACACTTAGTATTATGGTCTAATAATACTTCTCTTTACTTGTAAATAAAATGTCTTAGGTTTGATTCACATTCCCTCTCCCTTAGTAGATAATATCGTTTATTCAATATATATATATATATATATATATATATATATATATATATGTTGTGGTTATCTAAGAGTTTTTTGCAATCAATTTATAAATTATCTAAAATTGCCTTTATTTTGGTAAAGTTTTCCAAACACAATTGATTCATTTTATAAGGACAAATTAATATCTAATTATACATTCGAAAATTTTATTTGAATCCATATAACATTTTCTACTTTACAAGAATATGTGAGTGTTCATTCAAAAAGGCTAATAGGCTTGTTGGCTTGTTTGGCTAATTCATTACTCACATATTGTAGTCTCTCTTTGGCCTTACAATTTCGCAGGCATTACAAAAACAAAAGCGCAGGGCTGCTGCAACCATGGAAAATCGCATGGCTGCAACCTTACACTCGTAAACCTTAAAAAAACTTGAAATCAAACAAAATAAAGTTGATTGACATAAATTCCTTTTTTCTTTCTTTTGTTTCGCACACAACCTTGGCTAACAGTCATTTTATTGCAGGTAATACACTCTTAAGCACTAAAAGAACTTGAAATTAAACAAAAAAACTTGCATAAATTGATTAGTACCTTAGTTGGAGGATTTAAAACTTCAAAATCATAATCCAACCACAAAAAAGATCTTTTATTTTTTTATTTTTTTATTAGAGCATCATAAGGTTTAGCCATAATAGAACATAGTACAAAGATTGTGTGATGGTAAGTCTCTGATTATTGATTATGGTTTTCTTTACAAAGTTTAGTTTTATTCTTAATTTCATTGTGATGATAATATGCAATATGATAAAATAGATAATATACATCTAAAGTTTAAGTTAAGTGTAGAATGATGTTATACGGATTCAGATAAAATTTTCCTAATATATTCGGTCTTAAATTACTGACCTCAAATTGTACCAGATCATACCAACTTTAACCTATTTTCTAATCCATTTATTATCAGATTCAGATTGTATTTAGGTCATCTCCAACCGATGACTGGCCAAAAGGCTCGTTTTAGCTCTCTTGCCCTCAAAGAAATTAATATTTTAATGAACAGTATAGGACCATATTGCCTCTGTCTCCAACCGATGGCTAAAGGGCCATAGGGCTCGTTTTAGCCCTGTCACAAAAAACCGTCTCCAACCCAGGGCCAAAGGGCCAAACATAATTTTTATGTTCGTTAATGTTATTTAATGTTGTTTCATATTGTTTAATGTTGTTTCATGTTACTTAATTTAATTTAATGTTGTATAATAGCTTAGGAAGTTATAGTAAAAAAAAAATTTTTTAGAAAAATATGAAACAAATTTTGTAAAATAGAAGTTATGGGAAAAAAATAGAATTTAAAAAAAAATATGAAACAAATTTTGTAAAATAGAAGTTATAGGAAAAAAATAGAATGAAGTGAGATGGTATGGAATGGTGAAAATGATGTGAGAAATGGTGTAGGAATGACTTAGGTATTTATAGGAAAAAAAATGTTTAAATTCATTAAAAAAATATAAATACATTCTTGCTTGTTATAACTGACATGATTGCTTTGATTTTCTGGCCAGCCCGGGCTGGTTGGCTGGCTGTATGCAGCCAGCCCTTTGGCCCTTTCAGATTCCGTGAGGCCCACGAGCCATTTGGCCTAGCCCTCGATTGGAGACGGTTTTCGGGCTATTTTCGGCCTTCTGGCCCTTTGGACCCTTCAGTTGGAGATGACCTTAGATATTGGATTTAAAGTTTCGAACCATATCATAGGTTTACCGATCAGTAATTTTATTAAAAATAGGGTGAACTGCCAATTTAGTCCCTGAATTATCATATCAGTAAAAATTAGGTCCCTAAACTATTTTTTTTCTTTTTCAGAAAAATAAGTCATTGAATTGTAAAAAGATCTGTTAATTACATCCCTAATATTATATTCGAAGTTACTAAGTCAACTTTTAGTTAATTTAAATCACGTTACTTGTAAGTAATACACATTGAATGGTAGTTGATAGTTTTTCATACAGAAATAGTGCATGAAGTTAACTTTGGAGGATAAGTTGGTAGTTTTTCATAAAAAAAATAGTGTAAGTTAATTTTGGAGGGTAAATTAGACGTTCAATTCGTAATCTATATGGAATGTTGAGGTCTTATAGGCGAGAAAATAATGGTATAGCACTCTAAATTGTGTCAAGTGACTTAAGTTGACAAAAAATTAGATAAAATAGCTTTGAATATAGTAGTAGGAAATTAGAAATTTTTAATGAATCAGACATTGTAAATTTGATTCGTATTATACTATTAATGTGAGTTTGATATTATAAATGAAAAAAAAAAAGAAATGCTAAGGGATTATCTTATAAGTAAGACTCTCTATAAACTCTTTGCCATATCATACTTTAACGACCATTCACATACCAGCATTATAAAATATTGTGCTAAAGTAAAGTGGTAGATAATCTATGAAAGAGATTTATTTTAAAAGTGTCTTATTTGTATTTCGCTACGTAAATGTAAGAACTACTCTCATTATACTCATATTTTTAAACCCAACTATGAATTTAATCTCTACTAACCAAAAAACCCTATAAAATTACATACTCAAATTTTTCGGCTTACTGTGAAAAAGAATAAGAGTCAAGTTTATATTCGAGAACTAAAAAAGAAGTAAACCAAAACATTTCTTTCCTAACAAGAAAAGGAACTATCCTCGCTTATAAATATCCAACCCCCAACAACGCATCAAATTGCTTTTAGCTACTCTTCTGCTTTCTCTCTCTCTTCGAAATCCTCGATCGACAAAACAATCTCAAACTCTCTCTTTTCGTCTTCGTCTGGTCTTCTGCTCCGTCTTCCACCATGACCGACAAGGCTGAATCTTCAGATTCGTAAGTCCCCGGATCCCTCTCTAATCCAACTGGGTTCTACTCGATTTCAATCGATTTCACTTTTTTTTTGCGATTTTGTTCTGGGATTTCTTGGTTTTGATGGGATTGTGGTTTTCTGTTGTTCTAATTGCAGTAAGGGAACGAAGAGGGACTTCAGCACCGCGATCCTCGAGCGCAAGAAGGCGGCGAATCGCCTCGTTGTGGACGACGCTGTCAACGATGACAACTCCGTCGTCGCGCTCCACCCCGATACGATGGAGAAGCTCCAGCTCTTTCGTGGCGACACCATCTTGATTAAGGTTTGATTTTTCACATCAAGTTATATGATTTCGGTATTCATTATTTATGCCAAAGGAGAAATTGTGGATGGAATTTTGCTTGTAAGTGTTTTCTAGTTAGGGCTAATGTAAATCACGGTTGTGGGTGCGATTAAAGGCTGTAAATTTATCTGGGTTGATGGGTTTTCTGTGTTTTATTTGGGATCTGAAAACTGATTGTGTTTTGGTGTCTGAAGTACTGGGTTTTGTGTAGCGATTTGCTGGTTTTTGATGGTTTCCCCTCTACTTTTTCTACTGATTAGAACTGTAGATGTTTCTGGGGAATGATTATCCAAACCAATTTTTTAAATCTGTTATTTGTTTATTGTGTTTGTCTTTTTCCTTCCTATACCTCTATTAGAATTAGCACTTGATGATTTAATATTTATGAGGTTCGTCTATTTGCTCAAATTGAAACTTTGCATGTGATTTTTTGGTTTGGTTGGCTTTGTATTGTCATTTGCTGTTCGGGTATTGCACTTCGGTATTAGTTTGCATGAAGGCTCCCTATATTCTTCTTTCTGCATAAGCTTGGATTTGTAAAGATACACAACAATTAATTATTTGTGTTATTTTGGTTGGTCTTTAGGGAAAGAAAAGGAAGGATACCATCTGCATTGCTCTTGCTGATGATACGTGTGAAGAACCTAAGATCAGGATGAACAAGGTTGTGAGGAGCAATCTAAGGGTTAGGCTTGGGGATGTTGTTTCTGTTCACCAATGTGCTGATGTCAAGTACGGAAAGCGTGTCCACATCCTACCTGTGGATGATACTATTGAAGGGGTCACTGGAAATCTGTTTGATGCTTACTTGAAACGTAAGTTCCTATATTAACCCTTTTTATTCTCAGCTGCAACTGGAAGCGTGTGAATATTTATTACGTACTCGTCATGATTTTAAAAAGTTTGCTTTTGGTTGGGTACTGTTAGTGGTATTGTTTGGTAGTAGTATCTGGATGCCAAGATACATACATTTGCGCAAATTGAGAAATAACTGAATCATATTTTTACCTCATTGATACGTGGATGCTAGAAATATAGTGTTTCGCCTTTATATGTTTGAATCAATTGACAGTGTGGAGTTTGAAGAGGATCTTATGACTTATAATTTAACGTACCTGTGTTCAGATTTAATGACTATATGCTTAGGGGAGAGTGTTTGGTTATATATCTGTACTGTATTGGAGATTTTGTACATTGTCAGTGTTTCTTTTAGGTCTACATAATAGCTATTACTGAGAGTTGTCAGAGCCAACTGATTTTATGGAGAAGTGCTGGTTTAATTCTTTGTAGCATTCATTTTTACCATGTTTTCTGGTCTATTTTTCAGCTTATTTCCTGGAGGCCTACCGTCCAGTGAGGAAGGGTGATCTCTTCCTTGTGAGAGGAGGAATGAGGAGTGTGGAGTTTAAGGTTATTGAAACTGACCCTCCTGAGTACTGTGTGGTCGCTCCTGACACTGAAATTTTCTGTGAGGGGGAGCCTGTTAAAAGGGAGGATGAGGAGAGATTAAATGAGGTTGGCTATGATGATGTTGGTGGAGTTAGGAAACAGATGGCTCAGATTCGTGAATTAGTGGAGTTGCCACTGAGGCATCCTCAGCTTTTCAAATCGATTGGTGTGAAGCCACCGAAGGGTATTTTGCTGTATGGACCTCCAGGATCGGGTAAGACTCTAATTGCCCGAGCTGTGGCTAATGAAACTGGGGCATTCTTTTTCTGCATCAATGGACCAGAAATCATGTCAAAATTGGCTGGGGAGAGTGAAAGCAACCTCAGGAAAGCTTTTGAGGAGGCTGAGAAGAATGCACCATCAATCATCTTCATTGATGAGATTGATTCAATTGCTCCCAAGAGAGAGAAGACGCATGGAGAAGTTGAGAGGAGGATTGTTTCACAGCTCTTGACACTCATGGATGGGCTAAAATCTCGTGCCCATGTGATTGTTATGGGGGCTACAAATCGTCCAAACAGTATTGATCCAGCTCTCAGAAGGTTTGGAAGATTTGATAGGGAAATAGATATTGGTGTGCCAGATGAAATTGGGCGTCTTGAGGTTGTCCGGATTCATACGAAGAACATGAAGCTTGCCGAAGATGTAATGTCAAATATAATTATGTTTATATGATATTTATTTGAAGTTCATATCCTTTTGTTCCATCTTTCAAAAGGTGGTTACCAATGTTTTGGTCTTTTCTTGTACAGGTTGATTTGGAGAAGATAGCGAAGGATACACATGGTTATGTTGGTGCTGATCTAGCTGCTTTGTGTACTGAGGCTGCCCTTCAATGCATCAGAGAGAAAATGGATGTAATTGACTTGGAAGATGAGGAAATAGACGCTGAGATACTCAATTCAATGGCAGTTACAAACGAGCACTTCAAGACTGCTCTTGGCACAAGCAACCCATCTGCTCTTCGTGAAACCGTAAGTATTTAGCTTTTTGTTTCAAGTGACAGAGTTTTATTTTGATAAGAGACCTTAGGCATCAAATGGAACCCATAATTTCATGGTTTTTCTTTTCTAGGTTGTTGAAGTGCCCAATGTTAGTTGGGAAGATATTGGTGGTCTTGAGAATGTTAAGCGTGAACTTCAAGAGGTAATTGAGTTTTACTACGTTGGATTGTTCATTCAAGTTTACTCCATTTATTTGTCTCTGTTATTTACAATATCTATTCTTGTATTATTTTGTATTGCAGACTGTTCAGTATCCTGTCGAGCATCCTGAGAAGTTCGAGAAATTTGGAATGTCACCCTCCAAGGGAGTTCTTTTCTATGGCCCTCCTGGATGTGGTAAAACTCTTCTCGCCAAAGCTATTGCCAATGAGTGTCAAGCAAACTTCATCAGTGTCAAGGGACCTGAATTGCTTACCATGTGGTTTGGAGAGAGTGAGGCCAATGTGCGGGAAATTTTTGACAAGGCCCGTGGATCTGCGCCATGTGTCCTGTTCTTTGATGAACTTGATTCCATTGCTACTCAGGTTTGTGCCATTCTTTATATAAAGTCACTGCTTGTTTGTTATTGACACTGGCTTCTAATTTGCAAATTGAATATGACATGTTTAATTTGGAAAAGGGAAAAATATTTGCTCAACAATGACTAAATAGGATAAAACTTCAAATTCTGTTGCAGAAACTTGAATTATTACTTGCGTTTAATAGGTTGTCTGTAGTTAATAGGAGAGAACTTGCACTTTTTGAAAGAAACTTGAACTTGTAATGCTCAGAATCTATTGACAGACTAGGCAAAGAACTTTTGATAAAAGAATGTTTGCAGTACTTTTTCTCAATGTTTTAAAGAACCCGCCTCGGGGCGCGCCTAGGGCGCCCTTGAGGCTGGGCGGTGAGGCAAACACCTCAGTTTTGCTGGAGTAGGCGAAATGCTTCGCCGGAGACACGGAGGCGCACCTCAAGTCGTCCAGGCGCCTTGTCAGACCTTTTTTTTTTTTGAAAACCATTCAAACCCAAAACGACGCCATTTGGGTAAGGATTCAGTCTTCATACCATACCTTCGAATTCGATCGCCTTTGTCTGCCTCTGCCTTCTGCCTTCTGCCTTCTGCCTTCTTCTTCTTCTCTCGTGCGCCAGAAGCCCAGAAGCCCAGAACACCGGTCCGGTCGCCACGCCACCGCTTGGAGCAACATCGTCGCCACACCGCCGTCACCCCAGCCCCAGCGCCGTCTGCAAGATCCCAAGGGTTAGGGTTTTTGAAATTCTGAAATTAGGGATTTAGTTTTCTGGGGAAGGTTTTGCTATAATAGAGGGGTTAATAGTTAGACAGAAAAGTTATTAATCTGCCTCTACATGCTGCCTCTGCGTGCTGCCTTGTTTAGGCTATAAATTTATTAATCTGCCTCTGCATGTTCTGGGGAAGGTTTTGTGGGGTAGGTTGGAAATTGTTAGGCCTAAGTAGTCGGGACTACAGGGGTAAATAAATAAATTAATATATTGTTGGAAATTGTTGGTATATAAATTAATTAATAAATTGTTGGTTCATTAACTGTATGCATGCATCGAATGTTTATTGTTTTCTTTGTTTGTATTACCTTTTTGAATGATGAATTTGGATGATATTACCTTTGAATGATGAATTTAGATGATATTATCTTTTGAATGACTATGGATTTGAATGAAAAATTGAGAATGGATGTTTATTTTACATAGTATTATTTTTATACAATTATATGTATAATATATAAAACATATATATATATATAAAAAAATTAAATCCCGTGAGGCTTTGCCTCACGCCTCACGCCTCACGCCTAGGCCAGGCTTCGCCTCGGACGCCTCACCCACGCCTTACGCTTTTAATACATTGTTTTTTCTTTGGGTCATCATTGTGTTTATATTTTTATATGCTTATTGCTTCCATTCCATCTTGCAGAGAGGTAGTAGCGTAGGTGATGCTGGGGGTGCTGCTGATAGGGTTTTGAACCAACTCCTCACAGAAATGGATGGAATGACTGCAAAGAAAACCGTTTTCATTATCGGGGCCACCAACAGACCTGATATTATAGACCCTGCACTTTTGCGTCCAGGCCGTCTGGATCAGTTGATTTACATTCCTCTCCCTGACGAGGAATCCCGATTTCAAATTTTCAAGTCTTGCTTGAGGAAGTCTCCAGTTTCCAAAGATGTGGACATCAGAGCCCTTGCTAAGTACACCCAAGGATTTAGTGGTGCTGACATAACAGAAATATGCCAGCGTGCTTGCAAATATGCCATTAGAGAGAATATTGAGAAGGTATGATAGTGCACTGCTCTTAGATGCTTGAACTTCTGTCAGTGAGAATAATGTACTTTTTTCTGAGTTTGTTTCTGAATAACCGTTATCTTCTAATCTTGCAGGATATTGAGAAGGAGAGGAGGAGAAATGAGAATCCTGAGGCAATGGAGGAGGATGTTGAGGATGAAATTGCAGAGATCAAGGCAGCTCATTTTGAGGAGTCGATGAAGTATGCTCGCAGGAGTGTTAGCGATGCTGATATCCGCAAGTACCAGGCATTTGCACAGACATTGCAGCAGTCGAGAGGGTTTGGAACAGAGTTCAGGTTTGCAGACAATCCTTCTGGCACAACTGCTGCAGCCGACCCTTTTGCAACTGCTGCTGCTGGGGCAGATGAAGATGACCTTTACAGTTAGGATGGTTTTCATTATTCTCTTTCGTGCTTGAATTTCAACTTTGCATTTTGTATTTCCGTCGATGTGGTAGAACCTTTGAAGTGTCCATTTAATCGTTATTGTACCCAAAGAAGCCTTGGGGTTTCCAGCCATTGGATTCACCCCAGGATAGTACGAAGTTAAAAACAGTGTTAATTATTTCATAAGATTATAATGGAGAATTTAGGAACTCAAGATGTTTTGTTTCAGATATTGCTAGATGCCAGTTTTGTTTTTGGCCATATGTTTTCATGCGCAGGTTAGCTCTTTGTGTTGTTTGTCAAGAAGATTTCAGGGTATATAGACTCGAATGAATAGAGTAGGTGCCCGCCTTTCTAACCATTTTTACGCTGGGCGTTCTTGCTTTCATCAGTTGGGACGGGCATTGTGCACGAAGCCCCCGGAGAAACCCCATATGCGTCGCGAAATCAATCTGTTATGATATCATCCCTTGTCAAATCTTGAATTGAGGAACCGAGCTCATTGTGGTTCTGTGTATAGCTTGGGTCGGAGATTCAAAGCATATGTGGATTGAAACAGACCCCTAAGTTATTTATTATCTTTTCAAGGCGCCTAATGGGTCTTTTAGTTCTTATGATGGATGGAAGAATTGTCTATATGGCGTTTTCATCAAATTCGGTTTGCACATATTTATCGAGAATGAAATCAGGTTGCAGATGCCTTAACTTCATTGGGAGTAGAAAGTTAGCTTATCAATGGTTTCTTTTGATTTCTTGCGCTATTATTGTTAAAAAAAGGTGGAAGAGGGAAGAGCGGAGAAAGGTAGGTGTCTCGCATGTAATCATTGCCGAAGCACTAATCTTATCTAATCTTTCTCTATTTCACTTAAAAAAGAAAAGGAACTGAGTTAATTCACTAAAAGTGGATGAGTCGGCCTTCCATGGATCTCAACGCTCATTCCCTGTATAGTTTTAGCATTAATGTTCTTCTTTTTATCGTAGACTTTAGTGGTTTTTTCTTCAAGAATTGTTATCGACACTCTAAGAAAGTCGGCCATCTCTAGTGCAGTAGATGCCTTGCTAGTTTGATACGTTGGATTAGTTATAATTTAAATTTTTTAAACACATTTCAATTGTTATTTCTCAAGGAAGAAGAAAACAAGTGGAACGAGTTGAAAGCCATCTCAATCTCAAGTCTCATATACTCAATCCAGAGAATAATGTGAAAGACAGATACATGGTGTTAATTTTAAATCTCCAGTTACTTTATGATCTTTTCGTTTTCTTTAATTTGTTTGGCAACATGTGCAAGAGTACAGGTACAAATAGGAAGTATAATTCTCTCTTTTTGACTGGCTAAAAGCATAGAATGGATTAATATTGGCTTAATATTAGCTATATGCCCATGTATTCTGCACAAAATTTTTATTTTGCTTCATAAACGATTCTTTATCATTTTAGGCTATGCACTCACAACGTCTCGTGTTATCTCATTTCGTCAAACATCGTTTAGAAAGAGAAAGACTTGGCTTCTTAAGTATTGAGGAAGAGCTTCTCTTTAAAATACTTCGTGGTCTATTAAAAAATTTCATGTTTATGATCATAATTTATATTATAAATCACTATGTAAATATCATCTTTATCCTGCAGAAATCAATTGAAATTAAGATAGTTTAGTCATCAAACTGTATAAAAACAGATAGACAAATTTAGTAAAAGCATTACAAATTGTTTATGTATTTGCTACAATTGCATAACTAAATGATCTTAATTTGTTTCATTTTTTGCAGAGATAATCTTTGCTTAGTGATTTGAAAATATATACGGTTACAATCATAAACATGAAGTTCAGTGAATAGGTCATGAAGTGTTTTGACCTTTAGGAGTCTAACTCTTCTCGTTAAGAAATACGTTCACTGATATGGATGGGTAATTTGATAAATTTTATGAATGAATATAGGTATAGGTGAACAAGTGTGAGTTTTAATGACAATTTTTGAGAAATTGAGCCATTTGGGTCTCCATGGAAGAATTTGGGATAATTTAAGTGAGTTTGGTGTTTCTTTTTTGTCAGGATTATTTTTACAGTTTTAGTCGTACCAAATGGGAAAAACTGGTTCGAAAAACAAAACAGCCCCGCCACTTCAGCAAACACCAAGTTTATGTTAAAACGTAATTTACAAAGAGGGATAACGTAGGACACAAATGATGAATACAAAAGTTGAGGTGAAATATTGTACAAGATCGAGAGTCATAGCCAAAAATAAAGCTTATAAATAATTCAAATGATAGGATGATATGTAACGAATCGGTTTTTAAATACAAGAAGATCATATAGGGGAAAGACTGCCTAACCAGCCACATCATATTTACTTTTCATGTAAATTTTTAATATAAAGAAACAATATCAACCGATATGTAATCAAAGTACAAGTATTATCAACACTACAAATAATGTATTAATAGTCGATAACGTACAATATACTTGTCGATATTAGATGGTGAGTTAAGTTATCAATTCATAAGCCGGTCCGACCAAAGTTTCACTCGACAAGTAGAGTAAATAAAGTCGAACAATTAGGAATGCAGGGCAATGGGAATCAAGTCCATTAATTGTCCTTAGTAAAGCAGGCACGAAACACAGAAGAAGGAAAAGGAAAGCATTTTTTAGAGGAGTGATTAGACAATGCTACATTTTAGGGAGCAACCCCGCGTGGATACGAGAAATTATTAATGTCATCACCAATATTTTACACATCATCTCTTTTTGTTTTTGGCCTTTGTTATGACACATCCCGACCGAAGTCGAGATGTGCTGGCCGTCACGTGAGAGTGACGTAGCCATGAGCGCAAAGTGGAAGCGATAAAGAGTAAGAGAAATACTAACAATTTAAAACCTATTAACTAACCATCCCAATTAAGAAAGGATGCCAGTGAGAGTTTAAGTGTATAAATACACTTTCAGAGCAATAAGAGCATTTAGTTGCAGTCGAGTAGGATGATTACTAAAATACCACACCCAAAGATGAATCCTACTTTTTCGGATTCTGTCAGAACACTGTTGGAGTCCTCGTGGCCACCAACCTCAGCTATCTAAGACCTGGAGGGGCGAAAAACAAAGTTGAGTGGGTCAGTAAAACACATTTATACGAAAACCTTATTTTCCTTTGAATATACTAACCCCTCGCCGTAAAACAAGTATATGGTTACTTTCCCAGAAAATAGATATAAGCATATACATATACATACATATATATATATATATATATATATATATATATATATATATATATATATATATATATATATGAACGTGTATCAAATCATTTCATACTTCACATAATCATAAACTTATGCATGCCATGCCAAGATATAACAAAGTAAACAATTCAGGTAAGAATAATTTCATAGAAATATAATACGTTAGCCGGAACCCCTGTGGTAGTCTGTACGGCTGAATTCATAGCTCAAACTCAATCTAGTCGGAGTCACTACTATGACCTATACGGCAATATACTGCACATAAGTCGGAACCACTGAAAAGAGTCTGTACGACAAGGTTGGGTGTAATATAATTATGCTCAATTCTACTCTCTCAATGCTAGCTGTGCGATAATACATTAGTCACCTACGAGTCAGAACCACTTATAGTGGTCTGTACGATAAGAATGTGCACCTAATTGGATCCAATGTGAGCATATGATGCGGGATGTGACATAATATACAGGCATGTGCCAGCTCTCTTTGGCTAAATCGCAATCACCCTGGGTGCAAGTTTATGAGCTATCACTTCTCAATCACATATCGCATCATCGATGATTTACATAACCAAACACAAGTTACCTGAACTTACCTATGCCTCAACAGCACCACATTTATATACATAAGGTATCACACATCAATTCATGCACGAAACATAATTGTATATGCATGGCATTTATGGCATGGCATTTAAATTGCATTTCCTTCAAATACATTTTCTGGGAAAAACGTCAAGTATATATATATATATTGAAAATAACTGCCCACTCACCTGGGGTCCGCGCTACGAATCCTTAACATCAGAACCAAGGCGTCCCGAATGTTTGGTGCCTAAAACAGTTATCAAACCACATCTGAGAACTCTTATCCATAGAATATGTAATTCACATAACACATATCCTCAAGGGAATTCAAGAATAATTCGAGACCCGTTGATCAAAGGTCAACCGTCGACTAAGTTCGACTGTAGGGTCATAACCCCAAATAACTCAATCTGGAAGATCCACAACTTAGATGTCTGATCCGTCACTTCCCAAGATACACATTAAGCTTCTAGAACAACATACTAAAATTTCGCTACAATCCGACGGTTAGATCTCCGCCAATTTCCAAAACTAAATGGCGGTTAACATTTTATTTTATGAACTTACAAATCAAATTCGGGAAGATCTGTCCATCGAATTTCCGACCCGTAAGTTCCTACATTCTTCAAATATTATGTACTACTAAGTATCAAAGTTTGGTGACGATCCGACGGTTGGATCGTCGATTCACCTTTTGCCTAACCATGAATCGTATCGAAATTAAGTCCTAATGATCAACCAATGTTAAGCCACTATCAAAACTGAACTCAGGACATCAAATATAACTTAAAAATAATATCGGCGGCTCACTGGCCACGTGCCGTCACACGCGCCACCGTGGGTGGCGGTCGGCCGCCCCGGCTCGTCAGAAATTCCAACTATTTCCAAAAATTACCAAAATTTACAGAAATGAAGATCTCAATGAGTAGAGTAAAATTTATACCTATGGCCAAGACCAATTTGGTCTGGAAAGGCTCCAATTTCATCAAACCCGTGAAGAACCCTAGAAATGGGTGTTTTCAATTCGACCTCCAAAACCACTCCGATGCTCCAACTAATGCTTGGGATTTGTTCTAGGCCTCAAGAGGATGTTATGGGTGGTGGAAATTGGAAGGAATTGCTTCGGGATTGGGTGATTCGAAGCCAAAGCCGGCGCACCCATTTCTTGCGGTTTTCTCTATTTTCAAAGCCAAAACTCTCCAAATTTGAGATGGAATGGATAGAGGAAGGGTCCTAGAGTGTTTCCCATGAGGTTTCTTGAAGAAATTCGCCGGAAAAATGAGTGAAAATCATCGAAAATAGGCATGGGTGCCGACCGGGTCAAGAACGGGCCAAGGGGATCTAGCCGATCCCCCACACCACTATCTCCCTCCTTTCCTCCTTTCCTTGTTCCGATTGGCCGGACTTTTCTCTCTCTTCTCTCTATTTGCCCAGCTCTCTTTCCTTTCTCTCATAGAGCTCCTGCTCTCTTCCTCTGGTTGGGCAGCTTTGCCCAATCTCTTCTTCTTCTTTTTCTTCCATCAGCCACGCACACACACACGTAACCTCCCTTCTTCTTTTTATTTTCTTTCCTTTCCATCCGTGCCATCCATTTCAACACTTACATACATAACACACCACAACGCTCATAACCGGGGTTAAAATAGTAAATTCATGTCCTTGATAATAAAATAATACATATCTTCGGGACCGGGTTGTCACAGTTAGGTACAATTGAATTGAATAAGGTAAAAATAAAAAATATATAAAATAATATTAGAGGATTTTTTTTGAAAATTTATTAATCTTTAAAGTAGAGTATATATGAGTTACAATTGATATTACATATGCACTTTGTCAATGTAGGACAAAAGACTGTTATTTACACTGAACTAATATTTACACACATAACTCGTAACATTTCCCCTTAAGTTGAAACAAAGATATCATGCACGCTCAACTTGTCAGGCAAGTTGAAAACACACTCCTAGACACAACCTAAGTAAGTACATCAGCTGTTGATCTTCATATCCCACAAATGGAAAAGCAACAGTTCTAGCATCTAATTTTTTCTTGATAAAATGCCGATCAATCTCCACATGTTTTGTATGATCATGTTGCATTAGATTATGAGCAATCTCAACAGCAGCCTTGTTATCACAATGTAGTTTCATATAGCACCCTTAAGGTCAAACCCAAGATTCCTCAACAATTTCTTCAACCACGACAACTCACATACACCATGAGATATATCATGAAACCTAGCTTCTACACTTGACTAACCATGAGATATACCACGAAACTTAGCTTCTGCACTTGACTAGAACATTACTTTGCATAGTTCAACCCTTTCCCGGTCTCATTCCTTTTGGACACTTACTCTTCGAAGGTTACGGAGGCATTTGAGCTTGAGAATCCGATACTTGGGGAGACCTTGGACCTTGTGAAAGTGAAATGAAATTGATGGATGAGAAGCTATTGAACCTTGTGAACTAGAAGCTTGAGATTTCCTTGGAGCTTGTTGTGGTTGTGGATCAAGAGTAAAAGAGACGATGCTTGAATTCAATGCGGCCAACTCCACACAATACCAAAACCTAAACAATATAAATTACCTTAGTTGTTATAAACTTTCTAACATATTACGCTACTTGATACCTAAGAAATTTAAGATTACAATTTAAGTGCAAGAAAAGTTCACAAATAACCAATTACACCGCAACACCTAATTGGTTATTAAATTAAATATTTTTTTTTATATTATGCGGTGCGGTTTGGTTTCAATTCGGTTCTAGATATTAAGAACTGACACCAAAACATTTTTTAGCTTGCGGTTCGATTTCAAACCAAAAACGTTTCAAAACTGTGAAAATCGAATCGTTCAGTGCAATCCAGTTTCGTCCATGTGTCAGTTTTGATTTTTTGTTCCAATTGGCCACCCCTACTTTACCTAGCAACCACTTTTTGTTTCTTGCTTCTCCAAGTAACTAGATTACTGCTGACAACAGTAAAATATGTAGATGTAGACCATCGGTCAGTGATAGAATCAGCCCAAGCCTCTACTAGGAGCCATCTTTAAGTACCTAAAACACAAATTACAACATCCATAGGAGGTTCTAGGCAATTGCATAAACTGACTTACCATACTAACTACATAAGAATTGTCAAGACGAGTGTGAGACAAAAAAATTAATCACCCCACAAGAATTTGATACTATTCTTTATAAGTCCTCAAATTTCCCTATTTTCTTACAAATTTCTCTATTTTCCTACAAATTTCACAAATTCCTACACATTTCTAAAATTTCCTACAAATTTCACATTTTTCTAAAATTTCCTACAAGTTTCACAAATTTCAAATATTCCTACAATTTTTACCAATTCCTACAATATTCACAAACTTCCAAAATTGCTACAAATTTCACAAAATTTACCTACCCACCTCTCACGCACCCATCACCTCGCAGCCCACCACCATACCGACCCCTAAACCCGACCCTTTTCCTTATCCCACCCCACACCTCCCCACCACCTCCGCACATCTGCACCCTCCGCACCTCAGTCCACCACCCCACGGGATCCAAACCCGACCGTTTTACTCACAATCGCAATCACAATAAAAAATCACAATCACAAAACTCCTATGACAAAAAGAATTCAAAAAGAGTGAGAGTGATGAAAGAGAGCTGAGAAGGGAGAGAGGGAGAGAGAGAGAGAGAGAGAGAGAGAGAGAGAGAGAGAGAGAGAGAGAGAGAGAGAGAGAGCACAGAGTTTAGCGCCGCGAAGAGGAGACCTTTGCTCGACCGAATGACTTGTTAGGCCGGAAAATGTTTTAAAATTAGGGAGTTTTAACAAAACACTCCCGGTATTGTTCACTTTTAACGAAAAACCACATTTTTACCTTTAACTGGCACTATTCACTACACCTTTAAAAAGAGCTTTTTGTTAAAAGAGAAGTTTTTTTGAACTTTTCGTTAGTTTTCCTTTAAAATTATGACACGTGTTCAAAACCCTAAAAATTTTGTTGGGCAAACTAACCATTTCGTCGAGGAAACATACAAATTTATTTATTTATTTATTTAATTTCAACTGGGTAAAAGGTCATCAAATTTGATGATCAAGACAATTCAGTGTGTGGTTTTACTCTCAATTTGCGTCCTTGAATAAATCATCAAAATCAAAGGTCATAAAGCCGTTAAATTGTAATTTTCCTTTCCTAATCATCAAAGGATTTCATCCTGTTATCTAATCCCCAAAAGTTCGTTTTTGGTGATTTTTAGCGTATTGCTCTCATAATATATACAAACAACTTTGACAATTGGATTTTTGAAATTATTTTTGTAAGCTGTGTATCTCGTCAAAACAATAAATTCAGCAAACATGTAGAATCTATTCCATCTTCTATTAAGTGGAATGTCAGATTTTGTGGCAATCACTAGTGTAAATATTTTATATTGATGATTGGGTTGGTTCATTTTATTTTTCTAGAGTAGAGGAGTACATTGGTAAAAGATCATAAAATCTAGAGCTAAAATAACCATTAAATCGTGATTTTCTTTCTAACCGTTGAACGATTTCATCCGATTACCTAATCCTAGAGGGTTATTTTTTTGGTGATTTTTGGTTTATGCAAGCTCAGAGTATATACAAACAAGTTTGATGGTTGGATCATTCAAATTAGTTTTGTAAACTGCCTATCCCATCAAAACAATAGATTGAACACGCCTCAGAGTTTATTCTATACTTTTATTATGTAGAACGTAATATTTTGGGGTAACCACTAGTGTAAGTATTTTAAATTGATGATTTGGTTGGTTCATTGTATTCTTCTAGGGTTGACGAGTATATCAATAAAAAAAATCATCAAATTTGGAGCTAAAATAATCGTTAAATCGTATTTTTCTTTTCTAACCGTCGAAGGATTTCGTCCCGCTACATAATCCCTAGAGTTTGTTTTTGATGATTTTTTGCATGTGCAATCTCATAGTATATACAAACAAATTTGACGGTAAAATCATTAAAACAAGTTTCCTGGTCTCTCTGGTGCACCCTTTAACTTCTCAATTTTTTTACACCTACAAATCACTGGAAAAAGTAAAAAGCCAACTGGAATTGATAAAAAAATAGAAGAAAGACGGAGGGATTTATGATTTGCAGCTGGCAGTTCACTGGCATGTTTAATGAATTTGGGGGTGGTCGAGCAAAAAATTGTTGGTAAGAGTTATGCATGGCAGGTCATCGTGGCTCTTTGCCTGACGATCCATACACTTAGCCCGACAAGTTGTTCTACGGGCAAGGTTACCTTTAGCGATGAATGCATTTTTTTGTTAGCAAAAGGTGGGCATAATATGTGCCAAATTTTTCTCTTTCTACAAAAACATTGCCCCACGAAGGATACTTTACCCATCGAACGACATTCATCGGGCGAAAGTCTTTGAAAAACAAAAACATTGACCTCTTTTGCCTGATCAAACATTTAATTGTGTCAAGCAAAGATCCTTTGCTTGACGTCCGTCGGGCAAATTGTAATTTCTAGTAGTGAGTATGAATCCCACATTGGAAAAATGAGGGACCTTGCATGTGCTTATAAGAGATTGAGCCAATTGATTTTATGATGAAACCTTAACTATCTTCAAAGTATCAAAGCAGGTTATTCGATTTATGAAAGCCAACGACCAAATGTTATGGGCTCATTAGGGTTTCTAGAATCCATTAATAATTGTATCTATGAAATAGTCTTTTAAACTCAATTCTTTCGAAATTAAATACAAAAAGAAAAAGATAATGAGAAGAAATAGAAAAGAAATGAGCCGAATGCGCTGTGACTTTAAAATAGGAAGATGAGGAGATAACGGGCGAAGGATATTCATGGTTGGCTTTTACAGTATCTATAGAATGAGCACTGTGAACTATCTGCTTCAAAAAGATAGTTGTAAGAATGAAAGTTCAACCTCGATCGGAATACAGATGAGATCAAAAAGGCCAACGACTGGAAGCGGGAGTCCAGCTCAGCGGACTATTGAGCAGTAAGGTATGGACACATTTGGGGTCTTGGTAACAGAGCGAGTGCAGAAGTTTATAGTTCTGATTATCTAGAAATATGAACTATTTGCTTCAACAGTGTATAAGAGTGCTTCAAGCGTCCTTGAGTTTGATTATCTAGAAATTCACTGTCAGTTCTCCATGTAAGTAAAGCTTATTAGTTTTGATTACACCACCATATTGTTAATTAATTTAATGGCAAAACCTAAACATTCTTTAGATATGTTGGGTGGTGCTTTGTTATGCGCTATTAATGGTGCTACCGTAGAAAATACTTTATTTGAAGATGGTGATGGTGCAAATATATTCCGTGTTTTTAACCTAACTCAAGCTGAAGAAACTTATTCAATGGTCACTGTTATCTGTTTTTGGTCCCAAATCTTTGGGGTTGCTTTTTCCAATAAAGTTGGTTACATTTCTTTATGTTATTTGTATCAGTAACTGGTTTATGGATGAGTGTTCTTGGAGTACTAGGTCTGGCCCTGAACCTACGTGCCTATGACTTCGTTTCTCAGGAAATTCGTGCAACGGAAGATCCTGATTTTGAGACTTTATACCCCAAAAATATTCTCTTAAACGAAGGTATTCGTGCTTTAGTCAGTTGTGACCAAGAGACCACCGGTTTTGCCTGGTGGGCCAGGAATGCCCGACTTATCAATCTATCTGGTAAACTACTGGGGTTGGTGAACCGAGCTCATTGTGGTTCTGTGTGTAGCTTGGGTCGGAGATTCATAGCATATATGGATTGAAACAGACTCCAAGTTATTCATTATGTTTTCAAGGTGCCTAATGGGGTCCTTTGGCTTCTTATGGTGGGATGGAAGAATTGTCTATGGCGTCTTCGTCAAATGCATTGTGCACACATTTGTCGAGAATGAAATCAGGTTGTTGATGCCTTCGCTTCATTTAAGGTAGAAAGTTATGCTTACCAATGTGGTCTACGGTTCTGGCATTTGTAGCTTCTGCCCATGCTAGTGATATTTTCCTTTTACCTTAATATCGTTTTCGTTGATCTTTCTGTCATTGTGGGTCTTGGCTTTGTCCCCTGCTTGTATTTCTTTTGTTTTCTTGCACTATTATTGTTAAGTAAAGGTGGAAGAGGGGCAGGCAGGAAATAAGGGGGGTTTCTTGGTGTAATGGTCCTAGCTCCTTGGGGAAAGGTAGGGGCCTCACATGCAATTGTTACCAAAGAGCTAATCTCGTTTAATCTCCTTCCATTTCACCAAAAAAAAAAAGGAACTGAGCTAATTCACTAAAAGCGGCCGAGTCAACCTTCCGTGGCTTTCAATGCTGATTTCCGTGTATAGTTGTAGCATGAATTTTCCTCTCTTTGTCGAAGACTTTAGCAGTTTTTTCTTCAAGAATTGTTATCGACACTCTAAGAAAGTTGTTCATCTCTAGTGAAGTATATGCCTTGCTACTTTGATATGTGGGATTAGTTGTGATTTGAATTTTTTTTCAACTCATTTCAATTATTATTTCTTAAGGAAGAAGAAAATAAGTGGAACGAGTTGAAAGCTTTCTTAGTCTCAAATCTCTCATCCTCCTTCCTGTTGACAATGTATACTCAGTATAGAGAATCATGTGAAACCTTATTGAGGACAGATACATGCATGGTGTTAATTTTTAAATCTCCAATCACTTTATAATCTTTTCCTTTTCTTTAATTTGTTTGGCAACATGTGCAAAAGTACAGGTACAAATAGTAAAGTTTCTCTCTTTTTGACTGGCTAAAAGCATAGCATGGATTAATATTGGCTTAATATTAGCTATATGCCCATGTATTCTGCACAGAATTTTTATTTTGCTTTATAAATTATTCTTTATCATTTAGGCTATGCACTCACAATGTCTTATGTTATCCCATTTCGTCAAAATATTGTTAAGAAAGAGAAAGACGTGGCTCCTTAAGTAACGAGAAAAAAACTTCTCTTTAAAATACCTCATGGTCTTTTAAAATTTTTTTGTGCTTATGATTAGAACCGCTTATATTATAAATCACTATGTAAAGATTGTCTCTGCAATATCTTTGCAAAAAAATCAATTAAAATGAAGATATTTTAGTCTTTGAACTATATAAAAACAGATGGACGAATTCAATAAAACCATTACGAATTGTCTATCTATTTGCTACAATTGCTTAACTAAATGATCTTAGTTCATTTTAATTTTTTGCAAAGATGATCTTTACATAGTAATTGATAATATAAACGGTTACAATCATAAACATGAAGTTCTGTAAATAGGTCATAAAATATTTTGAGGAGGAACTCCTTAACCTTAGGAGTCAAGCTCTTCTCGTTAAGAAATATGTTAGTTCATTGACGTGGATGGGTAATTTGATATTTTCATGAATGAATATAGGTATAGGTGAACAACATTGTGAGTTTTAATGACAATTGTTGAGAAATTAAGCCATTTAGGTCTCCATGGGACAAGGTTCTAAAAGACGTTAGGTGCTAGTCGGGCGGCGGGCTGGGGCCTAGCGGCTAAGCGGCTAGACGGGGCCTAGGCAGGCGGCTAGGCAAACTAGGCGGATTTAAGTAAATCTATTATATTTTCTGTAAATAAATGTCTGTTTATACTTAATATATATATATATATATATATATATAAATATATATATATATATATGGACAAAAGACTGTTTACTACCCTCATGTTTCGTGGTTTTCAACATTTAGTACATCAATTTTTTTTCATCCCAAAGTCATACCTAAAGTGTAAATTTTGGACAGTCTCATACATCCGTTAGTCAAACTGTTAAGTTTCCAGTTAAGTGATGACATGGCGCCCATGTGGATAATAACTGGGCGCCATATGTCATCCACATGGAAATTAAAAATAAATTATTTATAAAATAAATTTAATTAATTTAAATAATTTATAAATAAAAAAAATAAATAAATAAAAAACCCCTTCTTCCCCAAATCCCACCTGTGCCCACCCTCCCTTCATCCACCCCTTCGTCTTCCCCAAATCCCACCCTCCCCGTTCCCCTTCGTCTTGCCCACCCTCTACCCCCAACCCACCGACACCCTTCATTTCCCTGATACCCACACAGCAGAACCCATTTCATCCCCCAATTTTATCAAGACACCCACCACCCAATTTTATCAAGCTCCGCCATTTCCGACACCAATCTCACCACGTGCACCTGAACCCTCCGGTGTTTGAGTCCGACGGCGCCAACCTCTCCCTCCCTCCTCTTCCCCCGTCGTCCGCTCCCTCGACCTCCCAGCGCAACCCAGAAGAAGAACAAAAAAAAAACCCAGAAGGAGGAAGAAAAAGAAAAAGAAAAAAACTGAATCTGCAACCTAGAAGAAGAAGAAGAAGGAGGAGGAGGAGGAAGAAGAAGGAAAAAAAAAAAATGAGGAACCCAGTTCGTTCCCCCGAGGAAAAAAAAAAAAAAAAAACCGAATCTGCAACCCAGATTTGGAGGAAGAAGAAGAAGTAAAACCCAACACTTATGAACTCATTCTCACTTCTTTTCAACCTTCTTTTTTTTTTCCTTGAAATATAAAACATAAACACTACTTCACCGGATTCAAAAGAACAAATCCTTCCCCCACACTTGTTTTTCTGCAAATCGTAGATCAAAAGGAATTCCCAATAAGTCATGCTTCACTATTCTTTAAGAATAAGGGTAAGGATATTCCTATACTAGGCTAGGTAGGGATAATGCAAGCCAACAAGGAAAATAGGCTAAATAAGGCTCGAAAAGGGGTTAAACCTACAATACATATGTAAGGGATAAGACTTTTTGGCTCTGGTGGTAACTAAACACCTTCATCTTGTTATTTGTTATGCAATCAATTTTATGCTTTGAACGAAACCGGCATGAGTTCTAGTATTTGGAACTACGACATGAGTTCTAGTATTTGGAACTAAAATGATGAAAAAGCATTCTAAGTAGCAACCAAGCAAAGAAATAATGAGATCATGCAATGACTTTAGAAAGCAAGAATATCACAGATTAATAACTCTCCAAACAAAGAATAGGCTCAAGTCTCACAGGGTTGTAGCGTTAGTTTGAGTTTCTTCCTTCAAGCATGTTACAAAAACTGATTTTTTTTCCTTTGTGATTACCTGTGAATTCGTAAATGATAACTACAACTAAGTATTTAACCAAAAAGCATATCGAACTTTCACCCATGTTTGTAAGTTTCTTTAACAGTCATGCAATTAAAAACCAAATCCTCATCATTGTGTTGGCAGGTACCCTAAGACACAAACAAACAAACAAACAAACAAACAAATTAAAACAACTCTTCTTTTGGGTATTTTCTCAAATTTTGTTTTTATGACACATAATAAAACACTTTAAAATAGTGAATAACAACATTAGTAGTGATAGGTGGTGAAATTCGAAGAGAAATCATGAAAAAAATTAGTTTACCACCTCCCCCCACACTTAAACCAAACATTGTCCTCAATGTTTCAAAAATAAACTTAAACAAGAAAACACTAGCAAACAAGACTATCATGGCAAAGTAAAAACAATAAAGAGAAGGGTAAAAGAGAGCAAATTTGGTTGTAGGAGGGGGAAATTCTATTGTCTCTTTATTTGAACACATGGGTTGCCTCCCAAGAAGCGCTTGCTTTAATGTCTTCCAGCCGAACGATACCTCCATTTAAGCTTCACTATTGCCTGCAGTATGGAGGGATACATCCTCCACGACATGCTCCTCAAAACACGCATAGTAAGGCTTCAATTGATGTCCATTCACTTTGAATTCGTTTCCAATCTTTAAACTTTGAATTTGGACTCCACCATGAGGAAAAATATTAGTAACAACAAAAGGACCAAGCCATTTAGAACGCAACTTACCTAGAAACAATCGAAGAAAGAAGTTGAAGAGTAACATTTTCTGCCCTTCAGAAAATGTCTTACTACTGATCATCTTGTCATGGAAAGCCTTTGTTTTCTCCTTGTAAATCCGAGCGTTCTCATAAGCCTATTCCGAATTTATTCAAGCTCATTCAATTGTAACTTCCTATGAAGGCCAGCAGCACCAATGTCCATGTTGAAGGTCTTGACTACACAATGTGTATGATGCTCCAACTCAACTGGAAGATGACATGGTTTCCCATAAATGAGCCAAAAATGAGACATTCCAATTGGTGTTTTGTAGGCAGTACGATATGCCCACTATGCATCATTCAAATGCAAGCTTCAATTCTTTCGAGTTGGTCTAACTATCTTCTCCAAGATTTACTTGATTTCCCGGTTAGAAACTTCAGCTTGTCCATTTGTTTGAGGATGATAAGGTGTCAAAACCTTATGTATGACATTGTACTTTTTGAGTAGTGCCTCTATGGTCCGATTACAAAAGTGAGAACCCCCATCACTTATAAGTACTTGTGGCATTCCAAACCTTGCAAATATGTAAGTTTTGACAAAATCTGCAACCACTTTGGAATCATTAGTATGGGTGGCCCTTGCTTCCACCCATTTCAAAACATAATCTATAGCAAGTAAAATATAAATGAAACCATGAGAGGAAGGAAACGGATCCATAAAGTCAATGCCCCAAACATAAAAAATCTCAACATAAAATATAGGAGTCTGCGAAATTTGGTCTCTTGAACCTATACTGCCTATTCTTTGACAACAATTACAGGTCATGCAAAAAATTCTAGCATCTTTAAATTTAGTAGGCCAATAAAATCCCACCAAAATGACCTCCACAAGCATAAGTGTGATAAAAAGTTAAAATTGAATTGAATTTAGAATCATGCAAACACCAGAATAATTTGACCAAGGCAATATTTCCATAAAATAAGGGTCATCCCACATATAAAAATGTGCTTCTTTTTTAAGTTTATCATGTTGGTGCCTATTTATGGTGTTTGGAACTTGTTTAGACACAATATAATTCACAATATTAGCATACCATGGCTCACTTACCTTAATGGTCAGCATTTGTTCATATAGAAATGCCTCTAGGATAGGTAATGGGTCTTTTTCATGTACCAAACGACTCAAATGGTCAGGTACTACATTCTCGCTTCTTTTTTTATCTCTAATTTCCATGTCAAACTCTTGGAGAAGAACCATCCTACGAATAAGCCTTGGCTTGACTTCTTTCTTCGTAAGTAAGTACTTCAAAGATGTGTGGTCAAAGTAAATTATAACTTTAGTTCCAAGTAAATGAGAACAAAACTTATCTAAAGCAAACACAATAGCAAGGAGTTATTTTTCAGTAGTGGAGTAATTTAATTGAGCATCATTCAAGGTCCGAGAAGCATAATAGATGACATGCAGCTTCTTGTCATTTCTTTGTCCCAAAATAGCCCCTAAAGCATAATCTGAAGTATTGCACATAAGCTCGAATGGAAGACTCCAATTTGGTGGGACAATGATAGGGGTTAAAGTTAACATCTCTTCGAGGTGATTGAATGCCTTCTCACATTCCTCATCAAACATAAACGGCACATCCTTTTGTAGAAGTCGCCACATGGGTGTTGAAATCTTTGATAAATCGTCTATAGAATCTTACATGTCCAAGAAAAGAACAAACCTTTCTCACCAAAGTGGGAGAGGGTAAGTAGCGTACAAGATCTATTTTAGATTTATCAACTTCGATTCCCTTTTCTAAAACTATATGACCTAAAACGATGCCTTGTTTTACCATAAAGTGACATTTTCCCAGTTTAAAACAAGGTCAGTTTCGATGCAACATTTCAATATCAAAGTGAGATTAGTTAGACAATCATCAAAAGAATCACCAAAGACACTAAAATCATCCATGAAAACTTCAATAATCTTTTCAACAAAATCTGAAAACATACTTACCATGCATATTTGAAAGGCGGCTAGTGCATTACATAAACCAAATGGCATTCGACGATAAGCAAAATTACTTAATGGACAAGTAAAAGTAGTCTTTTCTTGATCATCTGGAGATATAACAATCTGATTATATCCCGAATAACAATCAAGAAAGCAATAAAATGAATGACCAGCTAACCTTCCAAGCATTCAGTCAATGAATGGTAGAGGAAAGTGGTCTTTCCTTGTGGTGGCATTGAGCTTCTTATAGTCAATGCAAACTCTCCAACCTATTAGGATACGAATGGGCATAAGTTCATTCTTTACATTCTTTACCATAGTGACTCCAGATTTCTTTGGTACCACTTGAACCGGTGAAACCTAACGACTATCTGAAATTGGATAAATGACTCCATAATCAAGAAGCTTGATGATCTCCTTTTTCACAACTTCTATCATTGGAGGGTTGAGTCAACGTTGAGCCTTTCAAGTTGGTTTAGCCTTTTCCTCTATAAGTATGCTATGCATGTAGGTTGTAGGACTTATTCCCCTAATGTCGGCCACAGTCCATCCAATGGCTATTTTGTACCCTTTCAACACCCTAACCAGTTTCTCCTCCTCTAATGCCATGAGTGATGAAGAGACTATGACGGGCAAAGTCTCCTTGTCTCCCAAAAAAAAAAAAAAAAAAACTTCAAATGATTCGGTAATGATTTAAGCTCAAGAGGGGGGTGCCTGAATCACTGAAGGTAAAAACTTGTTATAGAGATGGAGATTGGAATTGGAAGAGGAGGCTTACCAATATGCTCTGGCTAAGACTCAAGGACAACGACAATATCAAAAATTTCTACATGACTAATCTCAGCTATAATGGTTTTTAGTTCAAGTTCTTCGGCAATGGTTGTCTCAAGTGCATCTCTATTTAAGAATTCAAGATATTCTTGTACCAAAGAATCAAATACATCAATAGAAAAACAAGGATGCTTATCAATAGGATACCTCATAGCGTTAGAAATATTAAAGTCAATGACATCGCCATCAAATTCCGTTGTTAACGTCCCCTTGAACACATTTATCTCGGTTCGGGTTGTTTTCATGAAAGGTCTTCCAAGTAATATTGGCAACGGTGTAGAGTGGGTTGAATCCTTCATCTCAAGCACATAAAAATCTGCTGGAAAGAACAAGTGGGTAACCTGCACAAAACATCTTCCAAAACTTCTTTCGAGTATGCATTAGATCGATCAACTAATTGAATAATAACACCATCATTTTTCAGCTCTCCTACATTCATAGATGCATAAATGGAATAGGGCATGACATTAATAAAAGCACCTAAATCTAACATAGCATGTTTAAACTTGGTATTACCAATAACATAAAAGATATTGAAACTACCTGGATCTTTGCATTTAGGTGAGAGCTTTCTTTGCAAACCTGCAAAGACATTCTCATTTACCCATACCACTTTCTTTTCTGAGATCCGTTTTCTTGTTGTACAAATCTCTTTAAAAAATTTAGCATACTTTGGAACTTGCTTTATTGCATCAAGAAGTGGGATACTAACTTGTACCATTTTGAAGGTTTCTAAGATGTTTTGTTTTCACCATCTTCTTTCTTAGATTGCATAAACTTATGAGGAAAAGGTATATTTGGTGGATTGGGGTTAGAAAGAATTGAATTTGGAACAACCTTACCTGAATTGGGTGGTATAGGGGCTTTAGAAGACTGTTGCAAGGTTTGTTCCTTCCTAGTTGTGGCCTTGTCTTCCTCTTCTTCTTTGGGCTATTTGGCTTTGTTTGGACATTTTTGGTTTAGTTCCAACCTATTTACAACTTGTCAAAGTGATGGCTTTAGCAGTTTCAAAACCTCTATTTGGATTTGCAATGGTTGAACTAGGAAGTTTGCCTTGTTCTCTAAATTGTCCCATGAATTCTGCTATTTGCCCAATTTGATTCTTCACGTTGCCCATCTCTTTAGCTTGGTTTTGTAAACCATGAGTCAAAGAAGTTAGTGTTTGAAATTTTTTATCATAATCTATTAACGAACCTGAATTTGGTTGGGAAGGTTGTGGGGGAGGCTGTGGTGGTGCAAATGGCCTTTGATAGAGCCCTGGAGGTGATTGTCTATGTCTGCCTTGTTTTTTAGTTTGTTGAGGTTCCCTCCACTTCATATTTGGATGATCTCTCCAACCCGAATTGTAGGTGTTGGAAAACGGGTCACTCCTTGGTTTATTTTGGCCTTGGTAACCCACGACATTGGCACTGTCCCATCCCCCATTCTTTATTAATTGAGAACATTGATCAGTAGGATGTCCTTGCATAGAGCACACGCCATATGCAGCTACACTTTGCACTTTGGATCATTCGACAACCTGTGATATAAGAGTAGAAAGATTAGCCATTTGAGATTGAAGTTCTGAAATAGTATTTACCTCATTGACTTGAATTGGGCATGCATGTTCTCTTTTTGCAACTCCTTCATATTGTTGTGCATTCAAGGCACGAATTCGCTATTAAAAACTTCGTAGTAATTGGGGTTTCGTCAACTAAAGAACCTCCAGCTGCAACATCAAGCATTTGTCTCTCAAGTGGAAGTAGTCATTCATAGAAATATTGAATTAAAAGCTCCTCCTTCATTTGAGGTTGTGGACAAGATGCAACTAAAGTCTTGAAACGCTCATAATACACATGAAAGAATTTCCCTAGGCCTTGTTGAATTCCACTAATTTTTTTTTCTCAAAAGAATGACTCTTGAAGTTAGGAAGAATTTCTCTAAGAATGCTTTCTTCATGCTTTCCTAAGAAGTGACGGTTTCAGATGCTAATTCAAAGAGCCAATCTTTAGCCTTTTCCAAAAGAGAGAATTGAAATGCTTTCATCTTTAAAATATTCCCATCCACATTAATTGGTGTCATGCTTGAGCACAGTACTTCAAATTCTGTTGATGCACAAAATAAGTGAGGACTTTGGTACAACAGAAAGTGTTAAGTTTATGACCTTCGCTAGATTGCTCCTATCACTAATATGGATAAGTGTGTAAATGGATAGAGACAGGGAAGCAAACACAAGATGTACGTGGTCCACCCAGATTGGCTACGTCCACGGAGTAGAGGAGTTCTCATTAATTATGAAGTGTTTACACAAGTACATAGGTTCAAGCTCTCCTTTTGTGAGTACTAGTGAATGATTTAGTACAAATGACATTAGGAAATATTGTGAGAGAATGATCTCTATTTATAGAAGAGAGTTTCTAGCTTCATTATGACATTGACACGTGTCATGTTGTGATTGGCTTCTGATGTTGACACGTGTCACGCTATGATTGGCTTCTAATGTCGACACGTGTCACACTGTGATTGGCCTCCTAGTTTGAGGGAAACTCTTCTGGATCCTTGACTGTATAACGTTGACCGGTGCTCAATAGTTTCGGGATTGGTCAAGTATGGTACAAACATTGCTCCCCTAAGTTCCCGAGTGAGGGAAGCTTCTCGGTTGGGGACTTGCAAGATCCAAGCCATTGAGTAATCACGAAACTTCTAAGTACCGAAGTGTGGTATCATTTTCACTTGCCTTATCTATCTCATATGTAGGTATGGCATCTTCTCTGGAAGTACTTTTCCTTCATCCAAGGTTGGTATCTTTAACCGATGAAGATGCACAGGGTAATGTATCAATTTCACTTGAAGCTTACTTGTAGTTTCGGGCTTGGTCAAGTGCGACAAACCCTATAGTAGGAGTCCCCCAAGTCGTTGAGCTAGGAGATTTGCCGAAGAAGGTAACAGACAAGGTAAGCAATCAGACTTCCAAGCAAGCAACCTCGATCAGAGGTTCTACTTCGGCTTCCGGTTGATTGTTCTCCTTCTCCTTGTGTTGTAAACAGCAACAAGGATAAGGAGAAGCAAATGGAGAAGAGATGATATGAGATATTTTTGCTTTTGAAGAAGTAACTTTCCACAGGCTTATTCTTGAACTGGGCTTGAGGGTTTTCTAGTTTCCTCCAAAGTATAAGGCCGACTCAAGAATTTGAGGGTCAAAACAAGTCCATCAATTTTAGAGTACGTTCGACCCTGATGATATGGGATACTTCTTCTGTTGACAAAGTAGTGGATGTATCAGCACGTGTTCTGTTACGCTTGTCTCTACATGCTTCCTTGTATCCTTCTCACTTACCCTATTTGTTCCTTAGGCAGATGTGGTATCTTTTTTGGAAGCATAAGATGTTGAAGATGAGCACTCGAGAGCAATGCCAGGTAAGTAATCAGGCAAGGGGTTCCAGGCAGTCAGTTCCTGACTAGAAGCTTGATTCCAAGTGTTGACTGATTGCTCTTTTTTTCCTTGTCTTGCAGGTAAGAACAAGGCCAAAGGAAAAGATAGGGAAAAAGCATGATATGGGATACTCTTGCTTTTAACCCTGATGATATGAGATACTCTTGCTCTGGTGTGGCTTGTTTGCAGAGGTATTATCGGGGGGAAAAGAAGCTGAGTATTTCGAGAGACTTTGTTGAGAGTGCCCTCTCGGATGTGAAGAAAAGTTGAGCATTTTTTTTTATTTGTAGGTCTGCCTGGCTATGGAGGATGAAGGTCGACATATATAGGAATTGTCCCAACAGCGAGTGGTAACGTTGTTCCTTTACCCTTCTCGGTCATAGGAATGTAGTGGGAGCTGCAAGAGTCACGTGTTTTAACTTTGTCAGAGCACTTTGAAAAAGTGGTCTGCGGTATTTGGAAAACTGATGTTACGTGTGAAGATTACAGACAAGCTTTATTTAAGGAAATCTAGCTCTCAAAGTTCAGAGAGCGGTGCCTCTTCAGTTTTCGAACAAGCAATCCTGTCGGGGATCTGGCTCTCGAGATTCAGAGAACGATGCCTCTTCAATTTTTGAGAAAGCAATCATGTTAGAAGTCTGGCTCTTGAGATTCGGAGAGCGATGCCTCTTTGATTTTTGAGCAAGTAATCCTATTGGGAGTCTGGCTTTCGAGATTCGGAGAGATGTGCCTCTTCGATTTTTGAGCAAGTAATCCTGTTGGGAGTCTGGCTCTCAAGATTCAGAGAGTTGTGCCTCTTCGATTTTTGAGCAAGCAATCTTGTTGGGAGTGCTTTCTCGAATGTGAGTTTGGGCATTCTAACCAGTCTGCCTTGCCATGGAGCACGGAGGTTGACACATATAGAGACTTTCCAGTTATCAAGCAGTGGTGCTGTTCCTTTACCATTATGGGTAATAGTAGGGTAGCTGGACCTTCAAAATTTATGTGTCTAAACTTTGTCAGAGATCTTTGGCAAAGTTATCTGTTGTACCCGAGGAGCTAATGTTGTGTGTGGGGATTGTCGACATATTTTACTCAAGAAAATCTGCTTCTTGAAATCCGAAGAGTGGTGCCTCTTCGATTTTTGAACCAACGGCCCTGTTGCCCTTTCTTTTATAGGGGCACCAATTGTGTGCAAGAAGTACGTTCAGAGAGTTATTGCTTGTAGAAATTTTCCTCTTATTTTTGTACATCAGAGATTTATTGCACCTCATTTCTCCTTCATCATTTATGAGAATGTTTGGCCCATCCGACCATCGTTTTGACTTGAACTTTGGTGAAGAGGCAGCCATGCCCTCTCAAGACAACATATGGCTGCCATCTTTTTTTATCCCCTACTGGTCCTCTTGCCTTTGGGAACTCTGTGATGAAGAATGATATGACAGCTGCGGTGGTGGCCAGGAACCTTCTTACTCCCAAAGATAACAGACTACTTTTCAAACGGTCTGATGAGTTGGCTGTTAAGGATTCTTTGGCTCTCAGTGTTTAGTGTGCAAGTTCAGTGTCTAATATGGCCCAACGCCTATTTGCTCGAACCCGCCAAGTTGAATCATTGGCAGCTGAAGTGATAAGTCTCAAACCGAAGATCAGAGGGCTCAAGCATTAGAATAAACAGTTACACAGGCTTGCACATGACTATGCTACAAACATGAAGAGGAAGCTCGACCAACTGCAGGAATCTAATGGTCAGATTTTACTTGATCATCAGAGGTTTGTGGGTTTGTTCCAAAGGCATTTATTGCGTTCGTCTTCTGGGGCTGTATCGCGTAATGAAGCTCTAAATGATCAACCTTCGGTGCCTCTTCCTTCTGGAGTTCTGCCTAGCACTGGGGCTCCGAATAATCACCCTCCGGTGCTTTTCTTTCTGGGGCTCTGCCGACTGTTGAGACTTCTCCTGAGCAACCTTTGAGAAGGCTCCCTCTTGTTTATTTATTTTGATTCATGTATATGTATGTATTTGTAACTTATCGGAGATATCAATAAACAGTATTTGCTTCATTTCAAAGTATTATGTTAAATACACCAAGGCCTTCTTCACTAAGTTCTTTGAATTTTTTCTTTTGTTGAAGCTTGTATGTTGAAGCTTTATGAGTGAAGCATGTATGTTGAGGTAGTGCTCCCTTAATTTCCTGAGTGAGGAAAACTTCTCGGTTGGAGACTTGAAAAATCCAAGTCACTGAGTGGTTATAAGACTTCCGAGTATCAAGGTGTAGTAGCATATGGTAGGAGTCCCTTAGTCTCCGACTAAGAGAGTTGACGAATGAGGCATTTCCTTTCTAAGTGGTAGCCCAAAACTCCTCCTTTATATATATTTGTTATGAAAGTTGTTAGGCCCAAAGAAGAAGAGGCCTAGGCAATTTTTTTTTTATTTTTTTTTTCGATTTTTCAAATTTTCGAATTTTCGAATTTTCGAATTTCCGAAAATATATATATATATATATATATATTTTAAGCTTTGTAGGTGAAGCTTTGAGGTTGAAGCCTTGTTGGGTACCATGAATTGATTTTGCTTTACACTATCTTAATCAGGATAGTGTAAAGCTTTTGAGAATTTGTAGTTGTTCTCCATTGATGAAGCTTTGTTGAATTTCCCTTTTTTTTTTTTTTTGGGAAACTAGAAATTTGAAAATGTGGGAGAGACAACATATACAAATTTTGCTTCCACACTGTTGAGCAAGAGATTGTGATGCAAGCCACACCTTGTAGTAGTCGAAGGTTTGGATGAACCATATACATTGAATTTGCTTCGAACTGTCTTGATCAAGAGTGTGTGAAGCTTTTGAGGATTGTGGTTAAACTCCTTTGATGAAGCTTTTGTTGGCACCATAAATTGGTTTTGCTTCACACTGTCTTGATCAAGAGTGTGTGAAGCTTTTGAGAATTGTGGTTGCCCTTCATTGATGAAGCTCTTGTTGGCACCATAAATTGGTTTTGCTTCACACTGTCTTGATCAAGAGTGTGTGAAGCTTTTGAGAATTGTGGTTGCCCTTCATTGATAAAGCTCTTGTTGGCACTATAAATTGGTTTTGCTTCACACTGTCTTGATCAAGAGTGTGTGAAGCTTTTGAGAATTGTGGGTTCTCTCCATTATGAAGCTTTTGTTGGCATCATAAATTGGTTTTGCTTCACACTGTCTTGATTAAGAGTGTGTGAAGCTTTCTACGAGTTGTATTGTTTGCATTGTTACAGAGGGGAAATGTCTGAAGCAGATGCAAGAGGGCTAAATAGCTTGATCTTCGTATGCCATGCACTGAAGTTGTTGTTGGCTTGTAATAAGACTTTGTTGGTGACTATAACTCTTGTTGGGCATAAGTGCTCCCCTAGTTGAGTTGTTAAGCTTGAGGGTTTTTTATTATTTATGAATGCTAGGAGTTCACATGTACAAGTTGTACCACTCATCTTCTGGTAGGTGGAATGAATGGTGAGTTGCTTTCATCACTTGGTTGGTTGTACGAAGGTGAGTTCTTTCATCACCTTTTATCACCTTTCATCACCTGGTTGGTGGCACGAGGATGAGTTCCTTTTTCATATGGTTGGTGGCATGAATGGCAAGTTGCCAAATGGTATTAGAGTACGGGTTGTACATTTCATCACCTGGTTGGTGGCATGAAGGAGAGTACGAGTTGTACATTTCATCACCTGGTTGATGGCATGAAGATGAATTCCTTCTTCACCTGGTTGGTGGCATGAGTGGCAAGTTGCTAAATGATATTAGAGTACGGTTTGTACATTTCATCACCTGGTTGGTGGCATGAATGGCAAGTTGCCAAATGATATTAGAGTACGGGTTGTACATTTCATCACCTGGTTGGTGGCATGAAGAAGAGTACGGGTTGTACATTTCATCACCTGGTTGGTGGCATGAAGATGAGTTCCTTTTTCACCTAGTTGGTGGCATGAGTGGCAAGTTGTCGAATGATATTAGAGTACAGGTTGTACATTTCATCACCTGGTTGGTGGCATGAAGGAGAGTATGGGTTGTACATTTTATCACCTGGTTGGTGGCATGAAGAAGAGTACTGGTTGTACATTTCATCACCTGGTTGGTGGCATGAAGATGAGTTCCTTCTTCACATTTCATCACCTAGTTGGTGAGAATAAAGGCAAGGTGTCGAGGCACATTGTAACAAGTGTCGAATGACACAAAGTATGTTGAACCCTTTCAAAGCACAGTTGGCTTTTGTATGAATGTGTTGGAATGTATGATTGAACGAATATACTGTGAAGCTGTTCGTTTATTTGTATAGTCTTGTTGACATATACTTAGACTTTGTTTCATGTTGGAAGCATTCATGTTGAAGCTTTGAACCCGAGTGTTTCATTGCTAAGAATGTAAGAGGATTAGGACCGAGTTTTCTAAATCACATCTTTATTGAATTCATGCCAAATAGTCTTCGTTACATAGGATGCCGAACGGCTGAAGCTTAACACTTATACAATGTGAGTTTACTTGTATAGTACTTCTAGTGATCAGCGTTCCATGGATGGCCATGGGTCTTGCCATCGGAGCTTCTAAGCTTGTAGGAGCCAGGGCGACTGATGTCAACAACTTCAAATGGTCCATCCCAGTTTGGACTAAGTGTTCCTTCACTCGGGACTCTGTCGCAGAGTAATCTTTTCTTCAATACTCAGTCCCCCACTTTGAAACAACGAGGTTTAACCCTTGAGTCATAGTAGTTGGAGATGCGCTGCTTGTAGGCGACATTCCTCAAGTGAGCCTGGTTTCTGTGTTCCTCGACTAGATCTAAGTTGAGGGTAAGTTGTTTGTCATTTTCACTTTGCACGTAGTTCTGGACTCGGAACGTTGCTTGCTTAAGCTCAACTAGGACAACTGCCTCTGTACCAAAGGCAAGTGAAAATGTGGTTTCTCCTATTGATGTCCGATACGAAGTATGGTATGACTAAAGAACTTGGGGTACAAATTATGGCCAACAACCTTTAGCCTTGTCCAAGCTGGTTTTCAAAGTTCGCTTGATTATTTTGTTGATGGCTTCGACTTGTCCATTAGACTGGGGATGAGCTGGTGAGGTAAAACATAAGTTGATGTTGAACTTCGAGCATAACATCTTGAACTTATTGTTGTTGAACTGTTGCCTGTTGTCAATGACTATCGCATTGGGAATGCCGAATCTTCGAAGGATGTTCTTCCATACGAAGTCTTATATTTTTGCCTCAGTAATGGTTGCCAGTGGTTCTACTTTAGCCCACTTTGTGAAGTACTCAACTGCAACAATTGCATAGCGAACCTTACCCTTCCCTGCAGGCATTGGGCAGATCAAATCAAGTCCCCATTGGGCGAAGGGCCAAGGGCTGATCATAGGAGTGAGCGGCTCGGGAAGGGAGTGAGGAATAGTTGCGTAGCATTGACACTTATCACATGAGCGAGATATTCTGATGGCATCTTGGTGGAGTGTTGCCAGTAATATCCTTGGTAAAAAGCCTTGTGTGCTAGGAATCGAGATCCAGCATGATCTCCGCATACTCCTTCATCTATTTCCCGAAGGACAATTTTCGCTTCTGCGGGCGTAAGGCATCTTAGGTATGGTAGGTTAAAACCCCGCTTGTAAAGTTGGTCATTAATGATCAAGTAACGGGTACCCTTGTATCAAATCTGCTTAGCTTGAACTTTGTCATTTGGAAGGGTGCCATGAGCAAGGAATCTATAAATCGGGGTAATCCAACTATCCCCCTGTTGTAAGTTGCACACTTCCGCAGCCATGATGCTTGGTGCTGCCAACAATTGGACCTGAATTTTTCTCCCAATCTTGTCTTCCACCGCTGAGGCTAGGTAAGCCAAAGCATCTGCATGACTGTTTACCGCTCAAGGAATTTGGGTGATCTGGTAGTGGAAGTGCTTGAGCAACAATTGTGTTTGTGCCAGATATGCTGCCATGTGGCTATCCTTAGCGTCAAAGTTGTTGGTGACCTGGTTAACAACCAATTGATAGTCACTGAAGATATCAATTCGTTTAACCTCAAGGTGTTTGGCCAAACGTAAGCCTGCTACGAGGGCTTCATATTCGGCCTTATTGTTCGACGCCTTGAATTTGAAACGAAGAAAATACTCCATTACCACTTTGTCAGGGGTCGTAAGGACTAGTCCTGCTCCACAACCCTGTTGGTTAGACGAGCCATCAACATATAGACTCCATGATGGGGCTATTGGTTCTATTTTCTAAGCTTCCGAGGGTAATGAAACCACTTCTTTAGGCATAGAAACAATGTGAACAGGATATGCGAGGTCGACGATGAAGTCTGCCACTGCTTGGCCCTTATCAGCTGGCTTTGGTTGGTAGGAGATGCCAAACTCACCTAGTGCTATCGCCCATTTTATCATTCACCCCGAAATGTCAGGACTTTGGAGTATCTGTCGAAGAGGATGATTGGTAAGCACGATGATGGAGTGTGCTTGGAAGTAAGGGCGAAGTTTTCAAGCAGACATGACCAATGCTAAAGCCAATTTCTCAATGTTAGAGTATCGTGTCTCTGCATCTTGTAAGGCCTTGCTAGCGTAGTAGACATGCCGTTCGACATTACCATCATTTCGAATGAGAACGAAACTTACTGCTGAAGCCGATACCGACAGATAAATAATGAGAATGTCACCAACCTCAGGTTTGGAGAGCAGATGGGCTTTACTCATGTAGTCTTTGAGGTTCTTGAATGCCTCAGCACATTCAACAATCCATGTAATGTACTTCTTACTTCCCTTAAGTGCTTTGAAGAAAGGAGCACATCTGTCTATAGCCTTAGAGATGAACCTAGTTAAGGCTACCACCTTACCAGTAAGGCTCTGGATGTCTTTTGAAGTTACCGGTTCCTTCATGTCGAGGATTGCTTTGATCTTCTCGGGATTAGCCTCAATGCCTCATTGGCTTATCATGAAGCCTAAGAATTTGCCAAAGCCTACGCCGAATGCACATTTGTTGGGATTCAACCTCATTCGATACCTCTTCAGAATGGTGAAAGTTTCAGATAGGTTAGCGATGTGTTGGTCAACATGTTTGCTCTTGACTAGCATATCATCAACGTAAACTTCCACGCTCTTCCCAATCTATTCGGCAAACATTGAATTGACTAGTCTCTGATAAGTCGCTCCTGCATTCTTTAGGTCAAAGGGTATGACTTTATAGCACTATAGTCCCCTGTCAATAATGAAGGATGTGTGTTCTTGGTACGGAGGGTTTATGAAGATTTGATTGTATCCTGAGTAAGCATCCATAAAGCTCAGGATTTCACACCTGCCGTAAAGTCTATAAGTCTATCAATGAGAGGAATAGGAAAGCTATCATTCGGGCATCATTTGTTTAGGTCGGTGTAGTCGACACACATTCTCCACAAGACCTTTTCGAGCAAGAGACTTTCTTTGGTCGGATTGTTCTTAACAAGGACCATATTTGTTACCTATGTTGGGTAATTGACTTCATGGACGAAGCTTATGCCTTTGAATTTTGCAACTTCTGCCTTCATCGTTTCGTATTGTTCAACGTCATAAGATTTTCGCTTCTGTCTCATCGGCTTGGTCTTGGGGTCAATACTCAAGCGATGACATATAATATCAGGAGAGATGCCTGGCATGTCCTTGTATGACCAGGAGAAGACCTTAGTGTTCTCTTGCAAAAAAGAGATCAATGTCAACCGAATGGGTGGTGACAAGGTGGTGTCAATCTTCACCAACTCCAGCTCTTCAGCGGGTTGTGCTTGATGGGTGAAACAGTCATCTCGAGGATCGTCGGGTTGACTGTTGCCACCGTGAAGATCCAAGTTGGTTTCATCCGGGCTGGTTTTTATGACTTGGTGATGTATAAAAAAGGTTTCTTTGGGCACAAACAGGTGTTGTTGCTTGACCGAAGTGTTGTAACATGACCGTGCACTAAGTTGATCTCCTCTGATGTAACCATTGCCATAGGGGGTTGGAAATTTCATCAACAACATATGTGTGGATACCATGGCCTTGAGATCATTGATGCCTGTGATTCCAAAAATGACATTGTATGCCGTTAGGCAATCAACCACCAGGAAGTTAGTGGTAATGGTAGCTGTGTACGGGCCTGTACCAATGATGAAAGGTAAGTGTATGCTCCCTAAAGGTTGCACGATATCACCGGCGAAGCTTATCAGAGGAGAAATCGAGCGATCGAGCAAGTGTTCAGCTACATCAAGTGCCTTGAAAGCTTTAGTAAACATGATATTGACCGAAGCCCCCGTGTCTACCAGGATTTGTCGTACTTCAAAGTTAGCTATGTGAGCCTCCACGATCAGTGGGTCGTTGTGAGGGTAGATGATACCTCTTTCTTCCTCAAGGTAGAAACATATTGGATCCCAGTTAGGCTTTTGATACTTGCCTCCCTTGATGTCTTCCACGTGAAACACTTGGTGGCTAGGCCTTAAAACTCGTTTGCTGTTTTTCATGGCCCTATTGGAAGATCCAGATATGGGTGTGCCGCCACTTATGGAATATATCACATTCACTTGGCGTTGGTTACGGTTATCCCTTGAAGGGTGAAGAATGAATCAATCAATGTTTCCTTCACGCGCCAAAGCTTCAATATGATCACGAATAGTGATACACTTCTCACCGTCATGGCCGTTATGCTCGTGGTAGTAGGAAAATGTGCATGTGTTCTTCGTGGGATTGTAACCCAACTGCCTCGGCAATGGCTTCGGTATCAGGTGTGCTATGCTGGGGTAAATGGCCAAGCATGTGGCGTTCAAAGGTGTGTATGTCTCATACCTCGAGGTAAGGCCTATCCTGGCACGTGCTTGGCCCATTGTGTTGACTGCCTGAGGGCGAGCATTATCGTGACGATACCTTTGGTTATCGCGATAGTGTCCCTTACTCCTTTTACTAAAATGAGACTGGTGAGGAAGGAAATCTTTCCTTTTTCCCTGAGGTTGATATGTCTGTTGACTTGGCAAAGTATTAAGTAAGGCAGGGGAAGGCACCACTGCCGTTTGGAAGGTCGAGGTTTTCTCATTTGGTTGGATCTGACTTCCACTCCCTACTTGTTGATAAGGGGTGGCTGTGGGGGGTTTCCCTTGATATGTCCTTGCCTCGGCAGAGGCATGGTTGTAAGCCTGTGCCATCATCTCAGAGTAAGTCTTCCAAGTGTTGGCATTGATCATGTACTTGAAGAAACAATCACGTAGGCCTGCCGTGAAGGCTTTGAGGACAGTCTTGTCGTTTGCCTCGGCATAACGGGAATATTCATGGCTGAAGCGGCTAGCATACATACGTAATGACTCGTTTGGCTTCTGGCAAATAGTGTATAAATCATCAACAGAATGCAAGCGATCGGTCTGGAAAATGTGTTAAGAAACAAACAGTTTCCTCAATTCTTCAAATGAGTCTACCGTCTCAAGTAAGATGGCAATACTAGTTTAGAGCTCCGCCAGAGAGGGTGAAGGGGAAGAGAAGACGTCGCTCTTTGTTGGTGTGCATCCGGTATGCCATGGTGGACTCAAAGAGGTTAAGGTATTCAATCAGGTCCTCCTTTCCAGTATAAAGTTACAAGCCAAGCTTCTGCTTTGTCTTTGCTTGGAGGGGGTGTCGAGGATCCTCTTTGTAAGAGGGCCAGGCCTAGTTTGGTTCCAATCAGGTATCTCAGCTTATCATTCGGCTTTCAACTTGTTTACTTCCTTAAGGAGCTGTAAGACAAGAGGGTCTTGAGTGGAGTCATGTTCCACTGGAGCATTCTTTCGTAAATCTCTATCTCCTCTTGAAAGTAGGAATGTTTGATCAAGAGCATGTGATTTTTCCCTCGACTCGCCGTACTGACTTTCAAGGTATGTCTGTCGGAACATCTCTGAGTCCCCTATACCTTCGTGTTCCTCTAGGACTTGTTTCCCCTTCCCCAAATTGGTAGCTGGTCTAGGACATGGGGGGGACCGAGTCTTTCAGAGACCTTTGGGTCATTGATCTTCAAGCTTACATGGATGTGATTGTCTCGACTTTGCTTTAGAAAGTCTCGACAGTCACGTTTCGATCCTTCCACTCATTCTGTAAGGAGGTGCCTTCCTCCACTCCTCCTGCTTTGGGTCGAAGCAGTTGGGTTGAGAGAAGTCTCATGTTGGTCGCCATTTCGATGAGTGGCTCGCTCCTCAATAGGAATACCCATGTCGAGGGCAAATGACCCTCCGTGTTGGGGGGGGCACCCAGTTGATGGTTGACTTCCACAAGGGTGATGAGCTTATGTGTTTTAGTATATCTAGCCTCGTGGAGCATCTCGAAGACCTTCTTATACTGCTCTTGGAGGATCTCATTCTTCATCGCTATCTTATTGTTCTGAGCTTCCAGCTAATCGACTTTAGCCTGAAGAGCAAACTTCTTTTATCCCTTCCTTTGTTGCTTCGCACCAGGTGCAAAAGGGGTGTCATTCTGTGTGCTGTGGCTTCCTTCGCTCCCTATGTTGGAAAGGGATGCCTGGTCAAAAGAGAGTGTACGAATGGTGGAAACCAGCTTAACAAAGCTGAAGAGAGTGGGAATAAGTGTCGTTCCCACAGACGGCGCCAAATGTTAATGCACAAAATCAGTGAGGACTTTGGTACAACAAAAAGTGTTAAATTTGTGACCTTCGCTAGATTGCTCCGGTCACTAGTGTGGATAAGTATGTATGAATCCCGAAACTATTGAGCACCTTACCCGTCAAACTACATTCATCGGGCAAAAGTCTCTGAAAAGAAAAAAACATTGACCAGTTTTGCCCGATCAAACATTTAATTACGTCAAGCAAAGGTATTTGGCCCAATGAAAGATTGTTCGTCGAGCAAATGGTAATTTCTGGCAGTGAGTATGAATCCCACAGTGAGAAAATGAGAGACCTTGCATGTGCTTGTAAGATATTGAGCTACTCACCTTATTACCAATTTATTTTAAGGTGTAACCTTAACTTTCTTTTTAGTATCATGGTAGGTTGTCTGATTTATGAAACCCAATGACCAAACGTTATGGCTCATTAAGGTTTCTAGAATCCGTTAGTGGGTATGATTCTAGGGAGGTGAAGCCTATATAAGTTTGAGGTCCCTATGCACGCTATTAACACACCACAATCCAAGAAATCTCTATTAGTTCGTAGTATAAGGGGCAACATTGCATAAAAGTATTTCAAGCTATTCCATCCTTGAGTTTGATCATCCAGAAATTCACTATGTCGTCTTCTCCAGGTAACTAATGCTTATTAGTTTAGATTACATGATCTGATTAAAGTTTACAGTGCTTCTAAGAGACTATGCTACGCACCGAACTGTTAATTAACTTTATAGTGAAATCTCAACACTTTTCAGATATACCTTAATTGGATGAAAGAATCTCTCCACCGATAAAAACAACTCTGGGTGATCCGTGATAGTTATCAGCTAGTTGACAGCATTTGCTAACAACTGAGAACTGACAATTGGTTGGTTGGAGAAGATGACCTAGAATGGTAAAGAGTAGGGTTCACTGGCAGTACATTTTGCTTACAACTTTACACACACGTGCGGCTCCACATGGGATGGGATTTCTGTGAAATGGTGAATCCACGCTTCTTCCTTTTCAGGCTGTTCTTGTAGAAAAGCATTGCGTCAATATTTGTGAGCTGTGACTCGCCTTAGATGTAAACTATGTAACCCATCAGTATTTTTCAACCATGTCAGGACTGCACGTGTTAGTCCTTAACCAGGGCCCCCGCATAAGCATTTTGTCCTTGACTTTACATATCCATTACATCTTTTAATTTTGGCATTCCACTATCATTCAAACTTATGGAAACGTATGGGTTTTTGTTTGAAAAATATTGGATTTCTTATATATATAAACAGTCATTTCATTTTTCAAACAGATTGTTATTTGATACGCGTATTAAATTATAAAACAGAACTTCTAAAGAGATAAAAATAAATAAATAAATAATTGAACACCTATCGATTTGTATGGAAGAGCTAACTAATTTTCTTTTAGTTTGGAGAAAAAACGTGGGGCTATTTTGAATTTTGACAGAACTAGAAGTGCGATTTGATGTGAAGATCAGGATTTAATGAGGCAGTTCAGTGTTTGTTTAGATTCTAGCTTTTATTGAGGCAATTCGTGTAGCTTGAGTCCGCGACAGGATATATCTTTTTTTATTTTTTATTTTTATTTTTTTCGAACAAACGATATCATCTATATTAAGAGAGAGGTGATGAGCTTAACTTTACACTGGGCTAGCAATAATATAATTCAAATTTTTCTTTAGTGAGAATCGAACCTAAAACTTCTTACTTATAAATGAAGAGGAATACCACTAAAACGTAGTACCAAGTGAGAGGAAACATCTTTAAATTGGAACGGATTCCACTTTGGTTCTTCAATAGTTATACAAATCTCCTTCCACAGTGTCTCAGTTTTGGTTCAATGATTGGAATCATGTTTTACGGCACCTTAGTGAGATCAATTTTATTTGTGTACATATTTACCGAAAATGTAACTGGATGGTAGTTTGTTAGCTTCTTATGGGTTTGGGGGCTGTGCTTATTGTAGGTGCTCTACAATCCTAGCATTTGTTGTTTATGTATATGGTCGAGATTTTTCTTTTTTATCCTACTTAGTTATTAGAGTAAATATAGAAATATAGAGAATAATCCGAATGATGACTTTGAGGTACAACTTGAATCATTTCCTTAAAGTGTTATTTGCCCCCACTCGAATGAGTTTGCTAAAGGGTTATTGGCAAATCACTTCCAGGATACAACAAAGTATGAAATATTTGATTAGCAAAACCGAATTGTATTCCCTTAGAAATAACTAGAAAGAAATTGTATGAATGTGATGAGGAGAGAAAAGAGAGCAAATAAATTATGTAGACAACAAATTTCTGAATGAATCTTTTCTACTAATGTTACCAATATATATAGGGAAAATTGCACTTTTAGACATATCCTTTGGTTTTGGGTGTGTCCTCTCACCATGAGATATAACTGAACATTGTAGCAATGTTTCTAATGGATATGTCTGATGCAAGAAGCGTAAAAGAATGCATATGTACGCGATGCATGATGCATTATGTCTTTTCGCTAATTACAAAAAGGTGTACTGCTTCATTTCAAAGGGTTGGGTCAAATCCCATCCCATCCTGTCAAACATTGCTGGTTCACTACACCAATATATATATAATTTAATTATTTATTATTGAAATCTCTAACAATCCTTTCCAATTTCAATAATATATAATAAATGATATTACAATAATTCTCTCTTTATAATTATCACAAGCATACCGATATAATCATGCATACAATAAATGTGTCTTTCGAATTAAACCTTTAATTAGTGTAAGTAATTCCAAGTTATAACGAATGCGATGGTGACTTAAGTTTAAACCAACTATTCTTATGTTAAAACCGGAATCACTACACACATGATTATGTCTTATTTCCTTAAAGAAATTCCTGAACCAATTAAGCACTATTATCGCCTTGTGCTTATCCTGGTTTCATAAACATTTACAAGAGAAAACCCAACTCTTGGCAGAAGCGGCACCACTTCTTATGTTCGTACAGGTGAGGTTCCTTCCCATGTCCCTACTACTATAGACATAACTACAAATAACCTCATTAAGAGATAAAACTCATCCTCCTAACGTAGCAGTCTTGCATTGATCATCTTGGAATGAGCTATATAATAATTTTCAATGCTTTCACAACCACTTAACAATAACTTGTTATTACCCATTAAACTTTTAAACTAGTGATGTTCTAGACAAAGTCGGGTTACCATTATTGGTGGCAAATTTTCAGTAAAGGGTTTTAGCCCCATTCCACTAGATGTACTAACTACCAAAGCTCTTGAAAGTGCTTTCGTTAACGGATCCGCCAAGTTATTACTTGATTTAACATAAACAATATTAATAACTCTATCAGTTATTAATTGCTTGACATATTCATGTCTCAAGCTAATATGTCTAGACTTTCCATTGTATACCTTATTGTATGCTCTAGACAAAGTAGTCTCATTATCACAGTATAAAGAAATGGATGGCATTGGTTGTGGCCACAACTCTATTTCCAGTAACAAATTTCTAATCCATTCCGCTTCTTTATATGCTGCTGCTAATGCTATAAATTCAGATTCCATAGTTGAATGTGCTATACATGTTTTCTTTTTCAAAGCCTAAGAAATTGCTCCTCCGGCAATTGTAAAAATCCACCCTGATGTAGACTTATTATCATTAGCACTTGTTATCCAATTTGCATCTGAATATCCTTCAAGTACTGTTGGAAACTCAGAGTAAGTTATACTCAGGTTAATAGTTCTTTTAAGATAACCAAAAATTCTATTTATTGCTTTTCAATGAGCAGTACCTGGATGACTAGTGTATTTAGAAAGTTTGCTTACTGCAAATGCGATATCTGGCCTGGTACAATGCATGGCATACATTAAACTTTCGATTACACTAGCATACTCAAGCTGCGCAACAGACCTACCATAATTATTAAGCAAAGTTTCACTAGGGTCATAAGGGGTATTTGCTTTTTTTATTTGTAGATGCTTAAACTTAAAAAGCAATTTTTCTATATAATGTGACTAACACAAAGCATAACCCCCACTATGCTTCTTTACTTTAATTCCCAATATAATATCTACTTCATTCAAGTCCTCATCTTGAATTTTGAATTTAGATACTCTTTAGTTTCAGATACACCTTTCATGTTTGTACCAAAAATTAGCAAGTCGTCGACATATAAACATATAACAACACCATAATCATTTGTGAATTTAGAGTATATGCATTTATCAGCACTGTTATATCTAAATCCATATGATAAAATGACAAAATCAAACTTTTCATGCCATTGTTTTGGTGCTTGCTTCAATCTATATAATGACTTTACTAATTTACAAACCTTCTTTTCATTCCCAGAGAGAACAAACCCTTCTGGTTGTTCCATATAGACTTCTTCATCTAAATCACCATTTAAAAAGGCCCTTTTCACATCCATTTGATGCACATGCAAATTATATAAAGATGCCATTGCAAACAATATTCTAATTGATATGAGCCTAGCTACCGGTGCATATGTATCGAAATAGTATATTCCCTTTTTCTGCTTAAAATCTTTGGCAACTAGTCTGGCTTTAAATGTCTGAATAGACCCGTTTGTATTGTATTTACTTCTAAATACCCACTTACAACCTATTGCTTTTGATCCTTGGGGCAAGTCTACTAAAACCCATGTCTGATTAGATATTAATGATTCAAATTCATCATCTATAGCTTTTTTCCAAAAGGCTGCATCTCTTGAAGTCAATGCTTCGCTTAGACTATTAGGATCATCCTCAACATTCAACAATATGGGTATTTTCTTAAAAACCTTTGTTCTATTTCCTTCGGCTAAAAATACAATAAATTGAGATGTGTTTGTACCATACTTAGGGCCTCCGTATTTAGATCTTGTATAAATACTCGGGGGACTCAAATGTAATTATGTAATAAAGGAAGGGGCAAATATGTAATAAGTGAGGAGCCCTTATTCTATAAAAGGACCCCTCACTCTCCTCATTAAGAGATGCCATTTTCTTAGGCCATGGGAAGAGCTCTCTCACCCTTAGAAGCTCTCACCCTCTCATCCTTAATCCTCTCAAAGAAATACAATATCAGTGTGGACGTAGCCCAAACATTGAGGTGAACCACGATTCATTTTGTGTTATTTACTTTCTTTTAGATTCACGGTCGGATTTACGTTGTTCCAAGTCCCCTCCGGTTTTATGCATCAACATTTGGCGCCGTCTGTGGGAATCAACACAAAAAGTTATGTCGGTTCTCTCTTAATTTTTCACATCCGCTGTGAATCTGTAAAAAATTACAAAAACCAAGAACACCATTCTTTCTAAAAATCCTAAGATTCTCTCTCTAAATACCCAGAAAAACCCTCTCTCTCACTACACAAATTAAACCCTCTTTTTATCAATTGTAGCAAAGTATGTAAGTAGGGATCGTTCTAGGCCAAGGATTAGGAGGGATTGCTAAATCACTTGAAAATTGACTCAAAACGTAAAAACAAAGTTTAAAACACTAAACTAGACTCAAAGAATGCAAAACTAAACTCTTAAAACACTAAAACAAACCAAAAGACTCAAAACAGCCCAGAAACACTCAAAACTGCCTTAAAAACACTTTCTGGGCAGTTTTGAACACAAAACGCATTTTGGACGAAAATAGGTTATAACTTGACTCAAGACACTTAAGAACACAAACTAAATTGATTTCTAACTAATCTCACACTTCAATATAAATGGGGATTGAGTTTTGACGAAAATTGAAAACAAAAACAAAACTTTGTAAATTAAACAGATTCTAAAACGAATTTGATAAAAGTGAATGGATGGAAAGCTAGCTAAGGGGTTCTTCTCCACACATGTCACACTTGCATAGAAAACGATTTCCAATTGCTTCTCAAGAAACCATGAATTCCCAAAGCCCCAGATTAACCTTGAATTGCACTAATTAACCCTCAGATTTTCCTAAAGTTATCGAATTGGATGAATTGCATACGACAACCCAAAGCATTCCTCACAAGTTCCATGCATGAATTGCATAACAAAGATACAAGCAAAGATCATTAAGTTCTATGAAAACCATAAGCATTGGCGAGACACTTGTTACTATGAATTGCATGAAACTTATGCCAAGAATTTACTTAACACGATTGTGATCAACAACCTTTACTACTTTTGAATATAAGTTCGTAACGATTAGGTGAAATTCCCTTATATCCTAGCATCAAACTTATGCATGAAAATTAAGCGTGCACTTTCAACCAACACACACAAATAAGTTCTAATTCATGTAGATAAGCAAATTGAATTCACAACTTATGAAACGCAATTAGAAGTAATCAAATCATATAGCAAGCATGAACATGGTTTCGAATCCCCCCCTAGCCAAGGGGGGTTTAGTTCCTCATACTCGCAAAGCAAAGATACATAAATTTAGACATTAAAATTCAAAGAAAGAAAACACCTAGATGATCCAACTTGGACAGCAGGTACATCCACGAACCCTCCTTCCTCCTTGCTGCGGCACTTGGTTTAAGAGCAGGGTTTGGGTAGTATTTGTATGGGAGAATAGGTAGGGAATGGTATGGAAGGGTTTAGGATTGATGGGGGGTGCGGCAAGGGTGTTTAAGGGCAAGAACTATGGCAGATGGTGAGTGAGGGGTGCGGCAGAGAAGGTGAATGACTTTCTGGCGTGTAGAATGATTGTGAGAGGTGGTGGTTCGGCTAGGGCTGAGATATGAGTATATATAGGCACCTAAAACCCTAGGGTAGTCAAATATGGACTTGGATAACCCAAATCCACAAGGAAAAAGGCTTAGGAAATCAGAATCCACAAGGAAACAGGTTAAAATGTGCGGCATATAAGGGATAAGGAGGATAAGGCTTCTAGAATGCCTTGCAAGGCAAGGCAAAAGGTTCTAGATCAGGTATAGGTGCGGCATGGATTAAGGAATAAGGATATGGCTTCTAGAAAGCCCAAAACCAAGAGGAAATAGGCCCTAACCCACGGCAAGAATGAGAAAATATTCCAAAACCCTTCTTTGTGTCTTCCAACGCTTAGGAACCTTCTAATGTTGCTGAAACATAAGGCCAACTAAGTTTAGGAAAGATCAACCCAAAGTAGAAACTTTTAGGCTTAACTTTCCTACTTCAAGTAGGAAACCTTGTTTGAGTAGGAATCTTCATTCTTCTAGGAATCCATCTTCAACTAGGAATCCCTTGAATCTTCAAGTCTTCAATTTCGTCCAAACCTTTTGTTCCAAGCATGTGCTATTCAATCCAAGCTCACTTTTGCTCCAAAAAGCTCCAAATTGCATCTTTTTATGTAATATGCCCTTAAAACCTGAAAACACATGAAACTAGCTTAAAAGACTACTTTAAACTAAGAAAACATAACGAAAATGCATAAGAACAAGCTAGCTAATGCGCATAAATATGCTTATATCATCTGTGGGAATCAACACAAAAAGTTATGTCGGTTCTCTCTCAATTTTTCACCTCCGCTGTGAATCTGTAAAAAATTACAAAAACCAAGAACACCACTCTTTCTAAAAATCCTAAGATTCTCTCTCTAAATACCCAGAAAAACCATCTCTCTCACTACGGCTGACAATCTTCCTCTCCCTCTCTCTCACTGCTTCCTAGTCCATCTCAGCCTCTTCATCTTCCCCAATCTTTCCACGACGATCTTTTCCAAACCCTTCTCTCAAAGCCACTCCTTCGGACCTGCTCTCTCTGCTAGGCCTCAAATCCCACTCTTCGTCCGTCGACCCCATTGTTGCCTAAGAACTCACTTCCTGCTTCAGATTCCTTGTGCCCTTTTCGCCAATTGCCAAGGAAAATTGCCTGCTAAGTTATTCGAATCGGAAAGTCTTGTGCTTGGAGCATAAGGGTGGTGATTTGTGCCAGCGGGAGGAGGATGAGCTCGTTTGGTGGCCACCTCGGTCGGTTTTGGAGCTGGCTCACCTGGCTGTTGATATGCCGGTTAGGCGAAATCTTCTTACCAACAAGCAGAGATCTTTGTCCCCTGTGCCTCAGATCCACATCTTCAATACATTTAAGGAAGCCAAGTCTGTATTCTCGGAAACTCTCAGAATCCACGCACCATAAACTTAAAAGCATTAAGCTTTCTATTTTTCCATCCCAAAAAAGGAAACAACAACAAAAGCAACCAACAATTATTTTTATTTTATTTTGGAGGACTTGGGTCAATTGTAATATTGATTGGTAGCCACGAATTCTTGGGCTGGGAGGAGAATCAAAAGCCTCGACCCTGAAGTAGTTTCGAAAGCGATTCGGGAAGTCACACTCTACAGTTGAAAATTGTGGATGGAATTGCACTACTACAATATTAGCTTTAGGTGGCGGATGATGGTGGCGGATTTAGAAAAATATTGTCGGATAAATTATATCCGACACATCATTTAATTAGTGGCGGATATTATAAAAATTTTGTCGGTTATATCCGACATAAATTCCTGGCGGATAATTACTGGCGGATATTAGAAAAATACTAATGGTTATATCCGACATACATTCCTGGCGGATAATTACTGGCGGATATTATAAAACTCATGTCGGTTATAACAGATTCTGGCGGTTTTTAAGTTACTGGTGGCGGTTATAACCTAAACTATCACAACATGCAGAAAACCAATCAGAACATGCCACGCATGCATGGAGGACACGTCCAGGTCCATTTCCTCAGATTCCAACCTCCCATCGAGTACAAAATCCCACATGGGGACTCCCTTCAAAAAAAAAAAAAAAAAAAAAAAAAAAAAATCCCACATGGGGACATGAGAAGAAGGAACCTTCTATTTTAAATTAAACATATATTAAATATTGTCATATACACATCCTTTAAAGAATTTTTTTTTTCTCCGAACATTTAAAGTAATTAAATAAAATAAGTTTTATGGGATATAAAATCCCATAAGATTTGAACTTTAACTTTAACATTTATGGGATTAAACAACAACCTGCACCCTTAGAAAAGAATTGTTTTTTTTATTGAATGTCATGATAAAAGATAAATGTTTCCATAAGAACGTACCCATGTACACTTATAGTAATTCACAAGAATGTATTCATATACAATTTCAACATTAAAACTCATATGTGACAACAACAAGAAAAACAATGTACCCATATAAATTATTAATGTAAAAAATGATTAAAGGATAGAAAAATGGAAGCAAACCATACGACCAAATTACTTAAGGCTACATATTATATAAATCTTATAGGAAAAGTTATACATATATGGGTACAAAAAAATTTAGAAGAGAAAGTTACAATGGTAGTATAGAATAAAAGTTATGTACATGGATTAAGGAACAAGAGAAGAGAATGTAGCCTATGAAATTAAAATTGCATTCAGAGCAATATAATGTTCATTTTTTACGATTTTGCAATATGATGGTCATGGAGAAAAAAAAAAGTTTGAAATTTTTTTAGCGAAATTTAAATTCGAAGATACATATTCAATATAATAATGTCGAATTTGAATATAAGCATAAATTTGACAGTTGGATCGTTGAAAAAAGTTTCGTAGGATGCATATCGCATCAAAACGGTAGATTAAACAAACACTTAGAGTTAATATTAGACTTCCATTAAGTATAAAATAAGATTTTGTGGTATTTACTAGTGTAAATATTTTAAATTGAAGATCAAATTTGTTCAATGCATTCTTATAGGGTCGAGGAGTGTAGCTATAAAAAATAATCAAAATCAGAGCTAAAATAACCGTTAAATTATGATTTTTCATTTATAACTGTCGAAATTTTTTGTTATGTTACCTAA